>NC_134690.1:270520259-270832759 GCF_050947455.1 Rhinoderma darwinii | reverse complement strand
TATACAGCATGTGTAGAACAGGATACGAGGCACAAGGTAAATTACCCAGAAACCACTCTCACCTTCTTGTTCATCTCAAGGAGCAGAGCTGGAGGTGCTCGCTGAGGCTGTAACCTGGCAGAAGGTAAGACGACCGACATTTACACTGACTCTAGGTACGCTTTTGGCATCGCCCACAATTATGGGCCCATTGGTAGTAGGAACTTTATTGGATCATTGGGTAAGCCAATTGAGAGAGCAAGAGAAAACAGAACTGACAACAAGGGTATATGCAGCCAGGTGTCAGTAAATTGGCTTGTCCTTGGATACAATAATGCCACCACTAGGTTTGTAGCAGCCGGCATGATGTGCGCACGGCATAATATAGGTAAAACAGCAAAGGTACCTGTGAAAAGTGCAGCCCGGCCAGATTAACAGTCCCAGCGACTGCAGAACATACAACTACCCGAGGTAGAAGTGTATGACGCGGTGCTCGTGTGTGTAGACCTGTTCTCAGGGGGGGCTGAAGCCCGGCCTGTATTTTCCCCACTGCAGACGTTGTGTGTAAGTGACGGGGGAATAGTGTTATCCCAAGTATTGACCTGATGTTTGTACAATAAGATATCAGCAGTTCTCTAGATGTTATCCCAAAGTTAGTTTGTTTAATAATTGTATTTAAGAAGTGTTGTGGGAATATTAAATACTGAAGTTAAGTTTTATGTAAAGTTCTGGACCAGCCTTAGCATTGGACTATTAGAGTCATGCGTCAGATAAAAGGTACAGAAGTGGAATATTCCCATTTGAAAATATTTTTAGTTATTTGTTTTTTGTCGTTGTTATTGTGAAAGGAAAATTCTGTGCAGTGTTTGTGTGTGTGTGTGTATATATATGTATGTATATATATATATATATATATATATATAAAGAAGAAAAATGAGTTTGCATGTATCATTTCTAGTTATTGCTCAATGTGAACGTTTGATGTAAAGATGTTATTTGTTAATGTTTTTCTTCAAATTAATTATTTGATTAAGATCAATTAATGTTTATACAATGAAAAAGTTTGTTCTCCACAGGAAGAGTCCAACTGGGAGCGGAAGGCGTGAGAACCAGATTCTAACAGAATGTGGACGGATAAGGGAACGTGAATCGGTAAGACCCAAGGCACTTTTGCATTGATGGTGTATGACCTCACATAGGCCCCAAGACTGCAAGGATCGATTTGGTGAGATCTAATTGGTATGTCCCAGGCTTTACAGCTGTTGCTGCTAAATTCTGTTAGAGCTGTTTGATTTGCCTACAGAACAGTCCTGGTAGACCGGTGCCAACCTTATCATACCCGCCTCCCACGAAGAGAACAGACCTTGAGAGGCCTCCCCATGCAATACAAATTAGAGTAAGGAAAATTGGTTTGCGACATTTGTCAGATAAACATGTTGAATCTGTGTATATTTTGGTGAGCTGGAAATGTTCCAGGCAATCAGATCAGATCAAGGTACAAATCCTGCTGGAAAGCGTGACACCAAGTGCAAATGAAATGTACCCAATAATTACACATCTTCTAGGTGCCCTGTCCATTGGAACAGAGAAGTTTTTCTTATATAAAAGGTGTTTGTTTGATTTAGTTTACGGGCCTGACATTGTTACGTAGATGTTATCACCAGATTAGTAACAATTGACAAGGGTTGGGGTCCCCGAGCAAGTGGCAGTAAACATGAACTAAAAGATTTTTAATACAATGAACTCCATTACTGAGGTGCGGCAGGAGCAGCCGGAGCCAGTACAACGCGTTTGTCATGAACTGACGGCAGTGTCACAATTCCAAGCAGCCGCCCAGACAAGTAAGAAGACAGATGAGCGGAGGGTTTGTGGGGTCACAATAACACCCCACTAATCCGCCTACGTGGGATCTCACACCAGGCTCACAGCATGAGGTGTTGTGTATAGCCCGGTGACGTAAACTAAAAGAGACGGTGTCTGACAGATGAAAAGGACCAAATCAAGTCGTGATGACATCAGCAAAGTTCCAAGTAAAGACCAAAGACCTGAGTGAATCCGTCAGCAGTATCAAGTGTTCTAATCAGAAGACAGGAGAAGAAGAGGACGATGATGTACATGACTTGTCGATACACTGGTGGGACCCCATACCCTAACCGGACATTGGTGATGGCATCATATTAGTTGTGGCCCTATTGATATATTGTTTGAGTTTCATAATCATAATATATAATTTCTGTAATTTAATATGAGAAAAAGGGAGGTTTGTGAAGGATGATTTATTTGCTTATATTCTCTGTATGAAATTACATTGTGAATTATCAAGCAGGAGGCCGAATTACTAAGATATGTAATATGTGAAAGTGATGATAATGTTTAAATGATTTAGTTTCGTGCAGCAGCCATCTTGTCTGGAGTTCCCATCTTGGTTTTATTGTAGTGAATAGAAAAGTCATTGTTCCTTTAATACAAGTAATGTTGATTTCGTATGTTTTATCTTTGACCTTGGTTCCCATGCGAAGATGGACAGGGAGTGAGATGGGAGTGAGATGGGGGGATGGCAAGTATGCGTGAGGGAAGGTCTCCCCCCATCTCCACGAGGACATTCTGTCCAAAAGAGAGATAAGAAACCTGTAAACATAATGTGTGAAGAATTATAATGATGTATTTTATTGTATGCTTTTTACTGAATAACAAATATTGTTACATTGTCTCTGATTGGTTTACCTCAAGCCTACACCCCTTCTGAATTTCAGTTTAACAGTTTGAGTTTGGTAATAAATCCTTCAGATGAGAATTTTGAACATTTCAGCGTGTCTGTGTGTTTTCTTCTCGTCTCTCGATATATATCGGTGAAATATCCTAATTAGGATTCTGACTAATGGAGTCTGGCCTTGAGAGTCTGTTGGGACTCGTATAAATTTCAGTCTAATATATTTTGAGCGATGGATTTCCACGACACAAGGAAGCGGCACCATGATCAGACAGCGCCACACGCAATTGGCTAGAAAACCCAGCTATTCAGCTGGTGCATTGTACAGTACAGTACATGCAGGACAAGCACTGATTGGATATTACCTTTCAGCCAATCAGCGCTTGCAGGGGTTATTTCTTACGGCCAATCAGCGTCATTACTGTTCTTCACTAGATAGCACCATACACACCCCACCCTGTGGATAGCGCTACACACACACCCCTCCACTGTTCATACATGGAGACATATATGGACAGTGACTTCAGAGGATCCTCCTGGAGCGGAATCCCCAGCCAGAAAGTTGCCGCCGCTCTGGCCGGGCTTTCCGCTCCTGGAGGAGCCCCTGGCGTCACACTCCATATATGGACGGTGACGTCAGGATCCTCCTGGAGCGAAATCCCCGGCCAGAGCATCAGCAACGCTTTAGCTTGTTATTCCGCTCCTTGAGGGAGCCCCAATAGCGCTATCTACAGGGGAGGGGGGATGTGGCGCTATCGACGGTGGAAAGTGTGGCGCTATCTACAGGGGCAATGTGTGGAACTATCTACATGGCACTGTGGCACTATATGGGCACTATCTAGAGGTGACACTGTGGCGATATCTTGAGGGACCACAGTACATTTAACAGTCTCCTATTAAAGAGGCTCTGTCACCAGATTTTGCAACCCCTATCTGCTATTGCAGCAGATAGGCGCTGCAATGTAGATTACAGTAACATTTTTATTTTTAAAAAACTAGCATTTTTGGCCAAGTTATGACCATTTTTGTATTTATGCAAATGAGGCTTGCAAAAGTCCAAGTGGGCGTGTTTAAAGTAAAAGTCCAACTGGGCGTGTATTATGTGCGTACATCGGGGCGTTTTTACTACTTTTACTAGCTGGGCGTTCTGACGAGAAGTATCATCCACTTCTCTTCAGAACGCCCAGCTTCTGGCAGTGCAGACACAGCCGTGTTCTCGAAAGATCACGCTGTGTCATCACTCACAGGTCCTGCATCATGTCGGACGAGCGAGGACACATCGGCACCAGAGGCTACAGTTGATTCTGCAGCAGCATCGGCGTTTGCAGGTAAGTCGATGTAGCTACTTACCTGCAAACGCTGATGCTGCTGCAGAATCAACTGTAGCCTCTGGTGCCGATGTGTCCTCGCTCGTCTGACACGATGCAGGACCTGTGAGTGACGTCACAGCGTGATCTCTCGAGAACACGGCTGTGTCTGCACTGCCAGAAGCTGGGCGTTCTGAAGAGAAGTGGATGATACTTCTCGTCAGAACGCCCAGCTAGTAAAAGTAGTAAAAACGCCCCGATGTACGCACATAATACACGCCCACTTGGACTTTTACTGTAAACACGCCCAGTTGTACTTTTGTAAGCCTCATTTGCATAAATACAAAAATGGTCATAACTTGGCCAAAAATGCTCGTTTTTTAAAAAGAAAAACGATACTGTAATCTACATTGCAGCGCCTATCTGCTGCAATAGCAGATAGGGGTTGCAAAATCTGGTGACAGAGCCTCTTTAAGCCCTGTCTCTGCCAAGGCTTAATAGGACGAGTAAAATGGCAGACCTGGGGGCCTTCATTCGGCCTCAAGCTGCCATGACAACCCATCACCACCACGCGATCTGTATAATGGATTAGATGTCACGGTTGCTATTTACTGCAGCATCTAAGAGGTTAAACTGCCGGGATCTAAGTTATCTGCGATCCCAGCCATTAGAACAAGGTGTCAGCTGTAATATACAGCTGACACACGCTGCTTAGGGAGCGGGCTAAGCTCCTAAAGTGGCTCCATGCTACTTAGAGCCGGCATTAGGGGGGGCAAACCGGGCAATTGCACAAGGCCCCCATACATTTAGGGCCCCCTGCCCACAGCTGCTACAGGGCCCACGCCGCCCATCCCATAAAATTTATGGGCCGGGCGGCACGGGCCCCCTCATGCCCGGCGGCGTCGCTAGCACCGGAGGGGGCCCCGGTGCTAGCGATAGCCACATTCACTTGTATCTGGGTCCTCAGAATTTACATTTTTTTTTTGTCAGAAAATCCTATTTATACCATTTTTTTTATAACACAAAAGGATTTATCAGAGAAACGCAACTTAATACTTATTGCCCAGATTCTGCAGTTTTGAGAAATATCCCACATGTGGCCCTAGTGCGGTAATGGACTGAAGCACCGGCCTCCGAAGCAAAGGAGCACCTAGTGGATTTTGAGCCCTCCTTTTTATTAGGCACCATGTCCGGTTTGAAGAGGTCTTGTGGTGCCAAAACAGTGGAAACCCCCCAAAAGTGACCCCAATTTGGAAACTAGACCCCTTGAGGAATCCATTGTAGTTTTCTTGGGGTGCATGCGGCTTTTTGATCAGTTTTTATTCTATTTTTAGGTGGCGTGGTGACTAATAAACAGCAATTCTACTATTGTTTTTTTATTCTATTTTTTTTACAGCGTTCACCGTGTGCTATAAATGACATATTCACTTTATTCTGCGGGGCGATGCGATTACGTCGATACCAGATGTTTATAGTTTTTTTTTATGTCTTATGGCGTTTGCACAATAAAATACGTTTTGTAAAAAATCATTCACTTTTTGTGTTACCTTATTCTAAGAGCCATAACGTTTTTATTTTTCCATCAATAAAGCTGTGCGAGGACTTATTTTTTGCGTAACGAACTGTAGTTTCGATCAGTACCAATTTTCGGTACATGCGACTTTTTGATCTCTTTTTATTCCATTTTTTGGGAGGTGAAGTGACCAAACAATTGTGATTGTGGTTCGGTTTATTATTATTTTCTTTTACGGCGTTCACCGTGCGGGATAAATAACGAAATAATTTTGTAGTTCAGGCCGTTACGGACGCGGCGATACCAATTATGTATAGTTTATTTGTTTGTTTATATATTTTTATTAATAATAAATGACTGATAAGGGAAAAAGGGGGATTTTTACTTTTAGTACTTTTAAAACTTTTATTTTCTTATTTTTACACATCTTTTTGTAACTTTTTTTTTACTGTATTACTTTGTCCCACTAGGGGACATGAGGGCAGGAGGCCCTGATCGCAATTCTAATACACTGCACTACATGCGTAGTGCAGTGTATTAGAACTGTCAGCTACTCACTGACAGCAAGCATAGTGGGTTCTGACTTTGTCAAGACCCACTAGGCTTCCGTTTATGGCATAGCTGGACGCCATTGTTTGGTGTCCGGTTACCATAGTCACCATCGCCGGCCGCTATCGCGTAGCAGGCCGGCGATGGCAGCTTAACCCCTAAAAAGCTGAGATCTCTATAGAACGCGGCTTTTAAGGGGTTAATCAGCGGGGACACAGCGATCGGTCCCCGCTGTAGGAGCTGTGACAGCTGCTGAACAAGACAGCAGCTGTCACATCTCCTGTATGTGTCGGGAGGATAGCCGAAACGGCCATTACTCCCGAGACGTACTATTAGGTCATGGAGCGCGAACGATACAGCTACCATGACGTAATAGTATGTCCAGGAGCGGGAAGGGGTTAAGGCAAAGAAGTGGAATATTCTGCAATGGCCAAGTCAATCACCAGATCTCAAGCCGATCGAGCATGCATTTCACTTACTTAAAGAGGCTCTGTCACCAGATTTTGCAACCCCTATCTGCTATTGCAGCAGATAGGCGCTGCAATGCAGATTACAGTAACGTTTTTATTTTTAAAAAACGAGCATTTTTGGCCAAGTTATGACCATTTTTGTATTTATGCAAATGAGGCTTGCAAAAGTACAACTGGGCGTGTTTACAGTAAAAGTCCAAGTGGGCGTGTATTATGTGCGTACATCGGGGCGTTTTTACTACTTTTACTAGCTGGGCGTTCTGACGAGAAGTATCATCCACTTCTCTTCAGAACGCCCAGCTTCTGGCAGTGCAGACACACAGCGTGTTCTCGAGAGATCACGCTGTGTCGTCACTCACTTCCTGCCCCAGGTCCTGCATCGTGTCAGACGAACGAGGACACATCGGCACCAGAGGCTACAGTTGATTCTGCAGCAGCATCGGCGTTTGCAGGTAAGTAGCTACATCGACTTACCTGCAAACGCCGATGCTGCTGCAGAATCATTTGTAGCCTCTGGTGCCGATGTGTCCTCGCTCGTCCGACACGATGCAGGACCTGTGAGTGACGTCACAGCGTGATCTCTCGAGAACACGCTGTCTGCACTGCCAGAAGCTGGGCGTTCTGAAGAGAAGTGGATGATACTTCTCGTCAGAACGCCCAACTAGTAAAAGAAGTAAAAACGCCCCGATGTACGCACATAATACACGCCCAGTTGGACTTTTACTTTAAACACGCCCAGTTGGACTTTTGCAAGCCTCATTTGCATAAATACAAAAATGGTCATAACTTGGCCAAAAATGCTCGTTTTTTAAAAAATAAAAACATTACTGTAATCTACATTGCAGCGCCTATCTGCTGCAATAGCAGATAGGGGTTGCAAAATCTTGTGACAGAGCCCCTTTAAGGCAGAAAAAAGCAACAACTGAAGACAGCTGTAGTAAATACCTGGCAAAGCATCACAAAGGAGGAAACCCAGCGTTTGGTGATGTCCATCGGTTCCAGACTTCAGGCAGTCATTGACTGCAAAGGATTCTCTACAAAGTATAAAAAAGAAATCATTTTATTTCTGGTAATGTTAATTTGTCCAATTACTTTTTAGCCCCTAAAATGAGGAGGCTGTGTAGGAAAATGGTTGCAATTCCTAAATATTTCACGGGATATTTTTGTTTAACCCTTTGAATTAAACCTGAAAGTCTGCACCTCAATTGCATCTCAGTTGTATCATTTCAAATTCAATGTGGTGGCATGCAGAGCCCAAATCATGAAGATTGTGTCACTGTCCAAATGATTCTGGACCTAACTGTATGGTTTTGCCATACCCAGGAGAACCCTTTTAACAATTTTTGTGGTGTGTGTCTCCAGTTGCACAAGCTGGGCACAACATATTTGCCACTGAAATGGCATATCTAGGGAATAATTGCAATTTTGAATTTGCTCCATCCGCAGCGCATTCATTCATGGAAAAGACCTGTGGGGTGAAAATGCTTGCTACACCCCTTAATAAATGCCTTGAGGGCTGTAGTTTGCAAAATGTGGTCACTTCTCAGGGGTTTCTTTTATTATTTCACATCAAAGCCTCTGCAATTGTGAACCAATACTGTGTAAATCCCAAAATTAGGCCTCAATTTCGCATGGTACTCTTTAAATCTGGAGCCCTGCCGATTGTCCAGGCAAAAGATTAGGGCCACATGTAGTGTGTTTCTAAAACTGGGAAACACAGCATAATAATTAGAGAGCTATCTTGTTATGGTGGCACAAGCTGGGCACCACATATTGGCATATCTATGGAAAAATTCCCATTTTCGCTCTGCAACATCGAGTGCACACTAATTTCTAAAAAACACCTGTGGAGCTAACATTCCTACTATACCACTAGGTGAACACCTTGAGGGGTATAGTTTACAAAATGGGGTCACTTCTGGGGGGTTTCCACTGTTTTGGTCCCACGGGGGCTTTGTGAATGGGACATAGCGACCAGAAACCAATCCAGCAAAATCTGCACTCCAAAAGCGAAATGGCGCTCCTTTGCTTCTGAGCCCTATTGTGTGCCCAAATAGCAGTTTATGACCACATATGGGGTATTTCTGTACTCGGGAGAAATTGCTTTACAAATGCTGGGGTGCTTTTTCTCATTTATCTGTTGAGAAAATAAAAAATTTGGAGCTTAAGGTACGTCTTATTGAAGACAATATTTTTTTTTCATTTTCACTGCCCAATTCTAATAAAATCTATGAAACACCTGTGAGGCCAAAATGCTAACTACACCCCTAGATTAATTCCTCAAGGGGTGTAGTTTCGTAAATGGAGTCACTTTTGGGTAGATTCCACTATACTGGTACCTCAGGGGCTTTGCAAAAGCGACATGGTGCCAAGAAAACAATCCAGCAAAATCTATACTCCAAAAGCCAAATGGCGCTTCTTCTCTTCTGAGCCTTGCCGTGTGCCCAAATAGCCGTTTATGCCCACATATGGGGTATTTCCGTACTCCAAAAAGTTGCTTAACAAATGTTAGGGGGCTTTTTTTTCTTTATTCTTTGATTTATTGGAAAAAAAAATAATTTCTCCTTTTCACCTCCAAATTCTAATAAAATCTATGAAGCACCTGTGGAGTCATAATGCTCACTACACCCCTTGATGAATTTCTTGTGGGGCGTAGTTTCCAAAATGGGATCTTTTTTTGGGGTGTTTCCTTTGTTTTGGCATCACAAGACCTCTTCAAACCTGACATGGTGCCTAAAATATATTCAAATAAAAAGAAGGCCCCAAAATGCACTAGGTGCTCCTTTTCTTCTGAGGCCTGCATTTCAGTAAATTAGCACACTAGGGCCACATGTGGGATATTTCTAAAATAAACTGCAGAATCTGGTCAATAAATATTGAGTTGTTTTTCTCTGGTAAAACCTTCTGTGTTACAGAAAAAAAATGGATTAAATATGAATTTCTGCAAAAAAATAAATCAATTCGTAAATCTCCCCTCTACGTTGCTTTAATTCTTGTGTAACGCCTAAGGTTAAGAAACTTTCTAAATGATTTTTTTCAATACTTTGAGGGGTGCAGTTTTTAAAATGGGTTGAATATGGGGGTTTTTATAGCATAGGCCCCTCAAAGCCACTTCACAACTGAACTGGTCCCTGTAAAAATAGCCTTTTGAAATCTCTGCTAACGTTCTAAGACTTGTAACGTTCTAGAAAAATAAAGGGATGTTCAAAAAAATGATGCAAATATAAAGTAGACATATGGGAAATGTTAATAAGCAACTATCTTGAGTGGTATTATAATTTTTTTTTACAGATGCATTTAAATTTACAAAAATGCTAATTTTTGAAATTTTTCACCAAATTTTGGTGTTTTTCGCAATTAAATACTAATTGTATCGACCAAATTTTACCACTAACTTAAAGTACAATGTGTCATGAGAAACAATCTCAGAATCGCTCGGATACATAAAAGCATCATAAAGTTGTTACCACATAAAGTGACACATGTTAGATTTCAAAAATAAGGCTCTGTCAGGAAGGTCAAAACTGGCCAAAGCGGGAAGAGGTTAAAAGTTTTTATATATTGATTGTAACAAACAAATTAAAAAAAAATCACAAATTTAAAAAATGTCACCCATCAGCAGGATAACAGTCCTGAGCTTCTAAAATATTTGGTGACGAACCATGGAGAGCTGGAACAATGTGTAATTTGTAATCCATAAATTAGTAATCCAGACAAATCTGTTGACATTTTAGGGGGTATAAAACCTTTGCAAAGTACTCTATACATACCTCCCAACTTTCAAGCAGTGTCAAGAGGGACAGCCGATGTGGTGCGCGTTGCCGCAAATTTTTTCCCTGTTAAGCCATGCCTCTAACCCCCCATACACACCCAGTTCAGCCCACACATTATAATGCTCATATAGAGCCTCCCTACAGTATAATGCCCCATAAAACCCCACACACAGTATAATGACCTCATAGAACCCCCCACAAAGTATAATGCCCCTATAGCAGCCCCCACACAGTATAATACCCCATAATGCGTCCCGCACAGTATATTGCCCCCATACCGTATAATGCCCCCATAAGCTGCCCCATACAGTATTATGCCCTCATGCAGTATAATGCCCACACAGATGCCACCATACAATATAATGCCCACACAGATACCTCCATACACTATAAAATCCCCATAGCTGCCCTCATACAGTATAATGCCCCAATAGCTGCCCCCACACAGTACAATGCCCCCTTAACAGGTGCTCCTATACAATATAATGCCCCCTCAGAAGGTGCCCGCAAACAGTTTAATGCCCCCTTAGCGGCCCCCACACAGTATAATGCCTCCTTAGCAGGTGCCCCCATACAGTACAATGCCCCCTTAACAGGTGCTCCTATACAGTATAATGCCCCCTCAGCAGGTGCCCCCAAACAGTATAATGCCCCCTTAGCTGCCTCCATACAGTATAATGCTCCCTTAGCTGCCACCATACAGTATAATCCCTCAAAGTGCCTAATAAGAAAAAAATATCTAGCCCTGTTCCCACGACGAGTGGAGGAGATCCCTCTGCTCCTCATCTCTTGCTGTGAGTGGCTCGGCGCAGACAGGCGAGATGACATCACTGCATCGCGCCTGTCTGTGCAGAGCGGCTTACTGTCGCTTCACACAGTGAATGCAGGAGCAGGGAGTTGACGTCCTGAGAACGCAGATACAATTGACATCTGGGACAGTGGGACACCGCCCGGAATCTGGGACTGTCCCGTTGAATCCAGGACGGTTGGGAGGTATAATGAATATAAAATTTTACAAGAAAAGTATTTATGTTACCTATTCTAGTCTATCTGTGATCTATTTCTTTTTTTTAAATTCGGTGAATAAATATGTGGGAAATATCGAGAGACAAAGGACGGTTAGTTTACTATTCTAAATTAGTGCTGTGGGGGTGTGAGAGGATAAAAACAGCCTCACAATGTATGAATATATAAAATAATCTGTGGTTTGTTTCAAACAGACCATCATTTAGCTCCAGGCAGCAATGAGGATTCACCAGCTACCTATAGACGCAGCACAAGGCAGAGTACCTTGCCTGCAACACGAACAACACTATTGTACAACCAACACAAAAGCCTGGCTATACAAAGTTCTGGCCCGCTAATAAACTAGCATCTGTTTTGTTTTTATCAGTAGCTGTGACTCAGTAAAAAAATTCCCCCTGGCTAATTCTCACAATGAGACTTTTATGCAATGAAATTGCATAATTCACCTTTCATATATCCTTTCGACTTCAATAATGATGTATGAGGATGTATAAATTGGTTGGAGGTATGATGAGGACCTCCATTGAGAAAGATTCTCAATATTCTTTTCTGCCAATTCTACTTTTTTTTTTTTTTTATCAATTCTTTTATTTTGATTTTGTAATATGGATATCAACAGAGAATCAGACAGAAATCATCAGAAAACACTCAGATGTGTTATTAACCATGGCCACAGGCCCGATACATACATTGCATAAATTCAATAAGAACAACATGAAGTGCAATATCTCTCAGAGTAATTTTGGAAGGCATGCAGCTATGTACCCTGAACCCGCAGCGATGCATAAAATTCCATTGCAAAACAGAAATATAGAGAAGGAAACCAGAAAAGCGCAGAGACAAAAGGAAAGGAAAGAAAGGATAGACAAATGTCTGACATACTTGGGCCTAGGGAGGGAAACCCTGAGCCATGATGACCTTGTATTCCTCGGAGGATTGAAACCTGATCCATTCCCGCCAGGTTTTGAGGAAGGTGGAGTGAGACCCTTTCATTGGTTTCAACTGTGTTTTTATTGAAAATTTTCAAAATATACATATGGCTTAGAGATGCATGGAAGGCCATGCAGTTCCCATGACAAAACAGTAAATTTCAATAGACAAACAAGACATCAGGGAAAAGACACAGGGGATAAAGGGGGGGAGGGATAGTCGGAGCTCAACCAACAACCTAATCTTGGGATACCCGTAGCCAGGACTGCAAGGACCCATTATCCACCTTACCTGCCCCAGGACCATAACCATCCTTCTTTTGAATTAACACACCAACACCTTCTTTATGGAAATGTGGAAGTGGCCACAGCTTTATTATTATTTACAACCATCGGCATGAAGACATATATATATTTCTTTTTCTCTCTCCTTCTCCTGAAATGCCGATGCTCCCTGTCTCCATCAGGCATGTAGGATGCTAACTTTGTCTTCTTCTGCCGTACTTTCCGCCAGCTGTGACATCTACGAAAAACCAGAAAAAACGCCAGAACAAGAATATAACCGTAGAAAAAATGTTTCCAAAAACAAAACCAACACCACCAGGGGAGGGAGGGCGGGTGTTTCTTCCACTGCAGCTTGAAGGTAAGAGGGCTTTCTGCCCCAACCCCCTGCCTTATATCTTCTTAACCACGCCCCTCTCACCCCTTGTTCACCAATCCCGGTCCTGGGCATTATTTTAAACCGTTCCATCCTTTCTTAACCCCTTGCAGTCCCTGACACTCTCCCTAGGCGCTTCAGTGTCTGCAAGACTGCAAGGACCCATTATCCACCTTACCTGCCCCAGGACCATAACCATCCTTCTTTTGAATTAACACACCAACACCTTCTTTATGGAAATGTGGAAGTGGCCACAGCTTTATTATTATTTACAACCATCGGCATGAAGACATATATATATTTATTTTTCTCTCTCCTTCTCCTGAAATGCCGATGCTCCCTGTCTCCATCAGGCATGTAGGGTGCTAACTTTGTCTTCTTCTGCCGTACTTTCCGCCAAGAAGGGGAACTGAGAAACCTACTCAGTCCCCCGACCACCCCCACCAAGCAACGCCAGGCCTCTCTAAGCACCATCCAACAGATCCAATAAAAAGATATCAAGCCCGATATCATTTAGATGCACTCCATCCGGTGCCAGCAAATCCGCATTATCCCCCTCCAGAGATTGGTGCCGCAACCCAATTCCCCCTATAGAGCGAATGAACCGCGACACACGCACATTAATCAGCCTGTGCACTCTCTCCAATGCTGCCATGTTCCTCGCTCCTCGCCACACCGTGCGCGCCACTATCTCGGACCAAACCACAACACAACGGGCGAACAGGTCCTGAAAGCGCGCCAAATCAGTCCGTATAAACGATAATAACTCGGCCATTTTAACTCGGCCGATATCATTCCCCACAGCATGGATGATCAGGACAACAGGTCCGTATGTGTGCCTCGTAACTGCCACTACCTCTGGCAGTAACTGCACCCACCGTAGTCCCCGGACACCTCTCCAATGGACGTCGGCCTGTGAGAGGCCCAAATTCGGACCCAACGGCCTCCGTCCTGCTCGAACCGCTGCCCAATGCACATAAGAATGTCCCAAGATCCACACCTGGGGGCGCCGAGACCCAAACAAAGGAATAATCAAGCTACATTCCGGTCAAATGAAGATACATGCAGGATTAGCATAACACGATACCCAAGAAACGAGGAAGGAGAAAAAAAAAAAAAGGGGTGGGGGGTTGGGTGGGTGGGAGAACTAACCAGGGAACCTCCAAGCTTAATCACACTTTAAAACCAGATCAGGTCGCACATTCAACTTATAGCTATTAGAACGCCATCTACCCAGACGCATGATAGCCGCTGAATCCAAGCCCAAGGCATCCGCCTCAGTTGCCGCCCCAATCCTAAATGAATGTGTACCAAACTCGCCTGGTGGCAAACCCAGGTATTTCAACCCGGCCTTAAAAACCGCCTCAAATTGAAAACGCGACATTGCTGATCCATCCTGATGTATCAAAAATTGAGCCCCGGGCACTCGGACTAACACGAATTCCTGAACCCATCTCACCGGGCAATCCTGCCCCCCAATCCGCCCAATCGACAACCAAGCTCCCCTCCCTGCCGTGTCTGTCTTAGACCTCCGAACGCAGACCCGGAGAGAATCTCCCAACGCCACTACATCAGATCCGAGAAGCCTACCGCTTGCACCCACGCTGGGCGGAACCAGCTCACTGACCCGTAATGCGGCAAAGAAAGCCAAAGAAAACGCCGCGCCAAACAAAGACACCTCATATTCATCCCGGCACACAAAACATAAAACGGCTAGAAGCCGACCCAGGAGCGAAAAGGATACTGGACGCCTCGTGTCCCTGGAACACGCCTCTTTCCTCCACCCTTTCAAAGACTGCCTAACAACAAATTCTTTCGTAACATCTCTGCATCCCCACAATTTTAACATAAAGGCCACACCTGCTAAAAACTTGCTTGCAGTGGCCGCACTGCCCCCTTCCTGACGTAATTGTACCAAACTTGCCAACGTGACATCAAGGTGACACCCATCCTGTGACGGGAAGTTACCCCCCGCAATCTCCAACCACCGATCCCACGCTCTGCAATGACTCTTCCAAGTCGCAGGTACCACCGAACCCCTCAACAGTCTCATAAGTTGTCCTCGACCAGGGCCCATAAGTGAAGGGGGGGGACTCCCCTTCTGCCAAAGCTGCCGGGTGCAATTCCCGAAACCAGGACATCTGTGAACGAGACAAAGCATCAGCCATCACATTACGGACTCCCGGAACATGTTTTGCACGAAACCACACATTCAACCTTAAACACTTCAAAACCAACCGTCGTAATAAAGCTAATACCGGTAATGAACTAGACGACAACCCATTCACCGCATGCACAACCGCCATGTTGTCTGTCCAAAATACAATCCGCTTATTCACCATCACGCTACCCCACAACTCTACTGCAACTATAATAGGAAACAATTCTAATAACGTCAGATTACTTAACAATCCTAACTCACCCCAATGCAAGGGCCAATGGGACCTACACCAACTTCGGCCCAAAATTGCTCCAAAACCATCACTTCCAGCTGCATCCGTAACCAATTCCAAGTCTATATTGGACAACTCCGCGTCCTGACACACCGACCTCCCATTAAACGTACTCAAAAATGAATGCCAGACAAACAAATCCTTCTTCATCCATGAAGTTACTGTAATGGCAGGAAGGGGGTGAAGGGAAAGTGAGCCCTAATCTACCCACCGCCCTGTCCCTGCCTACTTGCAACGACCCGCCCTAGGCGACGGGGTACAACTAGGCGGCGGTCCCTACGCTAAGTGCACGGGAGAACAAACAGGGAACACGCAAGGGAAGGGGCAGTAGCCCACGGAACGCCGCGAGGAAATGGAGCGGTGAACGAATAGTCAGGACCAGGATGAAGTGGAGTATACCAACGTGAGCACGGAGAAGGAAGCAAGCCAGGGGCAAAGCGAAGCAGGTAAAGCGGAACTGCAGCAAGGCAGAAGCACGGCAGAAGCAGGCTGGAGCAAGCAGCAGTGGGGCCAGGAATCCAGAAGAATTACAAGCACTGAGGAAGAGAACACGGCAGGTAATAAAGGACAGGGGGCAGAGCTAACTCCGACTGACCAGGCCGCGATAGGCTCTCCCACTCCTGAGCCTGCCACCCTGGTTGGTGGGAGACGGTGTCAGTCTAACAGGTCTGGCCTCAGGTGTGTATTGATTAATCCCAGGAGTATACCTAGACGTAGTACCTGGCAGATCCCTAACAGTACTCCCCCTTTTATGAGGGGCCACCGGACCCTTACTAAGAGGACCCGGTTTAGTAGGGAAGAGAAGGTGGAACCTCCTGATCAATACCCCAGCGTGAACATCACGGGCAGGTACCCAAGTCCTCTCCTCCGGCCCGTATCCTCTCCAATGGACCAGGTACTGGAGGGAGCCCTGGACCATCCTACTGTCCATAATCTTGGCCACCTCGAATTCCACCCCCTCAGGGGTGAGAACGGGAACAGGAGGTTTCCTCGAGGGGGACCAGGACGGGGAGCAGCGTTTGAGGAGGGAGGCATGGAAGACGTCATGTATGCGAAAGGATGGGGGCAGCTCCAGACGGAAGGATACAGGGTTGAGGACTTCAATGATCTTATAAGGTCCAATAAATCGGGGAGCAAACTTCCTGGACGGGACCTTAAGGCGCAAGTTCCTGGACGACAACCAGACCAAATCCCCGACGACAAACCGGGGGTTAGCAGAACGTCTACTATCAGCCTGAATCTTTTGTGCGCTCTGGGACGCCTCTAGGTTCTTCTGAACCTGGGCCCAGACTGTGCACAGTTCCCTATGAACATCCTCTACCTCAGGATTATTGGAACAACCAGGGAAAACGGAGGAGAACCTTGGGTTAAACCCGAAATTACAGAAAAACGGGGAGACCCCTGACGAGTTACTGACCCGGTTATTCAGGGAAAATTCAGCAAGGGGAAGGAATGAGACCCAATCGAATTGACAGTCAGAGATGAAACACCTTAAATATTGTTCCAGGGATTGGTTAGTCCTTTCCGTTTGGCCATTAGTTTCGGGATGGAAGGCGGAGGAGAAGGACAGATCAATCTCCAACTTTTTACAAAAAGCTCTCCAAAATAAGGAAACAAATTGTACCCCTCTGTCAGAAACGATATTGACTGGGGCCCCATGGAGACGCAGGATGTGTTTCACAAACAAAGAAGCTAACGTCTTGGCGTTAGGTAGCTTCTTAAGGGGCACAAAGTGGCACATCTTGCTGAAGCGGTCTACTACCACCCACACCACCGACTTGCCCTGAGATGGGGGCAAATCGGTGATAAAATCCATGGAGATATGGGTCCAAGGTCTCTGGGGAATGGGCAAGGAACGTAGTAGGCCCGCAGGTCGGGACCTAGGGGTTTTGGACCTAGCGCAAACCTCACAAGCGGCGATGTAAGCCCTAACGTCTTTAGGCAACCCAGGCCACCAATAGTTTCTGGTAATGAGGTGTTTGGTGCCCAAGATGCCAGGATGACCAGATAGAGCGTAGTCATGGTTTTCCCTGAGCACCCTTAGCCGGTATTGCAGGGGAACAAACAGTTTGTCCCCAGGGACGTTCCCGGGAGCTGAACCCTGATCAGCCGCAATATCAGAAGCTAAGTCAGAATCCGTGGCAGAAACGATTATACCAGGGGGTAAAATACAAGCAGGATCCTTCTCGGAAGGAGGATTGGCCATGAAACTACATGACAGAGCATCAGCCTTAATATTCTTGGACCCAGCCCTATAGGTAACCAAGAAATTAAATCTGGTAAAGAATAGTGCCCACCGAGCTTGTCTAGGATTAAGCCTCCGGGCCGATTCTAGGAAAACCAGATTCTTGTGATCCGTAAGGACCGTTACCTGGTGTCTGGCCCCCTCCAGGAAGTGCCGCCACTCTTCAAAAGCCCATTTAATGGCTAGAAGTTCGCGGTTGCCAATATCATAGTTACTCTCCGTGGGCGAAAACTTCCTAAAGAAGTAAGCCCAGGGGCGGAGATGGGTGAGGGAGCTGGTACCCTGGGACAAGACGGCCCCCACTCCCACCTCGGATGCGTCAACCTCCACAAAAAATGGCTCCTCTTGGTTGGGCTGAATCAGCACGGGGGCCGAGATAAAGCGCTTCTTGAGGGTCTCAAAGGCCTGGACGGCCTCAGGGGGCCAATGGAGGACATCAGCACCCTTGCGAGTAAGGTCCGTAAGAGGCTTAGCGACGACCGAAAAGTTGGCAATAAATCTCCTGTAATAGTTGGCGAACGCTAAAAAAAGTGTAACGCTTTAAGGGAGGCAGGTTGGACCCATTCCGCCACAGCCTGAACCTTGGCAGGGTCCATGCGGAATTCATGAGGAGTGAGGATTTGCCCTAAAAATGGTATCTCCTGTACCCCAAAGACACATTTTTCAGTCTTAGCAAACAGATTATTCTCCCGAAGGACCTGGAGCACCTTCCTGACATGCTCCACGTGGGAGGACCAGTCCTTGGAAAACACCAGTATGTCATCAAGGTACACAACAAGAAAATTACCCAGGTAATCTCTCAGGATTTCATTAATAAAATTCTGGAAGACAGCAGGGGCATTACACAACCCAAAGGGCATGACCAGGTATTCGAAATGACCCTCGGGTGTGTTGAACGCAGTTTTCCACTCATCCCCCTCTTTGATGCGGATAAGGTTATATGCCCCCCGTAGATCGAACTTAGAAAACCATTGGGCTCCCTGAACCTGATTAAAAAGATCCGGAATCAAAGGAAGTGGGTACTGGTTCCTTACGGTGACCTTATTCAGGTTACGATAATCAATGCACGGCCTAAGACCACCATCCTTCTTCCCCACGAAGAAGAAGCCAGCACCTACAGGAGAAGTCGAGGGGCGAATGAAACCCTTGGCCAGGCATTCTTGGATATACACCCTCATAGCTTCACGTTCAGGACATGAAAGGTTAAATATCCTACCCTTAGGAAGCTTGGCACCAGGCACCAAATCGATGGCGCAATCGTAATCTCTATGGGGGGGCAACACCTCGGAGGCCTCCTTAGAAAACACATCGGCGAAGTCCTGAACAAACTCAGGAAGCGTGTTTACCTCCTCCCGGGGAGAAATAGAGTTAACAGAAAGACATGACATACGACATTCATTACCCCATTTGGTAAGCTCCCCAGTATTGCAATCAAACGTGGGATTATGCAACTGCAACCAGGGAAGACCTAATACCAGATCAGACGATAATCCCTGCATCACCAGTACAGAGCACTGCTCCAAATGCATGGAGCCAACCAGGAGTTCAAAAACAGGAGTATGCTGAGTAAAATAACCATTAGCAAGGGGAGTTGAGTCGATACCTACTACAGGGATAGGATAAGGTAAATCAATAAAAGGCATCTTTAGAGACATAGCAAATTCCACAGACATGATATTAGCAGATGAGCCAGAATCCACGAAAGCACTGCCCGTGGCAGACCGGCCAGCAAACGAGACCTGAAAGGGAAGCAAAATTTTATTGCGTTTCACATTAACGGGAAATACCTGTGCGCCCAAGTGACCTCCCCGATGATCACTTAGGCGCGGAAGTTTTCCGGCTTTTTATTCTTGCGCCTGGGACAGGTGTTCAGTAGATGATTGTCGTCCCCACAGTAGAAGCAGAGACCATTCATTCTGCGAAACTCCCTACGTTGTCGAGGGGACATGGAGGCCCAGAGTTGCATAGGTACCTCCGAGTCCTCCGTGGAGGGGCGAGGGGACGGGACCTCGGGGGGGATCGCAGAAAAGTCAGAGGGGAGCACATTGAAGCGTTCAAGCTGACGTTCCCTGAGACGTCGGTCAAGTCGTACTGCTAGGGCCATAACCTGGTCAAGGGAGTCAGAAGAGGGGTAGCTAACCAGCAGGTCCTTCAGGGCGTCAGATAATCCTAACCTAAACTGGCACCTTAGGGCCGGATCGTTCCACCGAGAAGCTACGCACCACTTTCTAAAATCAGAACAGTATTCCTCAACCGGTCTCATACCCTGACGTAAGGTCACCAGCTGACTCTAGGCTAAAGCAGTCCTGTCAGTCTCGTCGTAAATGAGTCCGAGGGCAGAGAAAAAACGATCAACAGAGGAAAGTTCAGGGGTGTCAGGAGCCAAGGAGAAGGCCCACTCTTGGGGCCCTTCCTGGAGTCGGGATATGATGATACCCACCCGCTGGTTCTCGGAACCTGAGGAGTGGGGTTTTAGGCGGAAATACAGTCTGCAACTCTCCCGGAAGGAGAGAAACGTCTTACGGTCCCCTGAGAACCGGTCAGGTAACTTGAGGTCGGGTTCTAAAGGTGAGGTGAGGGGTACTACTAAGGCATCATCACCCTGGTTGACCCTCTGGGCCAGGGCCTGGACCTGTAGGGAGAGGCCCTGCATCTGCTGGGTCAGGGTCTCAAGGGGGTCCATGATAGCGTCAGCGTAGGAGAATGGTAGACTAGGTATGGGCTTGTAATTATGTAATGGCAGGAAGGGGGTGAAGGGAAAGTGAGCCCTAATGTTAGGGATCTGCCAGGTTCTACGTCTAGGTATACTCCTGGGATTAATCAATCCACACCTGAGGCCAGACCTGTTCGACTGACACCATCTCCCACCAACCAGGGTGGCAGGCTCAGGAGTGGGAGAGCCTATCGCGGCCTGGTCAGTAGGAGTTAGCTCCGCCCCCTGTCCTTTATTACCTGCCGTGTTCTCTTCCTCAGTGCTTGTAATTCTTCTGGATTCCTGGCCCCACTGCTGCTTGCTCCAGCCTGCTTCTGCCGTGCTTCTGCCTTGCTGCAGTTCCGCTTAACCTGCTTTGCTTTGCCCCTGGCTTGCTTCCTTCTCCATGCTCACTTTGGTACACTCCACTTAATCCTGGTCCTGACTACTCATTCACCGCTCCGTTTCCTCGCGGCATTCCGTGGCTACTGCCTCTTCCCTTGCGTGTTCCCTGTTTGTTCTCCCGTGCACTTAGCGTAGGGACCGCCGCCCAGTTGTACCCCGTCGCCTAGGGCGGGTCGTTGCAAGTAGGCAGGGACAGGGCGGTGGGTAGATTAGGGCTCACTTTCCCTTCACCTCCTTCCTGCCATTACATAATTACAAGCCCATACCTAGTCTACCATTTCTCCTACGCTGACGCTATCATGGACCCCCTTGAGACCCTGACCCAGCAGATGCAGGGCCTCTCCCTACAGGTCCAGGCCCTGGCCCAGAGGGTCAACCAGGGTGACGCTGCCTTAGTAGTACCCCTCACCTCACCTCTAGAACCCGACCTCAAGTTACCTGACCGGTTCTCAGGGGACCGTAAGACGTTTCTCTCCTGTCGGGAGAGTTGCAGACTGTATTTCCGCCTAAAACCCCACTCCTCAGGTTCCGAGAACCAGCGGGTGGGTATCATCATATCCCGACTCCAGGAAGGGCCCCAAGAGTGGGCCTTCTCCTTGGCTCCTGACGCCCCTGAACTTTCCTCTGTTGATCGTTTTTTCTCTGCCCTCGGACTCATTTACGACGAGACTGACAGGACTGCTTTAGCCGAGAGTCAGCTGGTGACCTTATGTCAGGGTAGGAGACCGGTTGAGGAATACTGTTCTGATTTTAGAAAGTGGTGCGTAGCTTCTCGGTGGAACGATCCGGCCCTAAGGTGCCAGTTTAGGTTAGGATTATCTGACGCCCTGAAGGATCTGCTGGTTAGCTACCCCTCTTCTGACTCCCTTGACCAGGTTATGGCCCTAGCAGTACGACTTGACCGACGTCTCAGGGAACGTCAGCTTGAACGCTTCAATGTGCTCCCCTCTGACTTTTCTGCGATCCCCCCCGAGGTCCCGTCTCCTCGCCCCTCCACGGAGGACTCGGAGGTACCTATGCAACTCGGGGCCTCCATGTCCCCTCGACAACGTAGGGAGTTTCGCAGAATGAATGGTCTCTGCTTCTACTGTGGGGACGACAAGCATCTACTGAACACCTGTCCCAGGCGCAAGAATAAGAAGCCGGAAAACTTCCGCGCCTAAGTGATCATCGGGGAGGTCACTTGGGCGCACAGGTATTTCCCGTTAATGTGAAACGCAATAAAATTTTGCTTCCCCTTCAGGTCTCGTTTGCTGGCCGGTCTGCCACGGGCAGTGCTTTCGTGGATTCTGGCTCATCTGCTAATATCATGTCTGTGGAATTTGCTATGTCTCTAAAGATGCCTTTTATTGATTTACCTTATCCTATCCCTGTAGTAGGTATCGACTCAACTCCCCTTGCTAATGGTTATTTTACTCAGCATACTCCTGTTTTTGAACTCCTGGTTGGCTCCATGCATTTGGAGCAGTGCTCTGTACTGGTGATGCAGGGATTATCGTCTGATCTGGTATTAGGTCTTCCCTGGTTGCAGTTGCATAATCCCACGTTTGATTGGAATACTGGGGAGTTTACCAAATGGGGTAATGAATGTCTTATGTCATGTCTTTCTGTTAACTCTATTTCTCCCCGGGAGGAGGTAAACACGCTTCCTGAGTTTGTTCAGGACTTCGCCGATGTGTTTTCTAAGGAGGCCTCCGAGGTGTTGCCCCCCCATAGAGATTACGTTTGCGCCATCGATTTGGTGCCTGGTGCCAAGCTTCCTAAGGGTAGGATATTTAATCTTTCATGTCCTGAACGTGAAGCTATGAGGGTGTATATCCAAGAATGCCTGGCCAAGGGTTTCATTCGCCCCTCGACTTCTCCTGTAGGTGCTGGCTTCTTCTTCGTGGGGAAGAAGGATGGTGGTCTTAGGCCATGCATTGATTATCGTAACCTGAATAAGGTCACCGTAAGGAACCAGTACCCACTTCCTTTGATTCCGGATCTTTTTAATCAGGTTCAGGGAGCCCAATGGTTTTCTAAGTTCGATCTACGGGGGGCATATAACCTTATCCGCATCAAAGAGGGGGATGAGTGGAAAACTGCGTTCAACACACCCGAGGGTCATTTCGAATACCTGGTCATGCCCTTTGGGTTGTGTAATGCCCCTGCTGTCTTCCAGAATTTTATTAATGAAATCCTGAGAGATTACCTGGGTAATTTTCTTGTTGTGTACCTTGATGACATACTGGTGTTTTCCAAGGACTGGTCCTCCCACGTGGAGCATGTCAGGAAGGTGCTCCAGGTCCTTCGGGAGAATAATCTGTTTGCTAAGACTGAAAAATGTGTCTTTGGGGTACAGGAGATACCATTTTTAGGGCAAATCCTCACTCCTCATGAATTCCGCATGGACCCTGCCAAGGTTCAGGCTGTGGCGGAATGGGTCCAACCTGCCTCCCTTAAGGCGTTACAGTGTTTTTTAGGGTTCGCCAACCATTACAGGAGATTTATTGCCAACTTCTCGGTCGTCGCTAAGCCTCTTACGGACCTTACTCGCAAGGGTGCTGATGTCCTCCATTGGCCCCCTGAGGCCGTCCAGGCCTTTGAGACCCTCTGTAAGTGCTTTATCTCGGCCCCCGTGCTGATTCAGCCCAACCAAGAGGAGCCATTTATTGTGGAGGTTGACGCATCCCAGGTGCGAGTGGGGGCCGTCTTGTCCCAGGGTACCAGCTCCCTCACCCATCTCCGCCCCTGTGCTTACTTCTCTAGGAAGTTTTCGCCCACGGAGAGTAACTATGATATTGGCAACCGCGAACTTCTAGCCATTAAATGGGCTTTTGAAGAGTGGCGGCACTTCCTGGAGGGGGCCAGACAACAAGGTATCGGTCCTTACGGATCACAAGAATCTGGTTTTCCTAGAATCGGCCCGGAGGCTTAATCCTAGACAAGCTCGGTAGGCACTATTCTTTACCAGATTTAATTTCTTGGTTACCTATAGGGCTGGGTCCAAGAATATTAAGGCTGATGCTCTGTCACGTAGTTTCATGGCCAATCCTCCTTCCGAGAAGGATCCTGCTTGTATTTTACCCCCTGGTATAATCGTTTCTGCCACGGATTCTGATTTAGCTTCTGATATTGCGGCTGATCATGGTGCAGCTCCCGGGAACGTCCCTGGGGACAAACTGTTTGTTCCCCTGCAATACCGGCTAAGGGTACTCAGGGAAAACCATGACTCCGCTCTATCTGGTCATCCTGGCATCTTGGGCACCAAACACCTCATTACCAGAAACTATTGGTGGCCTGGGTTGCCTAAAGATGTTAGGGCTTACGTCGCCGCTTGTGAGGTTTGCGCTAGGTCCAAAACCCCTGGGTCCCGACCTGCGGGCCTACTACGTTCCTTGCCCATTCCCCAGAGACCTTGGACCCATATCTCCATGGATTTTATCAACGATTTGCCTCCATCTCAGGGCAAGTCGGTGGTGTGGGTGGTAGTAGACCGCTTCAGCAAGATGTGCCACTTTGTGCCCCTTAAGAAGCTACCTAATGCCAAGACGTTAGCTTCTTTGTTTGTGAAACACATCCTGCGTCTCCATGGGGCCCCAGTCAATATAGTTTCTGACAGAGGGGTACAATTTGTTTCCTTATTTTGGAGAGCTTTTTGTAAAAAGCTGGAGATTGATCTGTCCTTCTCCTCCGCCTTCCATCCCGAAACTAATGGCCAAACGGAAAGGACTAACCAATCCCTGGAACAATATTTAAGGTGTTTCATCTCTGACTGTCAATTCGATTGGGTCTCATTCCTTCCCCTTGCTGAATTTTCCCTGAATAACCGGGTCAGTAACTCGTCAGGGGTCTCCCCGTTTTTCTGTAATTTCGGGTTTAACCCAAGGTTCTCCTCCGTTTCCCCTGGTTGTTCCAATAATCCTGAGGTAGAGGATGTTCATAGGGAACTGTGCACTGTCTGGGCCCAGGTTCAGAAGAACCTAGAGGCGTCCCAGAGCGCACAAAAGATTCAGGCGGATAGTAGACGTTCTGCTAACCCCCGGTTTGTCGTCGGGGATTTGGTCTGGTTGTCGTCCAGGAACTTGCGCCTTAAGGTCCCGTCCAGGAAGTTTGCTCCCCGATTTATTGGACCTTATAAGATCATTGAAGTCCTCAACCCTGTATCCTTCCGTCTGGAGCTGCCCCCATCCTTTCGCATACATGACGTCTTCCATGCCTCCCTCCTTAAACGCTGCTCCCCGTCCTGGTCCCCCTCGAGGAAACCTCCTGTTCCCGTTCTCACCCCTTAGGGGGTGGAATTCGAGGTGGCCAAGATTATGGACAGTAGGATGGTCCAGGGCTCCCTCCAGTACCTGGTCCATTGGAGAGGATACGGGCCGGAGGAGAGGACTTGGGTACCTGCCCGTGATGTTCACGCTGGGGTATTGATCAGGAGGTTCCACCTTCTCTTCCCTACTAAACCGGGTCCTCTTAGTAAGGGTCCAGTGGCCCCTCATAAAAAGGGGAGTACTGTTAGGGATCTGCCAGGTACTACGTCTAGGTATACTCCTGGGATTAATCAATCCACACCTGAGGCCAGACCTGTTCGACTGACACCATCTCCCACCAACCAGGGTGGCAGGCTCAGGAGTGGGAGAGCCTATCGCGGCCTGGTCAGTCGGAGTTAGCTCCGCCCCCTGTCCTTTATTACCTGCCGTGTTCTTTTCCTCAGTGCTTGTAATTCTTCTGGATTCCTGGCCCCACTGCTGCTTGCTCCAGCCTGCTTCTGCCGTGCTTCTGCCTTGCTGCAGTTCCGCTTAACCTGCTTTGCTTTGCCCCTGGCTTGCTTCCTTCTCCATGCTCACTCCACTTTATCCTGGTCCTGACTACTCATTCACCGCTCCGTTTCCTCGCGGCGTTCCGTGGCTACTGCCCCTTCCCTTGCGTGTTCCCTGTTTGTTCTCCCGTGCACTTAGACAGCGTAGGGACCGCCGCCCAGTTGTACCCCGTCGCCTAGGGCGGGTCGTTGCAAGTAGGCAGGGACAGGGCGGTGGGTAGATTAGGGCTCACTTTCCCTTCACCTCCTTCCTGCCATTACACCTAATCTACCCACCGCCCTGTCCCTGCCTACTTGCAACGACCCGCCCTAGGCGACGGGGTACAACTGGGCGGCGGTCCCTACGCTGTCTAAGTGCACGGGAGAACAAACAGGGAACACGCAAGGGAAGGGGCAGTAGCCCACGGAACGCCGCGAGGAAACGGAGCGGTGAACGAATAGTCAGGACCAGGATGAAGTGGAGTATACCAACGTGAGCACGGAGAAGGAAGCAAGCCAGGGTCAAAGCGAAGCAGGTAAAGCGGAACTGCAGCAAGGCAGAAGCACGGCAGAAGCAGGCTGGAGCAAGCAGCAGTGGGGTCAGGAATCCAGAAGAATTACAAGCACTGAGGAAGAGAACACGGCAGGTAATAAAGGACAGGGGGCGGAGCTAACTCCGACTGACCAGGCCGCGATAGGCTCTCCCACTCCTGAGCCTGCCACCCTGGTTGGTGGGAGACGGCGTCAGTCTAAGAGGTCTGGCCTCAGGTGTGGATTGATTAATCCCAGGAGTATACCTAGACGTAGTACCTGGCAGATCCCTAACAGTTACCCGGATGAAATGATTCGGTTTCAATATACCCCTTGTGGCTAAAGACAAACGCCGAGAAAAAACACGACCCATTGGAATTATCCGACAAGCAAACACCAGCAGTCCCAATAACGACTGTAACTGTTTCAACGTCACTTTTTTAGACCCCATGACCTGGTCAACTTACGACACCAGCCTTGCCAATTTATCATCAGGCAAGCGAAAAATCATCTGCTCGGTATCTATTTCGATACCCAAAAATGACAACACAGTTACCGGGCCTTCCGTCTTGTCTTCAGAAATAGGTACCCTAAAACGCGACATCACCTGTCGAAACACCCGCAGCAACGTGCTGCACAACCCAGAGCCCTCAGGGTCTACAAGAAGAAAATCATCCAGATAATGAATGACCGAATCACAACCAGACTCCAAACGAACTACCCATTCTAGAAATGACGCAAACATTTCAAAGTAACTGCACGATATTGAACAACCCATGGGAAGGCACATATCAACATAAAAACCATTATCTAAACAACAACCCAGCAGGTGAAAACACTCCGGATGAACCGGCAGCAAACGAAAGGCCGCTTCAATATCAGACTTAGCTAACAACGCGCCCTGTCCAGCCGCCTGTACCAGCCTCACTGCAACATCGAAAGACGTATACGAAACCGCCGCCTCCGCCCTGGAAATCCCGTCGTTAATCGAACCACCGCGAGGAAAGGAAAGGTGATGAATCAGCCTAAACCTTCCCCGCTCCTTCTTTGGAACTAAGCCAAGGGGGGAAACTCGCAGATTCGTATACGGCGGCTCGCTGAATGGACCTGCCATTCTCCCTAATTCCACTTCTTTCGCCAATTTTAGACGCGCAATGCCCACATTCTCATTGATCGACTTCAAATTGTCAGCCAATGACAATGTCGCAGAATATTCAAAAGGAATCTCAAAACCAAAGGAAAACCCGCTAGTGAGCACCTCTGCTTCCCGCCTCCTGTGGTACCGCTCTAACCATGGGACCATCTCGAGCACGTTCACCGGCGTTCTCCGCTGCGCCGGAAGGAGGTGCCTTGCCCGGCTGCTTACCTCTCCGGAAACACCGGAGCGCCGAATGAGCGCCCCCACAGATGGAGCATTCATGTCGGAATTTGCACGTGGCAAAGAACCGACAGTGGCCCTTGTTGTAGAGCCAACAGGCCCCCGTGGGCCTAGCGGCCGCAGCTCCAGGGGCGGGGCCTGGCGCTGCGGCCGCACTGGGAAAGGGTCGTTGTTGCCTGCTCCCTTACGCTAAGATGAGCTGCAACCACACGTCCGTTGCCTTCGTCGCCCAACTAATATCGGGCGACAAAGCCAAACGACGCTGAAATTCTTCATCATAATGCCACCAGGCCGCACCACCGTGAAGCCTGTGGGTGCTGAAAATTGTGTCAAAATAAACAAACAACTCGGCCCCTTTCCCGGGATAGCGCTGGCAAATAACATGAGCCAGTGTAGCATAACACTGTACCCAGTTTAGCGACTTTTGCTTTCCTATCTGCACCTCTCTCAAAAACCCGCTCCTTATCGACAGCCACCTGCTCCACCGAGACCAAGGACCAAATATCCACAAATTCATTCCTCCAAATCTTGTCCTTGATCTCAGCTGACAAATGAGTCCCGAGAGGTGCGACCCCACAAAACAATGAATCTCGAAACGTCAAACTAGCTAAAGCATTTTCTCTCTCAGACGGGAGCTTAGCCCCCTCTGGTGGCACCGAGGGAACCGACGTTCCCTCATTCACATTTAACCCAGCCACCACGGCTTTTAAAACAGAAATCAAATCCGCACCCGATGTATTAGATTTATTAAGCCATGCGTCACCGCAGGCCGACTCACCGCTCCCAGAGGTCCCACCGACTCCAGAGGGTCCTTCGGCCACTTGCCGCGGCACTGGAACCACGGCCTGAACCTCCTCCACCGGCCCGGCGGGAGGGACAACCTGGGACAGCTGCTCACGATCCCCCGACAAGCGCCGCACCTCCCGGCGTCGACTGTGTCTCTGCGGCCGTGACGATCTCCGCGAAGACTTCCTCCACGATCCTGATGAGGCAGATGTCGTTGTCGCCAACGAGGAGGAGAATCCATCGCTGGAAGATGAGGAAGACCGCCAACCATGCCTCTTTGCGCCACCTGATCTGCGACGTCTGTGATGGCCGTGACGGCGATGTCTTCCAGCCCGGCGTTTCCTCCCTCGCCTGGAACGCTCCCTCACTGGGCCTGCAGGAGAAAAATGAGACAAGGCAGGAGAAGGGCAAACCGGGCCTGCCACTCCCTCGACCCTATCCTCCCTAGCACACTCCCCCCCGGGGTGGAGAAGCAGCAGGCACAGCAGAAGCCCCCGCCCCAGGGCTGGGCTGAGTACTCACCGCTCGCTTCCCCGAACCCGCCGCCATCTTCTTTCCATGGGCGCCGCCATCTTGTTTCCTGGACGACCTGCGCCGGCCAGGAAGTCCCGCCTCTGTTCTCCCCACAGTCATTTCCGGCTGCACAGAGAACAGAACGGGGAAAGATGGCGCCGACCCCGGCTGCTCACAGGAACCGGAAGCAAGTCCCAGCTCCCGTGAACATGCCGCATGGTAAGTGACCATGTCGGACCGGTCACCTGGGCCCGCCATACTCACCCCACTGTCCCGTAAATCGGCCGCTGCCTCCGTGCCCGCACAAGCAGCTCGAGGCTGGTTGTACCGTGCCTGTGCCGGTTTAACAGCAGCCCTCTTACCGCCATGGGGAGGGACGCCCGCGCGACGAGTGGACGGGGGGAGGGCGGCACTATGTCGACCGACGAGGCGCCAGTTGACATAGGCCTAGGGGACATGCTGGGACCACCGCACGACGGTGCAGCAGTCACTGCACCCCGCACAGCAACGGGGCTAGGGCTCAAACGAACCGGGGGGCGTATCACGCGCTGCGGCCTACCTCGGGTAGCCGCTCCCGGCTGTTCCATGCCACGCTCTGATCCTCGATTCTCTCCCTCCGCCAGCATGGATTCCAGCCAGGCAGGCCCCTCCAACGCTACCCGCTGTGCCACCTTCCGCAACAGATCTTCCGCCATCGTCCTGAAGGATCACGCTCCGAATCTTCACAGCAGCAGCAAAGGTGTTTCTTCCACTGCAGCTTGAAGGTAAGAGGGCTTTCTGTCCCAACCCCCTGCCTTATATCTTCTTAACCACGCCCCCTCACTTCTTGTTCACCAATCCCGGTCCTGGGCATTATTTTAAACCGTTCCATCCTTTCTTAACCCCTTGCAGTCCCTGACACTCTCCCTAGGCGCTTCAGTGTCTGCAATACTTGTCCCACGGGTCCCACACCACTTTGAACCTATCCAGTTCATTGTCAATAGAGGCCGTCATATACTCCATTGTACGTATTTCCCTGATTCTAGTTACTAAGTCGATGTGAGAGGGAGGGGTTGTCTGTCTCCATTTCCAGGCTATCAACGTCTTAGCGGCAGTGAGAAAGTGTCGAAAGAGTCAGGCTAATGATTTCCCCAAAGACCTAGGGGGGATGTTCAGGAGGTAATGAAGAGGGTCTAGAGGAATATCCTGCTGCAACACCGCCAATGCCAAATTCCTAACCTCCAACCAATACTGTTGTACCAACGAACAGCTCCAGAAAATATGGAACAGGTCCCCTCTCTGATTTCTACATCGCCAGCAATCCGACTGAATACCCGGATTGAAGCTATGCAGAAAGGCAGGGTTATGGTACCAAAACATAAGAATTTTATATTGGTTTTCTTTATATGCAGTGCAGATGGAGGTTTTAGCTGCTTGCGACCAGATAATCTGCCATAATGAGAGAGGGATAGATTTATTCAGCAAGGACTCCCACTTCAACATGTACCTATGCCCAGGCGGAGGGGAACCCTCCGGGGATAGCAGTATTGCATAAATGGCTGAAATAAACCCCCTAGTGGTGGTAGCATACCGACATAACCTTTCGAAGCTTGTAGGTGTAGTGACCCGTGTGGATCTGAAAGTTTGCTGCATGCAATGTCTGATCTGAAGATAGTGAAAAAATGCAGAGGAGGGAACATTATGATGTTTTTGAAAGTATGAGAACGGGTGAAGCTCTAACGTGTGGGGATCAACCATGTCAGCCAAGTGAAATACCTCAATTCCCGCCCACAATCGGACCATTCTGGGGGTAGTGCCGCCAGGAATAGTGGGAGTGTAGAGTACTGAAGTCAAGGGCGGGCAACCCGACGCCAAATGAAAGCGTTTTTTACAGGTTTCCCACACCTCTTTTTGAAATCTCATGGGACCCAATAGAGATGCAGACGGCATTACCAGTGGGTCGCCCCATAACAAGGAGTTTGGGTGAACCGGGGCCATCCATAGCTTCTCTATTTCGGTCCACTTGTTGTAAGCCCTTAAAGACACCCAACTGGGTATGCGACGGAGGTGTGCCGCCCAGTAGTATTTCACCACATCAGGGACTGATAGCCCACCCGCAGATCGACCAGATAATAAGACTGATTTCGGAATTCGATGTCTGCCGAAGTGCCATATGAACCTGAGGATGGAAGACTGCATGGCCCGCAATTCCCTCATAGGTACCGCTACTGGCAGAGTCTCAAAGTAGTACAGTAATTTAGGGAGCAAGGTCATTTTGACCGCCGCTATGCGCCCAAAAAATGACATGGGAAGAAGATCCCACCTGGCCATTAGCTGACGTAATTCCACAAACAGAGAGGGGAAATTAGCCTTGTAGACCGACGTATAGGAGGGAGTGAGTTGAACTCCTAAGTAGGTCAGGGAGGTTTCCTTCCAGTTGTAGGTGTAGTTATGTTTGAGGAGCAGGAGCTCCTGGTGTGGGACATTAAGAGGGAGCGCTTCTGTTTTAGATGTATTAGTTTTATACCCTGACAGCCTCCCATACCTACGGAGAACAGTAGTAAGGTTAGGAAGGGAGGTATGAGGTTTAGTGATAGTCAGGAGGACGTCATCTGCAAACAAGGAGACCTTGAATTCTTTATCTTGTATCTGGACCCCCGCTATATCGATGGATTTCCGAATTTGAGCTGCTAAGGGTTCAATGCAGATCACAAATAAAAGAGGGGACAGGGGGCACCCCTAACGCGTACCATTCCAGATTTGAAACGGAGGGGAGGTGGAGTGTGGGAGTTTAATTGCCGCTGTCGGTTTGGAGTAGAGACCACGCAGCGCCGTCAAGAAAGGGCCCGAAATCCCAAATGAATTTAGAGTTTCAAACATAAATGGCCATCCCAAGCGATCAAACGCCTTCTCTGCATCTAAGGCTAAGAAGGATCGCCGATTCCTTTTGCTTGTGGAGGGCATCAATGAGATCTAGGGTCCTTCGTGTGTTGTCTCCTCCTTGTCTGAGAGGCGAGACCCTTTCATTGATGCTGTGAGGTCGTCCATTCTCATGATCTCCTGGATCTTGTGACACCACATGCCAACCGACGGGGGACACGTCTGTCTCCACAATGCTGGTACACATGCTCTCGCCGCGTTCACTAAGTGGCGGAAGACTGAGCATTTGTACATGGGCAGTGGCATCTCACACAGATGGAGCAGAAATAGATCCGGTGATCTTGGCAGGGTGAAGTCCATAAATTTAGAAGAAATGCGCCACACCTCGGACCAAAAATCAGCCAAGAGTGGACAGTCCCAAAAAATGTGTAAGATTGTACCCACCTGGTCCCCACATCTCCAGCACAGGGGTGAGACCGCTGGGTACATAACGTGCAATCTGGAAGGCACCCTATACCAACGAGACAGTATTTTATACCCTGCCTCCTGATATCTGCTGGCCATGGAAGACTTGTGTATCATATTAAACAGGCGATCCCGTTGTTCAGAAGTGAATGTGAGCCCCAGATCCTGTTCCCAGCTTAGCAGGTAGGAAGGGGGGTGCTGATTAGGTGGTGAGACCAAAAGCCTGTATAATGTGGACAGGGAATGTCGCATTGTGCCCGTACCTTTGCATAAAAGTTCAAACGGAGAGCTAGTCCGCGCATACTCCGCTGGGTTTGGTAAGCTCACCAGGAAATGTTGTATCTGGGTGACCTGCCATGTAGAAAAGGGGACAGGGTCTGACAAGGACTGTACGAGTGTGCTCGACATCCAATTTTCCTCCTGCATGAAATGTGTCGCACGTCCCTTCCCCGCCCTCCGCCATAGCAGGAAGGGGCCACCTTCCTGCCCTGGAGGAAAAGCAGGGTTTCCCAAGATCGGGTACATGGGGGAGGGTGACGGAGAGATCTCTGCCCTAGGGAATATCCACGCCGCTACTGCCAAGGTGGGCCCGATCGTCGGGTGCGTCCGTGCGGCTAGGGGAGTATGATTGCCTAACCATGGTAGAGTCTGCAGGGGGACCGTTAGGAATGTCTGTTCCATAGACACCCATTCCTTAATCTCCGTATGTCTGAACCAGTCTAGGATTCGTGCCAAGTGGGAGGCGTCGTGGTAGGATATAAAATCTGGAAGACCCACACCCCCTTCCCACTTTGTACGAAAAAGCAAGGAACGGGCGATACGTGCAGGTTTCCCGGCCCAGATAAATTTGTGTAGGAGAGACAACAGAGATTGAAAGAACGGGCGTGGGACGTGTATCGGGAGGGCCTGGAAGAGGTACAGGATCCTTGGCAAGATATTCATTTTGAAAATTGCGCACCTCCCAAACCAGGTGAAAGTACCAGAAGTCCATGTGTCCAGGTCTCGTTTCACCCGTTGAAGCAACGGAGGGAAGTTCACTGCATAGAGGCTAGAGAGGTCCCCCGGAAGCTGCACCCCCAGATATTTAAGGGAGTCTTTTGCCCATTTGAACGGGAAGGACTCTGCCAAATCGTCTACCAATTTTTGCGGCAGCGAAATGTTGAGGGCTTCGGACTTCTGATAATTAACCTTGAAGTTAGACAGTTGAGAATATCTATTTAATTCTGCCATGAGGTTGGGTAGGGAAATCCGGGGGGACGTGAGGAAGAAAAGCAAGTCGTCTGCATAGGCCGCGACCTTATGAACCCGTTCGCCCAGGGTTATGCCCGATATGTCTGGGTTGGACCGAATATGACACAAGAAAGGCTCCAAACATAGTATGAAAATTAATGGGGACAGAGGGCAGCCCTGTCTTGTGCCATTGATAATTGTAAATGAGGAGGAGTGATATCCGTTGACCTTAACCTGTGCCGACGGGGAAGAGTAAAGACCTGAAATCCACTCTATCATGTGTGTTCCTAAGCCGACGTGCCGCAGAGTAGCCTGCATAAAGTCCCAGTTGACTCTGTCGAATGCCTTTTCGGCATCCGATGACAGAAAGCAAGTGGGAGGGGTAGCAATGGCCGCTTGGTACATTAAATTGATCGCCCGCGTGGTATTATCCCGTGCCTCACGCGATGGCATAATGCCCACCTGGTCTCTATGAATCACGTTATGCAGGAGCGGAGTCAGCCTCTGTGCCAGAATCTTGGCAAAAAGTTTCAAGTCCACATTAAGTAGTGAAATGGGACGGTAATTCTGGCAAAGAGAGGAGTCCTTCCCTTCCTTCGGAATGACCGTAATGTGGGCCCTCAAGGTGTCCCGGGGGATGAACCCCCCCCCCTCAGTAATAGAATTGAATGCCTGGAGAAAGTGGGGTGAGTGTAAGTCCACATAGGCCCTATAATATTGAAGGGGCAAACCATCCGGGCCTGGTGCCTTCCGTGGGTGAGTCCTTCAGTGCCCATGCCAGTTCTTCCGGGGAAATGGGTGCTTCTAGAGACGTGATTGCCTCAGGAGGGATACACTTCATCCCTGATGACCGGAGATATTGGTCAATCTTTTCCAGGCGACCGCCACCGTCCACAGAAGGTGGTGCACTGGGAAGATTATAAAGAGCGTGATAGTAGGCACGGAAGGCTTCTGAAATGTTTTGTGGAAGCTGGAATCGGCGATTTTGTGGACCTTGAACATAGGGGACGTATGTACGGGCGCGGGTCTTCCTAAGTGCTCTAGCCAAGGTCCTTCCGGGTTTGTTACTAAATTCATAAAAATGACGTCTACATTTAACTATGGAGGCCTTCGCCTTGGCCAGACATATTGAACGCACCTGTTCTCTCAGCCGTCTCAATTCTGTCCCCACCTCCCTATCCTGAGTTGCCTTATGTGACTTCTCCAATTTGTGTATTCGGGTCAATAGGTCTTTCAAGAGTGCCGTTCGTTCCTTTTTAAGTTTAGTACCCACCCGGATGAAAGCCCCGCGCACCACGCATTTGTGGGCTTCCCAGATGCAAAAGGGATCTACCCCTGACATTTAGTGCAATGTACTCCACTAAGTCCCTGCGAATCTCCACGGCCACCGTCTGGTCCTGAAGAAGCGTCTCATTTAGTCGTCACTGCCACGAGCAGGAGTGAACGGACGGGCGGGATAGAGTAAGAGTAATGAGGGCATGGTCAGAAAGTGTGATGCTGTCAATGGATGCCGATGCGAGGCTAGGGAGGTGCGTGTGGCGCAGGAAAAAGTAGTCGAGTCTGGAGTAGGAGTTATGGGGTGCAGAGAAAAACGTGTAGTCCCTGGATGCTGGATGTAGGACCCGCCATGTGTCCACTAACTGGTGTTCGTGCAAAAGCCGACGCAGCCGGCGAGATAAAGAGGAATGGCCTCTTGATGAGTCTAACAAGGGGTCAAGTGTGATATTCAAATCCCCCCCCAGTATGAGTGTGCCTTCCAGAAAGCCGTCCAGCGCCCCAAGGACCCTCTCCAAGAAGGCCACTTGACCTGTGTTGGGGAGGTAGTAGGTAGCCAGTGTGTACAGCGTGTCGTCTAGCTTACCCTTCACGAAGAGGTACCGGCCTGCTCCATCCGTGCAAGTCTCCACATGTTCCCAATGTAGAGTGCGGGAAATCAGGATAGAAACCCCTTTGGTCTTGGAGTCAGGAGACGTGCTGTGGTACACATCCGGGTAGTTGAGGTCTGTGAGCCTCTGTATACCGTCAGCTCGAAAGTGAGTCTCCTGCAGGAACGCCACATGTGCTTTCTTTTTCCATAGGAGACGGAGAATGGAGGACCTCTTCTCAGGAATATTCAGCCCCTGTGCGTTCAGAGAGATAACAGTTATGTCAGACATGATGACAGACGGATGTATGGACAGAAGGGGGGGTGGGAGAGGGAAGGAAAGAAAAGATGAGGAGAAAAACGTAAGACACAAACACTCTAAGATTGGAGTGCTAAAACCTCCAGTACTCCACGAGAGCTACGCCTTCCCGGAGGAAGTCTCCCGCCACTGCGCAGCTCCCGGAACCCTAATGGGGAACGCGGAAGGACAGAAGTGCAGAAAGAACAGTGTCACAAAAACACAGTAATTAACTGTAAAAAATTCAATAAATTGTATCAAAGCTCCGAACCCACCCGAACATCTATCAAATGAACCCAACCCCTTCTTCAAAACTTAAACTGCAGTAGTAGCCTCCCCCACCAAAATAAACCTGCTTCTCGAACCCTCCATTTGAGCTCTATCTCTAAGGCAACCCTTTCAACGCCAACAGTCACCGCTCAGTGAAAATCCTGCTGGAGAGAAAAGGAAAAGAAAAAGGGGGGGAAAGCAGGGGTTTGCAGTTATCTGTCCATATTTAAAGACACGGGAGTAATCAGTCTCTTCGTGGAGAGCGGCGTCCAAGTGGCCGGGATTCCATAGGCCCGTTTCTGCGATCTCCGTGCTGGGGTCGTCGCTCAGGAGGACGGGTCACCGATTGCTCCTCTCCATGCCGAGGTGGGAAGCGGGGCACGAACTCTGGGAACGGACCCCCTCTGAGTGTGGACGTTGCCGGGGGTTCGGTCCAATCAGGTAGCCGTACCTGTGAGATCTCCAAAAACCGGAACGCTTCTTCTAGGTCATCTGGGGACCGGACTGCAAATGATTGTCCCAACCTGCGGAGAATAATATGAAAGGGATGTCCCCATCTGTAGGTTGCGCCAGCAGCCTTTGTCGCTTCCAGCAAGGGTCGGACCAATCTACGAATGGAGAGCGTCAACCTCGATACATGTGGCATGATTGTAATGTCAGCGCCTTCAAATGGAACAGACCCTTTCTCCCAGGCTCTCCTGGCTATTTCTTCTTTTTGCTTGTAGAAGTTTACTCTACAAATCACGTCCCTGGGTTGGTTACCTTCTCTGTTCCGGGAGCCCGCTAGTCTGTGGACTCTGTCCATTTCGATGGCCATGTCACGCGGTCGGTTAAGGAGATTGTTGAAAATTTGTGACACTGTGTCATAAAGTCCATCCGGGGGGACCGACTCTGGAATGCCTCTTAATTTCAGGTTGTTCCGTCTCCCCCTGTTTTCGACATCATCCAGGTGTAAAGAGAAATCCCGCATTTGCGTAGCTTGGGTGGCCTGGGACTGTGATAAGACCGAGAAGTCTAGTGAGGATATGGAGTGCTGTCGCTCCAAAGTTTCAACCCTAGCGGTCAGTGCGCGTACCTCCTGTGTGACTGCGCCAATGGCCTGATCGTGTTTTTCTTCCAACCGGGCAAGACGGTGGTCAAGGTCGGTTTTGGTAGGGAGCACTTTTACCATCTCCCATAATTCTGCTAGGGTTCGCTCCATGGATAATGGGGGGCCCTGGAAAGGGGCTGGCTGTGGCTCCCTGGAGTATGTCGGCGTGGCCAGTAACCCCCTAAAGATGGCCGGCGTGTCCTGGCTTAGGGAACCTGGTTGTGGTGGCGGGGGCTGCTGCTGTGCTGCCGCGTGTGATGGCGCCCCTGGTGTCCCCTGGTCGGAAGCTTCCTGCGGCAATATAGGGAGCAGGGCCATGGACTGGAGTGGGGAAGCCGCTCTTATGCCACCCCCTGAACACTGACCTCCTGTCTGGGACGACATCTCTCCTCCTGGAGGGTGCCAGCGGCCGCCGGGCGGATCCCATTCTGTGAGGAGAGGAGGCGGGGCAGCTCCACTCGACGACGGAGGCTGAGTGCGGCCTACAGGCGGTAATGAAGAGGAGTGATGTCCTGTGCAGACCGGAGGTATCGGCCTATGGAGGGAGTTCCCGAAGTGTCCGTCGGGTTCCTACGGCTTCTCCCCTTCGTCATGCTGCGCCGGGGGTCGGTAAGTATGCCCTTAACGGGCGGTTTCTGTGGCGTGGGTCCGGAGCTCCGAGCAGACACGTCTCTACTCCTTCATGTCCAAGCCACGCCCCCCTGCCAATTCTACTTAGCTGTTTCCTGGTTGTATCTGCTACTGAGAAAGCTGGGTGGCAACCACTCTACAGCTCCCAAAGGGGTCGTTACTCAAGCTTTCCTAGACCATACATGTTACCAATTGTCACGGCACGAGGTATGGACCCATTGAGCCGTACCGCGTAGCGGGCTAGCAGCTGGTCAAACAGGTACAATGCAATGTCTATAATTCAGAAAGGGTACCTGAGGCAATGTAGACAGTAGCGGTAGAGTCAGGCTAAGATGAGGCTCCGAAAGTAGACAGACACCCGGCAGGGGTGCGACACAATAGATGCAGTGGAGGGCACAACACGACTCCAACTCCTGAAGGCACAGTAGCACGGGATACAGGGTATAGGCAGCAGGAATGGGTAACACTGGGAACTGGAAAACACTAGGAGACCATTTGCAAAGACAAACTTAAGGTGACTGCATGTATACCATAACCCTTAGATAACATAGCTAGGGATAGCCTAATAGTAAATTGACACAGGACAACATGAACGTTCCTTTAACGTGGGTTGACTCTGGGTCGGCCACAGCTTTTATTATAAATATAACAAATATAATAAAAAAATTTTTAAGGTAAACACCCGTAAGCCGGCCTACCGACATAGGTGGGCATGTAGGTAATTCACCTTACCAAACCGCCAGCTGTGACAAAACAACATTTCACCCATGAACAGAACATAAATGAATAAACACAAGAAAAGTGCAAAATACCACTCAATACAATTGTAGAAAAACCCCCCGCTCTGAAGGCAGTGCCATCTGCCACTTTGAAGTATTGCTAACCGTAAGGCAAACCAGCTATCCTGCACCTACGAATGCCTGTGCTGGTCCAAATATAATTTATTTATTTATTTTTTTAATTTATTAATTTACTTATTATTATTATTTTATTTTTTTTATATAACACCGAACATTAATTTTCAAAAGGGGCGGGAGGGAGGGAGATTGCAATGTAACGGCCAAAAGAGGCAGAGACCCGGAAGACAGCTCCTTAAATCCACTAGGAAGGAGGGAGAAAAGAGAAGGACTATAACCCCTCCCCCAGGATGGAGGGGGCTAAGAGCAGCAGCCAGAGGTAAGAAACTTATTAACACCTACCCTTGCTGGGCATACAACAAATAGCTGAATCCCTACCTGGGGCCCTATTAGTTTTTCACCCACATTACCTGCAGTCAAAGACCCAGCGGTTAGACACCTATGGGTCTACTAAACACAACAACGCTTAGGCAAGGATCGAGAGGGCAGAGCCCATTTTATAGTCACGAAGCATTCTGGGCTTATTGCAGTATTCTGCAACTGTGCGCGAACTGGCCCTTTAAGGCCGCACGTCCTGCAGGAGACAGTGTCCGGACCAGGAAGTGAGTGCCGGCGTCTCTCAGGAGGGAGATGCCGCCAGGAACTCACTTGTCTATGGCCGCGGCCGTTAGAGGGTAAGTCAGGACGACAGTCATAGACGTTACACCAATATTACAATATCAGAACTACACAATATATTGACATCGTGAATTTCTAATATTGTGGTACTTCTGCGACACTTACAGCCCGCTTCTTCACCAGCGTAAGTCAGGAGAAGGAAACATACAGACTACCATCCTGCTGACATGTCCTTGTGTATAGCTGCACCCAGGGGCGTAACTAGGAAAGACTGGGCCCCATAGCAAACTTTTGACTGGGCCCCCCCCATGTAGATAGTGCCTTTTTTACAGTCCCCCCTGTAGATAACGCCATACAGCCCCCTCTGTAGATATCTACAAAGTGGGCTGTATAGCGTTATCTACAGGGGGGGCTGTATGGCGCCATCTACAGAGGGGGCTGTATGGCGCTATCTACAGGGGGGCTGTATGGCGTTATCTACAGGGGGGCTGTATGGCGCTATCCACAGGGGGGACTCTGTATGGCGTTCTCTACAGAGGGGGCAGTATGGCGTTATCTACAGGGGGGACTGTATGGCGTTCCCTACAGGGGGGGTCTGTAGGGAACGCCATACAGCCCCCCTGTAGGGAACGCCATACAGCCCCCCCTGTAGGGAACGCCATACAGCCCCCCTGTAGGGAACGCCATACAGCCCCCCCTGTAGGGAACGCCATACAGCCCCCCTGTAGGGAACGCCATACAGCCCCCCCTGTAGGGAACGCCATACAGCCCCCCCTGTAGGGAACGCCTTACAGCCCCCCCTGTAGGGAACGCCATACAGCCCCCCCTGTAGGGAACGCCTTACAGCCCCCCTGTAGGGAACGCCATACAGCCCCCCCTGTAGGGAACGCTATACAGCCCCCCCTGTAGGGAACGCCATACAGCCTCAACCCCCCAAAAAAATGCGACCTACAGTGTGAAAAGACAAAAGACATGTATCCCCTATCCACAGGACAGGGGATACATGTGTGATCGCTGGCAGCGATAGGGAGAACGGGGGACCGAAAGTCCCCCCAAGTTCTCCATGACTAACCTCTGACTTCCGGCGTCTGCGCAGATCAATAAAAATGAAATGAGCGCTGGTCACGCATGCGCACAAGCGGCGCTCCATTCATTTCTACGGAGCTGCCGACGCAGACCCCGGAAGTCAGAGGCTTGTGATGGAGAACTTCAGGGGACTTTCAGTCCCCCGTTTTCCCTATCAATGCCAGCGATCACACATGTATTCCCTATCCTGTGGATATCCTGTGGATAGGGGATACATGTCTTTTGTTTAATGGCAGAGCTGGGAGATACCTCCCTGCTCTGCCGTAATGTTCAGTGGCGTCGCGCTGTAGCAGCCATAGCGGCTGCTAGCGGAGCCTCCGGCCATGGTGGGGGCCGGTGCCAGCGGGCGACACGGGCCCCCTCATGCCGCGGGCCCCGTAGCAGCCGCTACGGCTGCTATAGTGGTAGTTACGCCACTGGCTGCACCTAATTCCGCTGTGTACTGTGTGGCTAGGATATTCTAGTTTCAGCAAATAAAGGTTAAACAAATTACAATTTTCTAATATACTCTCCATATAGATTCCTCATGCTTTTTAAGATCTCTGCTTGCAGTCATTATTTCTAGTAGATACAAATCTGTACTGGTCATGTGATGGACACACATGTACCGGGATGGAACAAGGCTTAAGGAGAGTAGGAAGTCGCCTCGGGCGCCATTAAAAGAGGGGCATTATTTGTGAATTTAGAAAGAAAATTCAATGTTCTGTCTTTATCGGTTTCCCTGTTTAAATAAGAACACTAGGGATTGGTGAGGTTTGGAGCAACAAGAGACAAATAATTGAAGGGTTTTCCATCCAATAACCATCATTCTGATATTCAGGGACCAACGGTGGTGGGGCGCATTTTGAATCCACTGCTTTGGGCAGCAACAGAGCATGTCCTGCCCCTTCTCAGATGCATATTCTTATAAGAGGGATTCACACGTGGCAGATTTTGTTGCAGAAATTTCTGCGACTGAAAATAAGTTCCATTCATCTAAATGTGGGATAAAAAAAAAAATAGATGTACAGGGGGGCTGTAGGGAACGCCATACAGCCCCCCTGTAGGGAACGCCATACAGCCCCCCCTGTAGGGAACGCCATACAGCCCCCCTGTAGGGAACGCCATACAGCCCCCCCTGTAGGGAACGCCATACAGCCCCCCCTGTAGGGAACGCCTTACAGCCCCCCCTGTAGGGAACGCCATACAGCCCCCCCTGTAGGGAACGCCTTACAGCCCCCCTGTAGGGAACGCCATACAGCCCCCCCTGTAGGGAACGCTATACAGCCCCCCCTGTAGGGAACGCCATACAGCCCCAACCCCCCAAAAAAATGCGACCTACAGTGTGAAAAGACAAAAGACATGTATCCCCTATCCACAGGACAGGGGATACATGTGTGATCGCTGGCAGCGATAGGGAGAACGGGGGACCGAAAGTCCCCCCAAGTTCTCCATGACTAACCTCTGACTTCCGGCGTCTGCGCAGATCAATAAAAATGAAATGAGCGCTGGTCACGCATGCGCACAAGCGGCGCTCCATTCATTTCTACGGAGCTGCCGACGCAGACCCCGGAAGTCAGAGGCTTGTGATGGAGAACTTCAGGGGACTTTCAGTCCCCCGTTTTCCCTATCAATGCCAGCGATCACACATGTATTCCCTATCCTGTGGATATCCTGTGGATAGGGGATACATGTCTTTTGTTTAATGGCAGAGCTGGGAGATACCTCCCTGCTCTGCCGTAATGTTCAGTGGCGTCGCGCTGTAGCAGCCATAGCGGCTGCTAGCGGAGCCTCCGGCCATGGTGGGGGCCGGTGCCAGCGGGCGACACGGGCCCCCTCATGCCGCGGGCCCCGTAGCAGCCGCTACGGCTGCTATAGCGGTAGTTACGCCACTGGCTGCACCTAATTCCGCTGTGTACTGTGTGGCTAGGATATTCTAGTTTCAGCAAATAAAGGTTAAACAAATTACAATTTTCTAATATACTCTCCATATAGATTCCTCATGCTTTTTAAGATCTCTGCTTGCAGTCATTATTTCTAGTAGATACAAATCTGTACTGGTCATGTGATGGACACACATGTACCGGGATGGAACAAGGCTTAAGGAGAGTAGGAAGTCGCCTCGGGCGCCATTAAAAGAGGGGCATTATTTGTGAATTTAGAAAGAAAATTCAATGTTCTGTCTTTATCGGTTTCCCTGTTTAAATAAGAACACTAGGGATTGGTGAGGTTTGGAGCAACAAGAGACAAATAATTGAAGGGTTTTCCATCCAATAACCATCATTCTGATATTCAGGGACCAACGGTGGTGGGGCGCATTTTGAATCCACTGCTTTGGGCAGCAACAGAGCATGTCCTGCCCCTTCTCAGATGCATATTCTTATAAGAGGGATTCACACGTGGCAGATTTTGTTGCAGAAATTTCTGCGACTGAAAATAAGTTCCATTCATCTAAATGTGGGATAAAAAAAAAAAAAAATACACACGTCTCCTCCGTTCTCTTGATGCTCCTCTTCTGGTTCCCACTTGTGTCTGCCTATTCCATTCACTTATACTGTGCTGATGTTAATTACAGGCATCAGTACAGAGAACTCAGAGTACCAATTCTTTCATATTGCCACTGTTGGGAAGTGGTAGTCTGAAGCTGCTACCGCAATCCTATTAAGTAAAGGTGATATATAGTTTTCCCCCAGTTTACAGGGAGGAAGACTAAAAATAAAAAGCAGGCGCAGCAAAAAAAATAAAAAATCGGCATGTACCCTCCTTGCTCCGACACACTTAGTTCCAGGTGCATCTGCACTGGGTCCAGCGTCAGGACCCAGTGTGTGGCGGCACACACAACATCCTGATGCTGGCCGGCATCGGGACCCAGTGCAGCACCTCCCTGAGCAGAACACATGCCAGGAGCAAGGAGGATAAGTAGATAGTCTGATCTAGGGTGTAAATTTAGTTCGGAATAAGGTCTGAAAACAGTACATTTTCAGCATTTTCTGAACAATTGAGTTAGATATTGCAATATACATAGTTATGGTTATATCGAGTTCAATAACATTTGGGCAAATTTACTAAGATTTATGCAGGATAAACTTAGACCAAGCATTCAGAAGATGCAGTAAATTTATCATAGTGATGCGCAAACCTCCCAACCGTCCCGGATGGAGCGGGACAGTCCTGTATTCCAGGCGCTGTCTTGCTGTCCCGGGCAGGCGGAAGTATGTCCCGCTGTCAACTGCATCTGCATCCTCAAGACGCAGATACAGTTGAACCCTGCTTCAGAATTTGTTTAGAGCGGAGGAGCACAGAATTCTCTCCACTCGCCGAGGACTCCCCGGGCACAGCGCTACTTTAAGCGCTGTGCTCGGGGAAGCCCTTGGCGTCACTGTCCACATGTGGACAGCGACGTCAGTGGCTACTTCTTGTGCGGAATCCCCATTGCTGATAATCTGGCCAGGGATTCCGCTCCTAGAGGAAACCCCTGAGGTCACTGTCCATATATGGACAGTGACATCAGGGGCTGCTCTTGGAGTGGAATCCCTGGCCAGAGTCGGCAACAGGGATTCGGCTCAAGCAGTAGCCATTGACGTCACCGTCCATATATGGACAGTGACATCAGGGCTTCCCTCTAGGAGCGGAATCCCTGTCCTATGCTCTGGCTGGGGATTCTGCTCCTAGAGGGAGTCCCAATGGTGCTATCTACAGGGGGTGGCGCTATCTTCAAGGTGGGTGTGGCACTATCTACATGGACACTGTGGCTCTCTATAGGGGCACTATTTGGAGGGGACACTGTGGCGCTATCTACATGGGCACTTATACATGGGCACTGTCAGTGGCGTAACTACCGCTGTAGCAGCCGTAGCGACTGCTACGGGGCCCGCAGCATGAGGGGGCCCGTGTCGCCCGCCGGCACGGGCCTCCACCATGGCCGCAGGCTCCGCTAGCAGCCGCTATGGCTACTACAGCGGGACGCCACTGAACACTACGGCAGAGCAGGGAGGTATCTCCCCGCTCTGCCATTAAACAAAAGACATGTATCCCCTATCCACAGGATAGGGGATACATGTGTGATCGCTGGCAGCGATAGGGAGAACGGGGGACTGAAAGTCCCCTGAAGTTCTCCATCACTCACCTCTGACTTCCGGGGTCTGTGTCGGCAGCTCCGTTGAAATTGATGGATGCGCCGGTCGCGCTTGTGCACATGCGTGACCAGCGCTCCTTTCATTTTTATTGAGCTGCCGACACAGACGCCGGAAGTCAGAGGTGAGTGATGGAGAACTTCAGATGACTTTCAGTCCCCCGTTCTCCCTATCGCTGCCAGCGATCACACATGTATCCCCTGTCCTGTGGATACGGGATGCATGTTATTTGTAGGACACACTATAGGTCGCATTTTTTTTGGGGGGGGGGGCTGTATGGTATTCCCTACAGGGGGGGGCGCAGTATGGCGTTCCCTGCAGGGGGGGGGCGCTGTATGGCGTTCCCTGCAGGGGGGGGCGCTGTATGGCGTTCCCTGCAGGGGGGGGAGCTGTATGGCGTTCCCTACAGGTGGGGGCTGTATGGCGTTCCCTACAGGGGGGGGCTGTATGGCGTTCCCTATAGGGGGGGCTGTATGGCGTTCCCTACAGGGTAGGCTGTATGGCGTTCTCTACAGTGGGGGCTGTATGGCGTTAGCGCCATACAGCCCCCTCTGTAGAGAACGGCATACAGTCCCACTGTAGATAACGCCATAAAGTCCCCCTGTAGATAACGCCATACAGTCCCCCCTGTAGATAACGCCACACAGCCCCCCCCCCACTGTATATAATACCACACAGCCCCCCCTGTAGATAACGCCACACAGTCCCCTCTGTAGATAACGCCACACAGTCCCACCTGTAGATAACGCCACAGTTCCCAATGTAGATAACGGCATACAGCCCCCTCTGTAGATAACACCATACAGTCCCCCTGTAGATAACGCCATACAGTCCCCCTCTGTAGATAACGCCATACAACCCCCTCTGTAGATAACACCATACAGTCCCCCTGTAGATAACGCCATACAGTCCCCCTCTGTAGATAACGCCATACAGTCTACAGGGGGGCTGTATGGCGTTATCTACAGTAGGGATGTCACGATACCAGAATTTGGACTTTGATACCGATACTTCGTTTAGTATTGCGATTTCGATACCAATTTCGATACTTTGCCAACAGTAATAAAAAAATAAAATTCTTCCGTTTTCTGATGTGAGGCGCGACGTGTGATGAATTTTGAACGTGCCTCACATTAATAGTAATTAATCCCATCATGTTTCTCAGTCATAATGGGTTAATGTGCGAGGTACATGATGGGGTTAATTACTATTAGGCCGGATTCACACGAGCGTTGCGTTTTTGCGCGCGCAAACAACGCAGCGTTTCGCGCGCGCAAACACTATTTGACAGCTGCGTGTGTCATCCGTGTCTGATGCGCGGCTGCGTGATTTTCGCGCAGCCGGCATCATAGAGATGAGGCTTGTCGACGCCCGTCACTGTCCAAGGTGCTGAAAGAGCTAAATCTTTCAGCACCCTCGACAGTGAATGCCGAACACAACTGCGAAAAACCTGTGAAAAAAAGAAAAAGTTCCTACTTACCGAGAACTTCCCGGCCGTTGCCTTGGTGACGCGTCCTTGGTGACGCGTCCTTGGTGACGCGCCTCTCTTGATATCGAGCCCCACCTCCCTGGATGACGCGGCAGTCCAAGTGACCGCTGCAGCCTGTGATTGGCTGCAGCCTGTGCTTGGCCTGTGATTGGCTGGAGCTGTCACTTGAACTGAAGTGTCATCCCGGGAGGTCGGACTGCAGGAAGGAGACAGGAGTAATCGGTAAGTTAGAACTTCGTTTTTTTTTACAGGTTCATGTATTTTGGGATCGCAAGTCACTGTCCATGGTGCTGAAACAGTTTAACTCTTTCAGCACCATGCACAGTGAATGTCTCCCGACGTCACGGACCGGAATTTTTTTTGCCGAGTTCGGCCAAAACGAGTTTGGCCGAACCCGGTGAAGTTAGCTTCGGTTGTCGGGTTTCGCTAATCGCAAAGACACTCCGTTTGGATGTTCGGAAACAGAAAAGCACGTGGTGCTTTTCTGTTTACATTCATCCTTTTGACAGCTGTTGCGCAAACACGCAGTTCGCACGGAAGTGCTTCCGTGCGACATGCGTGGTTTTCACGCACCCATTGACTTCAATGGGTGCGTGATGCGTTGAAAACGCTGAATCAACGGACATGTCGTGAGTTTTTTGCAACGGAGCAACGCTGCGCAAAAAACGCTGCCATGTCTGCACGGCCCCATTGTCTAATATAGCTACGGGCAACGCACGTGAAAATCACGCGCGTTGCACGCGCGTATTTTACGTTCGTCTGAATAAGCCCTTAATGTGAGGAACATGGAGGTTAAATTCATCACACCACGCGCCTCACATTAATAAGTGAATGAAAGCAGTGTTTATTTCATTTTTTTACAGCGTACACATCATAAATGATGCAAAAAAATTGTTGTGCGCGCCATTACTGAATGTGTGAATATTTTATATATTGAGACTTATTTTAATGTTTATTGTAAAAAAGGTGTATGTGTATTTTTTTTTAAATTTAACAATACTTTGTTTTTACTTTATTTTTAAACTTTAATGTACTGACATATATCAGATATGTGCCAGTACATTAGCCTGTGGACGGATAGCACACAGGCTGTTGTTAGGACATACTTGGGTATGTCCTAACAACATGAAATATGGTAAGACAGCCCTGGGGTCCGTCAATAGACCCTGGGCTGTCTGCCCATATATGGTATGGCCCTCGATCGCGTCACAGGAATTCCCTGTGACGAGATCCAGGGGCATCCCCCCTTCTCATTTTCTATTGAATGCTGCAGTCCGCTGTGATCGCAGCATTCAGGGGAATAACGGCGGAGATGAGAGGTTTCTCTGATCTCCGCCGTTATAGAGCGGGGCTGCGGCTGTGTAATACATCCATTGCCCCGCTCCTGACAGGAAGTGCGCGCGCGGTCAGCATAAGGAGGTGCGGCCGGCGCTGCACTAATGAGCGGCAGTTCAGGCACTGGAGACAGAACATGGAGGTGTTTTGCAGTTCGCCCGCCATGTTCTGTCTTCAGTGCCGGCAATCATTAGTGCAGCGCTGGCCGCATCGCATCATCCTGACCCCGCAAACTTATCATGACTCAGGAGCGGGGCTGTGGCTGAATTACACAGCCGCAGCCGCGCTCCCATACATTCATGTATTACTATACTGAGCTGTGCGGCTGCGCAGCTCAGAATCGAAATACAGGAAATAGCGGTATCGAACAGTTTAGGGATGCACAGTATCGAAACAGTATCGAAGTTTCGATGCACCGTGCATCCCTAATCTACAGGGGGGGCGCTGTATGGCGTTATCTACAGGGGGGACTGTATGGCGTTATCTACAGGGGGGCTGTAAAAAAGGCACTATCTACAAGGGGGGGGTTGTGTGACACCCAGGGGAGGGGGGGGCCCCAGTCAAAAGTTTGCTCTGGGCCCAGTCTTTCCTAGTTACGCCCCTGGGCACTGTGGCACTATCTACAAGGGCACTAGCACTTTATATGTTTGCACTAGCACTAGGGGCAGCTAAGGGGACATTATACTGTATAAGGGCAGCTAGGGGGTCATTATACTGTATGGGGCAGCTAAGGGGGCATTATACTGTATGGGGGCGTATGTGTGGGCTTTATACTGTATGGGGCATTATACTGTATGTGGCAACTATGGGGGCATTATACTGTATGGGGACATCTGTGTGGGTATTAGGGTATGTGCACACGATGAAAGGCTTTTACGGCTGAAATGACAGACTGTTTTCAGGAGAAAACAGCTGCCTCGTTCCAGCCGTAAAAACTCCTCCTCGTATTATGCGAGGCGTCTGTGACGCTCGTAAATCTTGAGCTTTGAGCTGCTCTTCATTGAGTTAAATGAAGAACGGCTCAAATTACGTTGCAAAGAAGTGCCCTGCACTTCTTTGCCGAGGCAGTCAATTTACGCGTCGTCGTTTGACAGCTGTCAAACGACGACGCGTAAATTACAGGTCGTCTGCACAGTACGTCGGCAAACCCATTCAAATGAATGGGCAGATGTTTGCCGACGTATTGTAGCCCTATTTTCAGGCGTAAAGCGAGGCATATTACGCCTCGTTTACGCATGAAAATAGGTCGTGTGAACCCAGCCTTATACCGTATTGGGCAGCTATTATTCTGCATTGGGAAAGTTGGGCATTATACTGCATGGGGCTCTCTGTGTAGGCATTATACTGCATGGGAGAATCTGTGGGCATTATACTGTAATGGGGCATCTGAGTTAGCTTTATACTGTATGGGTGCATCTATGGGGCATTAGACTGTATGGTGGCAGCAATGGGGGCATTATACTGTATGGTGGCAGCTAGAAGGCATTGTACTGTGTGTGGGGCAGCGATTTGGCATTATACTGTATGGGGGCAGCTATGGGGGCATTATGCTGTATGGGGCAGCTTTGGGGGCATTAAGCTGTATGGGACAGCTATAGGAAATTGTACTGTATGGGGGCATCTGTGTGGGAATTATACTGCATGGGGGTATCTCTGGGCATTATACTGCATGGGAGAATTTGTGTGGGCATTATACTGTATGGAGAAATCTGTGTTGGCTTTATACTGTATGGGTGCATCTATGAGGGCATTATACTGCATGGTAGCAGCTGTGGGGGCATTATAACATATGGTTGCATCTAGAGGGCATTATACTGTGTGGGGGCAGCTAGAGGGCATTATACTGTGTGGGGGGCACTATGGGAGCATGATACTGTGTGGGCTGAACCGGGTGTATATGGGCGGGGATTGGGTGGGATTAAAGGCATGACTTAAAATGTTAAAAAATTGCCTCTTTGTGATACTTGAAAGTTGGGAGGTATGTAGAACATGCTGTATGATAGATTTGAAATCTCTGATATCACCCAACCCTACTCGTGAATGTCAAATTTGTGTAGTTATGTAGAAATAAATGCCCCTCTCTAACTAGTCAGAATTTCTCTCCAGGACCCAAAAAAAAGTGCCACTCTTTCTATGTGTTTTATTGGCCAATCATATTAATTTTCATAAACAACAAATCAATAGATCGGTGTCTGTATTAAAGTGGTTGTCCAGACATGCGGTGGTTTTTCATACTGATGTGGGACCCCCACCGATCATATACTGATAAGCTATCCTGTGGATAAGTCATCAGTATGAAAAATCGGTCCCTTTAGGAGGTGAAACATAGAATTATTTTCCAATATCTTGCACTAAACAGGATTATTAAACCACCAAAGGTAAAATAAATAATGTAATATAACCTTCAACATATTTTATTTTGATTTACTTGTTATGTGTGTTAGGCTTCGTTCACATCTGCGCTAGGGCTCCGTTACAACAGACACAAACGGATTCCGCCATTTTGACAGAATGAATACCGTAATCGACTACGGTATTCATTCCGTCAGAACGACGGAACCCTTGCACAACATAGACAAACGGAAACCATTGGCACTGGATCGTCACCATTGAAATCAATGGTGATGGAAATAGAAACCTATGGTTTACGTTTGTGTCTGTCAGGGCTCCGTTCCGACGGAAAGCTCCAATGGAACGTCGGAATGGAGCCCTAGCGCAGATGTGAACGAAGCCTAACCTATAATTACTCACGCAGCTCATCTTATTCATATGTGGTAAGACTTTGCATTAAAATGGAAACTTAGCGCTACATTTCACAGTGACAATAGACCACAAGCTGTATACATTTACCTTATCTCTCATCTGGCCACCCACCTTCACACTTATTATCACAGATTTTCTTGGTATACGTCCTATATCAGCATTAGTAGACAAGTACAATATACAATATAAGAGAAAATTTCACTACTCCCAAAGCCATCCATGATATAATAAACATCCAAGACTCAAGTAACCAAAATATGAACTTTATGGGGGAAATCTATCATCTGGCATAAATTATAGTGGAAATCTATGCCAGCTACCGTGTTGGACCCGGTACCATGCTACCCTGCCATTGCACTACTCCCCAACCCTTATTCCCCCCTGTGGACAATTAATTCATTAAATAAATAAAAAATAAATACATTTATGCTCCCTGCTACTCTTCTCCCCTCTGGGTGCTCCCAGCATGACGCGAATCATACAACACACTGTTGCCATGCAGCATCAGGACGTTGTATGTAACGCAGTACTGTTAGGCTGGGTTCACACGGCCTATTTTCAGACGTATTGGAGGCGTTTTACGCCTCGAATTGCGTCTGAAAAAACGGCTCCAATACGTCTCTAGCCTGTACTATTGACAAAAGATTGAATGGAACCATACATTTATATTAACTCTACAGTTCCTACCATCTTCATATTACAGCAAACGTCGAGACTCACCAGATCAAGTGACACAATTTCCAATCTTTAACTAGCCAGTTTTGCTGAGCCTGTTCCCACTGTAGCCTCAGTTTCCTGTGTACAGCTGACAGGTGTGAAATGCAATGTCTTCTGCAGCGACAGCCCATTCATTTCAAATGTCAATATGATGTGCATTTAAAGATGCTATTTTGCCGTTGTTTTAATACATGGTTGTGTTGTCTGATTTAGGGCTCATGCACACAGCAAAGTTGTGAGCCTTTAGGCCGGGTCCAGACAAGCGGAGCTGCTGAGGATTTCCAGAGCAATTTACAGTACAATACAAGTCGATGGGGTTTTCAAAAGGTTTGCATAGGGTTAAATGTACAGTCAATCCACAGTTTAATTCGTAGGAAAATCCATGTAACACATGCAGATTTTGCTACGGAATCGCTGATTTCTTCTCTACACGTGGACCTGCATTATGGCAGTACACAGTCCCTACAATTCTGTATTATGTAGCCACAGACACTGTGTGTCACCATATGATGCCTCTGTGAATCTTAATTTATTCCTTTCTGATTCACACTATAGTATGGCACAATACATATGCATATGTTTTCATTGTCTTAGTGACACGAAACGTACAACAGTATATACACCGTCAAGCCATAACATTAAAACCATCTGCTTAATATTGTGTAAAGTACCCCTCGTGCTGCCAAAACAGTTATAACCCAGCAAGGCATGGACTCCACAAAAGAGATCTTTGATGGGCATTTTTTTTATTTATTTTCTATAAACAGGTCAGTCAGTGTGTTTGGTGTAACTTTTGTTATTAGTCTTTATTAAAAAATAATTTTACTTTGTTAGATACAGCTGCTCTGTATTCTCTATACAGAGCAGCTGTATCTAGCTCTAAATCCCGTTCCTGTCAGGTCCGCTGGACATGACGGGTTCAGTGTCAGCGGGTCCTGCGTGTTTCTGACACGCAGGATCCACCTGTAATCTATCAAATCTTAGTTCATAACTTATACAGCACACAAGAAAATGGCGACAGCACACTGCAAACAGCAATGCCACCTAAACACTATAAATAAATATGCATTACTGCTGAATCTACTTACAATAGTGAGGTTCTTAGCGCACATTATGATCAAATTGTGTGGGCCCACCTGCCACGACAAGGCAACCTCTGTAAGGTGGGAACCTACGCTGCACATACACCCAGAACTGGGACTAAGCCTACATATATATCTGGGGATGGTAGGAACCAGCATTAAACTAATTAAAATCACCCAGGACAGAATGGGAGGAGTGCAAGATCAAGTAATGGAGGGAGACATCCAGATGATGTAAAGGAATATATGATACATCAGACCAGGCAACCTTCTTCCAAAATGCCTTTATTGGGCACGTGAGCATCAGACCTGTACCATGCCAGGTCTGATGCTCTTGTGCCCAATATAGGCGCTTTGGGCAGTAGACAGGGCATAAAAACACTGACCAGGTTGCAGCTAAGCATTGAGTGTTCTGACACCTTTCTATCATAGCCAGAAATTTGTTCTACCCTAGTTCTTTTTTTGGATAGGACCAGATGGGCTAGCATTCGCTCCCCACGTGCATCAATGTGATCCTGTTACCGGCTGTACTTACTTGTACCTAACCACTGCATAAAAAGAACACCCCACAAGGCCTGCTGTTTTGGAGATGCTCTGACCCTGTCATCTAGCCATCTGTCAGAATTCAACCTCAGAAACTTCTGTGTCTCAGACAGTAGCTCTTTTTATTGAGCTACTGGTGCTGCTGGAGAGCTCCTTTGAGCTTTCTGACCCCATTCTAGTTTATTGATGCCTTACTCTACAAATACTAGCAGCCTATTTGTGTACCAAACTTAGATTGTTTCCTGACAATGTCTCTTCCTAAAGCTGGCCATACATATAGGATTTTGATCAGCCAGAAGGCAGCTGATTAATTGTCCGTAAGAACATTCATATGAATGATACAAATAGCAATATACCAAACTAAACTGGAAAACCACATCGAAAAAATCCAGCCGGTCGAATCAAATTTTTGTCACACAACAGTCTATTGTCGGCCATCTTGAGTGATCGTTCACGTCTAATTTTAAAATGATGGTCGGCCATCAATTTTCTTATATGTATGACCAGCTTTACTTAACAAATTATTGCTGCTTATTTGTGTAACCATACATGAAATATTAGCTTTTACTAATAACTGTTGCCACCTATCTGTGTGCCGAACTTGGAATGTTTCATGACCACGTCTCTGCCTTACGCTCTGTTTACCGCTTATCTGTATACTGAACTTGGACTGTTTCCTCACTACGTCTTTGCCTTACATGAAAAATTGTTTCCGGTTATCTGTGTTCCAAACCTGGACTTTTACTTGAATACTCTTGCTTTTGTCCCTCACTTTTTAACTTGTTTAAGTCACTGTATTCTGCTTCCAGACCTTGAAACCATCACAATCTGGCCCTTGTCAAAGTCGCTCAGATCCTTCAATTGCTGCCATTCCATCCTATTGAAAGGTGAAATTGTAATGAGGTAATCAATGTTATGCATGTCACCTGTCAGTGGTTTTAATGTTATGGTTGATCAGTGTATATAGTATATATTTATATACACTCCTCAACATTGAAATTGCAACACCAAGAAGGAAAAGTTTTGGAATTGTGGAAATCACAGGATCAATAGACATGGTAATGATATGCAAATGCTAGAAAAATAGAAAGAAAATATACTGAAATATTCTAGATTTATTCAGTGTCGAGTATAAGCGACACGCACAGAAATACACACACTTAAATTCCTTGGCATGCTATCAATGAGGTTATTAATGGTTGGCTGAGGAATGTTATGCCACACTGAATGCACTTGGGCACGCAAATCATGAAGATTGGCTGCTGGCAGCTCCGTTTGCAATTGTCGACCAATAAAATCCCAGATGTGCTAGATGGGAGATGCTGCAGGCTGGAGACGCTGCAGGCCATGGTAGCACGTTTAAGCCACGCAGGCTGCTCACAATAGCACAAGCAACATGTGGCCTTTGCATTGCCCTGTTCAATAATGGCTTCTGGGACACTTTGGAGACATGGTCGTACCACTGGTTCCATGACCAAATCAATGTAATGCTGAGCTGTTAGTGTACCTGAAATTAAGACTACAGGGGTCCGGCTACTGTACATTATGCCACCCCACACCATAATCCTGTAAATAGGACCAGTGTGTTGAACCCTTGTGAAGTCCTCTTCATGGCTTTGCCCACATGGTCTTCAGACCAATCTCCGTCTATCATGGCGTCCGAGAACAATAAAACAGGACTCATTGCTGAAGAGGATAGACCTCCATTCCAGCCTCCATTGCTATTGCTGTGCACCATGATAGTCTTTGGGAGCGGTGGCGTGTGGTCAATGGAACACCTATAGCTGGACGTCTGGCTCGTAGGCCAATGTTGTTCAAACGCCTTCTAATAAATTGTGTCGACACTGGTTGCCGCCCTAGGCTTGGGATGTGATGTCCAATTTCACTTGCAGTACAGAATGGATCACTACGCACGATTCTTTTAATGAGACGGTCTGTCTGTGCAGAGGTTGCTGTCATTCCCTCTCGTTGAAGTTCTCCCAACCTCAGGGACAGGCAACGTTGAAAAGTGCTGACATCTTGGCCTAGGCACGTAGCGATCTGCCGAAGTAGTAAACCAAGGTTTCTCAGTTCAAGGATTCTGTCCCTTCTAGTTTGCGACAAGTGACGATAACTGGCACATCGACGAACAGAAGGCATCGCACAATCATGCCTTATGTTTCATGTGGCTAAAAAACTTTGCTTTCAATCTGGCTTTTATGCCCCTTCCACGTGCAACAGATTGGAGCTAGGTGCTTGAAAATTGTATAATTTGCGGATCTTAGGTACACCTGTTACTTCCTCGATTTGTATAACCTTACGGCTTGCCCTTCTTGGGGTTGCAATTTCAATGTTGAGGAGTATATTAAGTCAGCATTATTTTGTAGGGTTCAGATTCTTGCATTTGCCAATGTTTATATTCTGTAGGGTGACCTATGGGATGGAACCATCTTTTTGAGGTTTGTCTATGTTTTGATTATTTTTAATTATGTTTATATTTGTTTGGTCTAGGATTGCATTGGGGTTTGAATGCGTTTTTGCCGCGTATGGCAACAAAACTGCACCATTTTGCGGGAATTTTACAAAAACTATTTGCGACAAAAAAGGCATTTTAACTGTGACATAAAAAAAAACCAGAGACATTATTTATATGAATTTTGTTGCGGGCCTATTGGATGCCTCCCTACTTTTCTTTTTTTTTTATATAACTGTGGTGATGCCAATCCACATTTGTAACGTTGTCATCTTTCCACGCTCCAGCTCCTGTTTACGCCTTTGCTCTACCTGCTCTGTAATTGTCAGTCAACAACTACTTTGGGAACTGCGACCTGGGGATTCCCTGCAGCAAAGTCCACATCTCCACATTAAAGGTCGAAAACCAGGGATCCCTAAGACACCGCAACCGACTTTGTGCCAAGCTGATTGCAGTTTCAGATATCAGCAGGTGAGCAGAACATAACACACATTCTTGCCAGTGTGAACCAGTCTCGCTATTGCTCACACCATGTTCTGTAAACTAGACGCTGCCCTATTATGACCCCATGCAGTGGCGTAACTACCACCATAGCAGCCGTAGCGGCTGCTACGGGGCCCGCGGCATGAGGGGGCCCGTGTCGCCCGCCGGCACGGGCCCCCACCATGGCCGGAGGCTCCGCTAGCAGTCGCTATGGCTGCTACAGCACGACGCCACTGAACACTACGGCAGAGCAGGGAGGTATCTCCCCGCTCTGCCAGTAAACAAAAGACATGTATCCCCTATCCACAGGATAGGGGATACATGTGTGATCGCTGGCATTGATAGGGAGAATGGGGGACTGAAAGTCCCCTGAAGTTCTCCATCACAAACCTTGGACTTCCGGGGTCTGTGTCGGCAGCTCCGTAGAAATGAATGGAGCGCCGGTCGCGCTTGTGCGCATGCGTGACCAGCACTCCTTTAATTTTTATTGAGCTGCACAGACGCCGGAAGTCAGAGGTTAGTCATGGAGCCGTTCTCCCTATCGCTGCCAGCGATCACACATGTATCCCCTATCCTGTGGAGAGGGGATACATGTCTTTTGTACTATAGGTCACACTATAGGTCAGATTTTTTTTGGGGGTTGGGGACGCTGTATGGCGTTCCCTACAGGGGGGGCTGTATGGCGTTCCCTACAGGGGGGGCTGTATGGCGTTATCTACAGGGGGGGTTCTGTATGCCGTTATCTGCAGGGGGCTGTATAGCGTTATCTACAGGGGGCTGTATGGCGTTATCTACAGAGGGGGCTGTATGGCGCTATCTACAGAAGGGGCTGTATGGCGTTATCTACAGAGGGGGCTGTATGGCGCTATCTACAGAGGGGGCTGTATGGCGCTATCTACAGAGGGGGCTGTATGGCGCTATCTACAGAGGGGGTTGTATGGCTCTATCTACAGAGGGGGCTGTATGGCGCTATCTACAGAGGGGGCTGTATGGCGCTATCTACAAAGGGGGCTGTATGGCGCTATTTACAGAGGGGGCTGTATGGCATTATCTACAGAGGGGGCTGTATGGCGTTATCTACAGCGGGTCTGTATGGCGTTATCTACAGGGGGGGCTGTATGGCGCTATCTACAGGGAGGGGGCTGTATGGCGTTCTCTACAGGGGGGGCTGTATGGCGCTATCTACAGGGGGGCTGCATGGCGCTATCTACAGATGGGGCTGTATGGCGTTATCTACAGGGGGTCTGTATGGCGTTATCTACAGGGGGGGCTGTATGGCGCTATCTACAGGGAGGGGGCTGTATGGCGTTCTCTACAGGGGGGACTGTATGGCGCTATCTACAGGGGGGCTGTATGACGCTTTCTACAGGGGGGGCTGCATGGCGCTATCTACAGGGGGGCTGTATGGCGCTATCTACAGGGAGGGGGCTGTATGGCGCTATCTACAGGGGGGCTCTATGGCGTTATCTACAGGGGGGCTGTAAAAAAGGCACTATCTACAAGGGGGGGGTTGTGTGACACCCAGGGGAGGGGGGGCCCCAGTCAAAAGTTTGCTATGGGGCCCAGTCTTTCCTAGTTACGCCCCTGACCCCATGTGAATATACCCTTATGTTACTGCTATAATACTATCTTGTCTTTTAACCACAAGAGTCTCCTGTTTGTCTGTATGCTCATAATTCAGATTAGTCTTTTCCATACTTTAATAATTGGCAGACCTCGAGATGCTGACTAGTTAGATTTTCCATGTAAATGTCTTCATTTGTTAGCTTAGTATGCAGATAGTGATTTTTGCGGGAAAAAAAAATTGTAATAATAATTAGCACTTTGTAAATGCAAAACCTATTGTGTGCAAAATAATAGCTGAATTTCTATTTTGATGATTGTCCAGAAAGAGTATGTTTTATGTTAAAAATCCATGTACACATTTTGTTAATCATTGTGAAAAGCTTGAGTAGGTAAACAAGAGGCAATATTCATGGATAGCTGACTTACATGGCTATAGCTCAGTATTCCAGGTGTTTGCATGACATATACGCCATTCATCAGCAGTACTGGAATGCATTTTAGGATGTTTCTTCATAGAACTAGGTATAATATAAAACATGTATACATGTATTCGAATTTATGTTTAGCAATTGCATTTATTTTATTTGCTATCATTGTGTTCTACATTGTATTGTGTTGCAGAATTGAAACTGATGTTTTTTCACGTCATATCTTATGCTTAAATTATACATTAGTTTCTTAGACAAATATAAATAGTGAACTTGATGGCTATGTATGAATGTGTTTTTGAAATTGTGCCCTTTCCCACTCAACTAGTAGTTTTTATTTAGAATTAAAAGTTAATAGTGGAGATACAAGATGCAGAAATCCTACTACCACTAAGAATACAAGCTTCTGTCTATAACCTTTGGGCCTAGGCATTTTATGCAAATAATAACACCATTGCTAAGGTGCCGATATCTCTTCTACTATGATTATGCAGAAATAAGTGCATAAACACAGTGGCAAAGATGACATTATATTATATATGCTTGACAAAATATTGTAATGCTGCCATCATTTGCATAAACTGCACAACTAAGGAGAAGCTAGTATTCTTAGCAGGAGTCCCCAAGTCACAGACATAAAAGTGCAGTATTCTTGTGGTTTGTACCTCTGTGACTGATTCTTTTTAATGCCTAATACAAATTTGTTGTAATATCACAAGTTAGGGTGGGGATTATATAGTCCATTTTTGTAGGCCATCTTTTCTAGTTGTAGTAATCTATAAAATGACAAGAACAGTTTAAAGGGAACCTGCCACCAGCTTTTAGGGCACTAAAACACCAGCATGTCGTTATACTGCTAGGGTTTTAGCGTCTTAAACATGCCCTTCTTAAAACTGTCAATTTTAGCATTTTGTCTAAATAGAAGTTACAGTATAGTACAGCGTGCGCTGTGTGTAAATTACCAGAGAAGAGTCCTGAGATGAGTCCAGGTGTACTGGCCTCAGCTTCATCTGAGCATGCACAGGAGGCTGCTAGTCAACGCAAGACTCTTCTCTGGTAATTTACATTTACATTTTGTTAAAATGCTAAAACGGACAGTTTTGAGTGGAGCATGTTTAAGACGCCAAACTAAGCAGTATAACAACATGCTTGTGGTCTGGTGTCCTAGTGACATGTTCTCTTTAAAGACTATATACACCTTAGAAAACGTGTTGTTTGAATTATTTTTACTTTTGGAGATACATCTTTATATCCAGTATACAGAGCAGCTGTATCTTACGCTGGAACCTGACGGGTTCAGTGTCAGCCTGTCCTGCGTGTCTCTGACAGGAAAGATTGAGCTGTTACCAATTACATCTAAGTTCATAACGCTGCACCCGCTAACACTGAACCCATCAGCCCCACTGACTTGATGTGTACAGGTTTCAGCGTAAGATACATCTGCTCTGTATACAGAACACAGAGCAGCTGTATCTCAAAAAGTAAAAATAATTTTTAATAAAAACAAATTATAAAGTTGCACAAAACACACTGATTGGTCTTTTTATTAAAATAAAAAAATTGCTTTTAAAAGTTTACATATCCCTTAAAGAAGGGTGCCATCCGAGGCGATTTGTTAACCAGTAGGTCCCAGTTAGAGACTTTATGACCTACTGTCACGTCGGGTTCGTAGACCCACTGGGCCATACCGCCTTGGCGGTATTGCAGCTGTCCAACAGGGCGTAGGTCACAGTCTATAGTTCATATAGGGTACCTGTGGCAGCTCGGACAGTAGCAAGGCAGGCTCGGCTGGGACTAGGCAGCGGGTAGACGTCAGGCGTGGAGTAGCAGGACAGCTGTGGAATACAGCACAGCACGACTACAGCACAGCACGGCACTTGACCAGGATAGCACGGGATACAGGATACAGGAAACACTGGGAACTAGAAAACACTGGGAGACCATTTGCTTAGACAAACTAGGATACGACAAACAACACTCAGGCATCGAAGCAAGGGGCTGGGCCACTCTTATAGTCCAGGGCACTCATGGGCTTATTACGGGTCCTACGGGACCCGGCCAAGGTGAGTGGAAGTGAGCACTGGCGTCTCCTGAGGAGGAGACTGGGGCCAGCGCTCTCAGACTCTTGGCTGCGGCCATCAGGAGGAGAGTGAACCTGACGTCCCGCAGCCACGGACATGACACTTGGCCCAAGGATTTCTAATTTAAAGATCTATATGTGTAGTGAAATTGACATTGATCTCTGGCACATAGTATTAGGATAGTATTGTCATCTGTTTAAATAATTGTAATAACACATTTGATCATGTTGAAAATAAAAGCTTTCTTCTAGATCAGATGCGTGTTACACGTATAGTGACAAGTGCACATATCACATACAATCATACTCTTACCTAATGTGCTATATATTTCTCTATAGATGAAATCTGTTATCTGCCATAAACCATCTTAGATATATAGAATACTTATTTTAAAAACTTGCATATTATGAAGTATTAATTCATATTGTATTGTGCTGAAGATCATTGATATGTAGGGTATATTTTTAAAACTACCCTGTATTTCTTTCTATTTCTTTTGTATTTTTCCTCTGCCGCTTCCTCAGAAGCGATATTTTACCATATCTTCAGAATACTAATCTTTTGAAAAAGCTGCCTGAGAATTGAAAATGAATCTATCTTAAAACCCATCAGATAGCAAATTCATGCCTGCAGACATATGATTCATGTTATATCTGAGAACTTGTCACTCAGACTCTTCTTGAATAAAAAAAAAAATGCAACCATGGTTTGGGTGGGTGTTAAAATATGTGAACATACGATAATAGGAAAACATTTGCCACAAAGATTAAAAGAACACAAGCAACCCAAGCTGGTGCCCAATATCACATTATTGAGAGCACAATTCTCTCACTGGAATAAAGACAGATCTGAATTTTTAAAGAGGCTCTGTCACCAGATTTTGCAGCCCCTATCTGCTATTGCAGCAGATCGGCGCTGCAATGTAGATTACAGTAACGTTTTTATTTTTTAAAAACGAGCATTTTTGGCCAAGTTATGACCATTTTCGTATTTATGCAAATGAGGCTTGCAAAAGTCCAACTGGGCGTGTTGAAAAGTAAAAGTACAACTGGGCGTGTATTATGTGCGTACATCGGGGCGTGTTTACTACTTTTACTAGCTGGGCGTTGTGTATAGAAGTGTCATCCACTTCTCTTCACAACGCCCAGCTTCTGGCAGTGCAGATCTGTGACGTCACTCACAGGTCCTGCATCGTGTCGGCACCAGAGGCTACAGATGATTCTGCAGCAGCATCGGCGTTTGCAGGTAAGTCGATGTAGCTACTTACCTGCAAATGCTGATGCTGCTGCAGAATCAAGTGTAGCCTCTGGTGCCGACACGATGCAGGACCTGTGAGTGACGTCACAGATCTGCACTGCCAGAAGCTGGGCGTTGTGAAGAGAAGTGGATGATACTTCTATACACAACGCCCAGCTAGTAAAAGTAGTAAACACGCCCCGATGTACGCACATAATACACGCCCAGTTGTACTTTTACTTTTCAACACGCCCAGTTGTACTTTTGCAAGCCTCATTTGCATAAATACGAAAATGGTCATAACTTGGCCAAAAATGCTCGTTTTTTAAAAATAAAAACGTTACTGTAATCTACATTGCAGCGCCGATCTGCTGCAATAGCAGATAGGGGTTGCAAAATCTGGTGACAGAGCCTCTTTAACAACATGGCTTTCTCATGATCTACAAGTATCATTATATGAAGCATATTTTCCTACACAAAAACAATTATCATTGATAACTCCCTTTGAATATATGGAATTGGTACACGTATATTCCATTTGGAATGCTGTGCAATATGCGTTGCTACTATATACTGAGCCGTATAGTCTTCAAAACAAAACACCAATCCCAGCTCCTTCAATAGAATACAATTTCATTTGCCAAATCCGTTCCATCTTAACATAAAGAATACCAGGTGGTGCAATAAACTATTATACAATACATATATGCATTATTTATTAGATAGATAGATAGATAGATAGATAGATAGATAGATAGTGTAGCGTCCATGGGCGCGGGCCGTCGGGTTCACTCACCTCCCGACGCCCGCAGCCATGGATCCGTGAGCGCTGGTCCCCGTCTCCCTCCTAGGAGTTGCCAGCGCTCACTTCCGCTCCATTCGGCTGTGTCCCGTAGGGTGGGCACGCATGCTCGCGCCCGGCCTTAAAGGGCCAGCGCGCGCAAATAGGAAATCGTCATCATCATCAACTGCCACGATTTCCTGGTCTATAAGAAGGCCCCTGGCCTTCTAATCCTTGCCTGAGCGTTGTTAGTTTTCCCAGTCTGTCTTGCAAATGGTCCCTTAATGTTTCCCGTTCCAATTGTTACCCGTGCCTTGTTACCCGTTCCTGTTTCCCGTGCTGTGCCTTAGTATCGAGTCGTGCCACGTCCTGTGTCTTCTGCCACGTCCGGAGGAATCCGCCACGTCCTGTGTCATCTGCCACGTCCGGAGGAATCCCCACGTCCTGTGTCATCTGCCATGTCCGGAGGAATCCGCCATGTCCTGTGTCATCTGCCACATCCGGAGGAATCCGCCACTAAACCGCTCCGTGATAGATAGATAGATAGATAGATAGATAGATAGATAGATAGATAGATAGATAGATAGATATATAGATAGATAGATAGATAGGTCGGCTGGCCAATTCGTCCACTAAGACTGTGCATAGGGTTGTATAGAGTGGAGCAGGTTCCGGGTGGGGTTGCCCTTTTGATGGCGGTAGCTCCATATTGGCTGGTTATTTACAGTCTCTCTGTTGGCAAGGCTTAATATGGACAAAGGACATCTCCAGCGAGAATTGTGGTCTATGGAGACTATTAATCAGACACCCCACCAACCTGCGCCTTCGATCACAAGCGATTTGGCAAGATTGTTCCGTTTGGCATACTTTACTTTAATCTGGTGTCATGACAATTTAATAACTTCTTTTTTTTTTTTTTTAAATATTTTCAGTTTTTCAATACACAAAACCAATGGTGCAGACATAAACAGCACTGACTTCGGCCCGCAGGCCAGCATATGGAGTGTACAAGAAGTGCAAAGAACACAAAGAATAGCAACATACAGTCAAAATCATTATTGATAGAGAAACTCTTGTATGCACCCTGAACCTGCAGCCATGCATAATAACCCGTAAGAGAACAGGAAGGAGCTAAGGAGAAACAAAGGAGAAGAGGGGACAGAAAGGAAAAAGGGAAGGAGAGAGAACTGACCTGACGTAATGGGCCTAGGGATTATGCTCAAGAGGTCATGATGGTCATGTACTCCACAGAGGATTGAAACCGAATCCAAACACACCATGTTTTAAGAAAGTTGGCATGGGATCCTCTCATTGATGTCGTGAGGTCCTCCATTCTCATAATCTCCTGGATTTTGCTGAACCACATGCCCACCGATGGAAGGCAAGTTTTTCTCCACAGCGCGGGGACGCACGCTCTAGCTGCATTCACCATGTGGCGAACCACTGAGCGTCAATACGTGGATAATGGCACATCACACAGATGGAGCAGGAAGAAACCCGGAGATCTCGGCAGGAGTAAATCCGTGAATTTTGAGGAAATGCGCCACACCTCAGACCAGAAATCAGTCAAGAGCGGGCACTCCGAAAAAATGTGCAGAATTGTACCCACATGGTCACCACATCTCCAACACAACGGCGAGACCGCAGGTATCATCGCATGCAATCTGGAAGGCACTCTATACCATCTCGACAGGACCTTAAACCTCACCTCATGAAATCTGCTAGCCATAGAGGATTTATGCATCATAGTGAACAAGCGATCCTTATGCTCCGTAGTGAACGTTAAACCCAAGTCCCTCTCCCAACTTAGCAAGTAGGCCGGAGTGGACAACTCGGATGGTGAGATCAGGAGAGCATAAAGTCTGGACAACGAGTGACGCACCGTGCCCGTGCAAAGGAGTTCGAAAGGGGAACTATCCCGTGAGTATGCGGATGAGTTAGTTAGGGACACGAGGAAGTGTCTCAACTGGGTGACCTGCCACGTAGTAAATGAGACAGGGTCAGATAAAGACTCCAATTGTGTGCTAGACATCCACATCTCATCCTGCATAAAGTGTGCGGCACGCCCCTTACCTGTCTTCAACCAGAGCTAAAAGGACCCCCCTTCCCGCCCCGGTGGGAAAGCAGGATTGCCCAAGATGGGAAACAAGGGAGAGGGAGACGGAGAAATCTCTTTCCGGGGAAAGAGCCGTGATGCAACGCCAGTGTGGGCCCAATAGTCGGGTGTGTCCGCGCCGACAGGGGAACGTGGTTGCCCAACCAAGGTAAGGCCTGCAAAGGAACTTCAAGAAAGGCCTGTTCCCTGGACACCCACTCTTTAATCCCAGCGTGCCTAAACCAGTCCAAAATTCATGTCAAGTGAGAGGCCTGATGGTAGGAAACAAAGTCCGGGAGACCAACGCCACCCTCACACTTAGCACGAAAAAGCATAGATCGAGCAATACGCGTGGGTTTCCGCACCCATATGAACTTGTGGAGTAGGGACAGCAGAGCTTAAAAGAATGGGCGTGTGATGTGTACCGGCAAGATCCGTGGCAAAATATTCATTTTAAAAATGGCACACCTGCCAAATCAAGTAAAGGTGCCCACCATCCAAGAATCCAAATCGCTCTTTACACGCTGAAGTAGCGGAGGGAAGTACACCGCATAAAGGCAAGACAGATCACTGGGAACCCGGACCCCCAAATATTTAAGTGAATCCCTAGCCCATTTAAAGGAGAAGGACTCAGACAGATCATCCACCAGGGCCTGTGGCAACAAGATATTAAGAGCCTCCGACTTCTGGTAGTTGATCTTAAAGTTGGGCAATTTCGAGTATCTATCCTGCTCCGCCATCAGGTTGGGTAAGGAGATCCTGGGAGCAGTGAGAAAGAAGAGCAGGTCATCCGCATAAGCTGCTACCTTATGGGACCTTCCTACCAAAACTACACCCGCCATATCCGGATTGGTGCGAATAATGCACAAAAAGGGCTCCAAACATAAAATGAGAATTAAAGGGGACAGGGGACAACCCTGCCTCGTACCATTGGAAATAGCGAGTGAGGAGGAGAAGTATCCGTTGACCTTAACCTGAACCGATGGGGAGGAGTAGAGACCCGAAATCCATTTCAACATATGTGCGCCCAATCCCACGTACCGCAAAGTGGCCAGCATAAAATCCCAATTGACTCTGTCGAATGCCTACTCCGCATCCGTCGACAGAAAGCAAGTGGGAAGGGCCGAGACAGCCGCTTGATACATTAGGTTAATTGCACGAGTAGTATTATCTCAAGCTTCCCTGAGGGGCATGAAGCCCACCTGGTCATTGTGTATCACAGTATGTAGTAGTGGGGACATCCTATGGGCCAGAATCTTAGCAAATAGCTTTAGATCAACATTTAACAAAGAAATGGGGCGATAATTTTGGCACATGGATAGGTCCTTCCATCTTTGAGTATCTCCGTGATGTGGGCCCCCAATGTGTCTTGAGGAAGGGTACTCCCCTCTGTGAGTGAAGGCATGTAGGAAATGGGGTGATAGCAAATCTGAGTAAAGCTTATAATATTGCAAAGAGTCCTTCAGTGCCCAAGACAACTCTTCCAAGGAAATAGGAGCCTCCAGGGCAGCAATAGCCTCCGGAAGGATACATTTCATCCCCGAGGACAGGAGATACGTCTCAATCTTCTCCAAGTGGCTGCCGCCATCCAGAGAAGAAGGTGCCCGAGGGAGATTATAAAGAGAGTGGTAATAGGCACGGAAAGGCCTTCTAGATGTCTTGTGGGAGCTGCAGGCGACGATTGTGTGAGCTTTGAACATGGGGGACATAAGTGTGAGAACGTGATTTCCTAAGTGCCCGCGCCAAGGTCCTGGCCCGGTTTGTTACTGAATTCATAAAAATGCCACAGGCACTTAACTAAGGAGGCCCTAGCCTTGGAAAGACAGAGCGAACGGACCTGCACTCTCAACTGCCCCAGCTCCGGCCCCACATCTTGATCCTGGGATACCTTATGGGACTGTTCCAGACTGTGTATACGGGACAATAAGTCCAGGAGGTGTGCCGTCCGCTTCTTCTTTAGTTTGGAACCAAAACTAATAAAGGAACCGCGCACCACACATTTATGTGCCTCCCAAATGCAAAAAGGTTCAACCCCCGGCGAAGCATTAATGGCAAAATACTCCACCAGTTCCCTGCGAATGTCTGATACCACCGTCGAGTCCTGCAGGAGCAACTCATTCAAGCGCCACTGCCATGAGCAAGGGCGGACCGTTGGGCGTGAGGGTAAGAGTAATAAGAGCGTGATCAGAAATTGTAATGTCGTCAATGGAGGCAGAAGTGAGGCTGGGAAGATGAGAATGGCTTAGAAAAAAGTAGTCTGTTCAGGAATATGTGTTGTGGGGAGCCGAAAAGAACGTGTAGTCTTTGGTCGATGGATGGAGAAGCCGCCACGTATCAACGAGCTGATTCTCATGCAACAGCCAACGGATACGACGGTGAGCTGGCCTGTATAAAGAGGAATGCCCTCGTGAGGAATCCAATACAGGATCTGAGGTGGCATTCAAATCCACCCCCCCCCCCCAATATTAGAGTACCTTCCAGAAAGTCACCCAAATCCACCAGAACCCTCTCCAAGAAGGCGACTTGACCAGTGTTAGGGAGTTAGTACGATGCCAGTGTGTACAGAGTGTTATCCAACTTACCCTTCACGAAGAGGTAGCGTCCCGCTCCATCTGTGCGAGTCTCCACATGTTCCCAATGGAGAGAGCGTGAAATCAGGACGGAGACCCCCTTGGTCTTGGAATCAGGGGACGCACTATGATACCCCTCTGTATAATGGGAATCTGTGAGTTTCGTTATGCAGTCAGCCCGAAAGTGAGTCTCTTGTAGAAATGCCACATGCGCTTTTTTCTTCCAGAGAAGACGGAGAATGGAGGACCTCTTTTCCGGGATATTCAGACCCTGTGCATTTAGGGTGACAATGGTTATGTCAGTCATGATAGGATATGGAAGAGAAGACAGAGACAGAAAGGGAAAGAAAGAAAGAAAAAGAAAAACCCCTATACAGGGACAGAAGTACCGGAGCTGCGGAAGTACAAAACCCCTAAACAACTCAACGTGAGCTATGTCATCCTCAGATGGAAAAATACGCTCTGACCACGACACAGCTACACAGATCCCTAATGGGGAACAAAGAAAGGCAGCGATGCGACAAACAAATCTTCAAAGATACAGCAATAAACTAGAAATCACAAATTGAGCTTAGTGAAACCCCGGACCCACCCTGTAAACTATCGCAGAAACCTACACTCCCCCGCTGTACTGAACAAATGAGCATCCCCCATTGAAAAAACCCCCAGACCCGCATCCTGTACATATGTCCCCTACAAAAACACCATCAGCGCCGTCCTCTGCATCTCTTGAAGCACCCTGCGAAAAAAGGAAGGTAAGTGCAATTAACGTCCAACCATAACCGGTGTCACCATGGGAGGCACAAGGAAACACAGGAAGGAAGTAGAGGCTCAGTCTCTGTCTGGGGAACGCCGCCCTGAGGACCGGAGCTCGGTCAGCCCAACTCCAGGAGCTTATTAAAGATTTGTGTCACTGCATCATAGAGGCCATCCGGGGGTACAGATTCCGATATACCTCTCAGCTTCAAGTTGTTACGTCTCCCCCTGTTTTCGACATCATCCAAGTGTAAAGAAAAGTCCCGCATTTGCGAAGCTTGAGTGGCTAAAGACTGTGAAAGGACTGAGATGTCCAAGGAGGATGTAAAGGATCTGCCAGGCACAGCTTCGGGGTTAACTCCCTTAATTAATCAGTCAGCACCTGAATCTACATCCCTGAGACTGACTCCAGCTTCCACCACTCAAGCTGGCAGGCTTAGGAGTGGGAGAGCCTATTGCAACCTAGCCAGACTCAGCTAGCTCCCGCCCTCGGTCTATTTAAGCCTGCCTTTCCTGTTCCTCCAGTGCTTGTGATTCTTTTTTTGCCGAGAGTCAGCTGGTGACCTTACGTCAGGGTAAGAGACCTGTTGAGGAGTATTGCTCTGACTTTAGGAAGTGGTGCATAGCTTTTCAGTGGAATGACCCTGCCTTAAGGTGCCAGTTTAGGTTGGGTCTGTCGAATGCCCTGAAAGACCTGCTAGTTAGCTATCCCTCTTCTGACTCCCTAGACCAGGCTATGGCTTTAGCGGTACGACTTGACCGACGTCTCAGGGAACGACAACATGAACGTTTATGTGTTTTCTCCTCCGACTCCCCCATGATGCCTCCCGAGGTTCCATTGCTTCGTTCCTCCCCAAAAGACTCAGAGATACCTATGCAACTCGGGGCCTCCGTGTCCCCCCAACAACGTAGAGAATTCCGCAGGAAGAATGGTCTCTGCTTCTACTGTGGGGATGACAAGCATCAAGTGAACAACTGTCCTAAGCGTAAGAATGCAGCCAGAGAACTTCCGCGCCTAAGTGATCATCGGGGAGGTCACTTGGGCGCACAGGTATTTCCAGTAAATAGGAAACGTACTAAGATCTTGCTTCCCTTTCAGGTCTCTTTTGGTGGTAGGTCTGCTACCGGCAGTGCCTTCGTGGATTCAGGGTCCTCTACTAATATTATGTCTGTGGAATTTGCTATGTCTCTTGCTATGCCTCTGATTGATTTGCCAAAACCTGTCCTGGTAGTGGGTATCGACTCCACTCCTCTTGCTAATGGTTATTTTACACAGCATACCCCTGTTTTTGAACTCCTTGTTGGCTCCATGCATTTGGAGCAATGCTCTGTACTGTTGATGCAGGGATTATCGTACGATTTGGTTCTAGGCCTTCCCTGGTTGCAGTTGCATAATCCCACATTTGACTGGAATACTGGGGAGCTTACCAAATGGGGTAATGAATGTTGTACGTCATGTTTTTCTGTTAATTCTATTTCTCCCCCTGAGGAGGCGAATACGCTACCCGAGTTTGTTCAGGACTTCGCTGATGTTTTCTCTAGGGAGGCCTCCGAAGTGTTACCTCCTCATAGAGAATATGATTGCGCTATCGAATTGGTACCAGGAGCTAAGCTTCCTAAGGGTAGGATATTTAATCTTTCTTGTCCCGAACGTGAAGCCATGAGAGAGTATATCCAGGAATCCCTGGCCAAGGGTTACATTCGTCCCTCTTCTTCTCCGGTAGGTGCTGGCTTCTTCTTCGTAGGGAAGAAGGATGGTGGTCTTAGGCCATGCATTGACTACCGTAGCCTGAATAAGGTCACTGTAAGGAACCAGTATCCCCTTCCTTTGATTCCTGATCTCTTTAATCAGGTTCAGGGGGCCCAATGGTTCTCTAAATTGGATCTACGGGGGGCGTATAACCTTATTCGCATTAAAGAGGGGGATGAGTGGAAGACTGTGTTTAACACGCCCGAAGGCCATTTCGAATACCTCGTCATGCCCTTTGGGTTGTGTAACGCCCCTGCGGTCTTCCAGAATTTCATAAATGAGATTTTGAGAAATTACCTGGGGATATTTCTTGTAGTGTACCTTGATGACATACTGGTGTTTTCCAAGGACTGGTCCTCCCACATTGAGCATGTCAGGAAGGTGCTCCAGGTCCTTCGGGAAAACAAACTGTTTGCCAAAACCGAAAAATGTGTGTTTGGGGTACAGGAGATACCATTTTTGGGTCAAATCCTCACTCCTCATGAATTCCGCATGGACCCTGCCAAGGTTCAGGCTGTGGCGGAATGGGTCCAACCTGCCTCCCTGAAGGCGTTACAGTGTTTTGGGGGTTCGCTAATTATTACAGGAGATTTATTGCTAACTTCTCGGTCATCGCTAAGCCTCTTACGGACCTCACTCGCAAAGGTGCTGATCTCCTCCACTGGCCTCCTGAGGCTGTCCAGGCTTTTGAGGTCCTTAAGAAGTGCTTTATCTCGGCCCCGGTGCTGGTTCAGCCCAACCAAATGGAGCCATTTATCGTGGAAGTTGACGCATCTGAGGTGGGAGTGGGGGCTGTCTTGTCCCAGGGTACCAGGTCCCTCACCCATCTCCGCCCCTGTGCCTACTTCTCCAGGAAGTTTTCGCCAACTGAGAGTAACTATGATATTGGCAACCGCGAACTCTTAGCCATTAAATGGGCATTTGAAGAGTGGCGCCACTTCCTGGAGGAGGCTAGACACCAGGTAACGGTCCTTAACGACCACAAGAATCTGGTTTTCCTAGAATCTGCCCGGAGGCTAAACCCGAGACAAGCTCGATGGGCGTTATTTTTTACCAGATTCAATTTTTTGGTTACCTATAGGGCTGGATCTAAAAATATTAAGGCTGATGCACTGTCGCGTAGCTTCATGGCCAGCCCTCCTTCGGAGGAAGATCCTGCTTGTATTTTGCCTCCAGGTATAATCATTTCCTCGATCGATTCTGATTTAGTCTCTGAAATTGCTGCTGATCAAGGTTCAGCTCCCGGGAACCTTCCTGAGAACAAGCTGTTTGTTCCCCTGCAATTCCGGCTAAGGGTACTTAGGGAAAATCATGACTCCACACTATCTGGTCATCCAGGCATCCTGGGTACCAAACACCTCATTACCAGAAATTATTGGTGGCCTGGGTTGCCTAAAGACGTTAAGGCCTACGTCGCCGCTTGTGAGGTTTGTGCTAGGTCCAAGACTCCCAGGTCCCGACCAGCGGGCTTACTGCGTTCGTTGCCCATTCCCCAGAGACCTTGGACCCATATCTCCATGGATTTTATCACCGATTTGCCTCCATCCCAAGGCAAGTCGGTGGTGTGGGTGGTGGTAGACCGCTTCAGTAAGATGTGCCACTTTGTGCCCCTCAAGAAACTACCCAACGCCAAGACGTTGGCTACCTTGTTTGTCAAACACATCCTGCGTCTCCATGGGGTCCCTGTCAATATTGTTTCGGACAGAGGGGTACAATTTGTTTCATTGTTTTGGAGAGCCTTCTGTGTGAAGTTGGGGATTGATCTGTCCTTCTCCTCTGCCTTCCATCCTGAAACCAATGGCCAAACTGAGAGGACTAATCAATCTCTAGAACAATACTTAAGGTGTTTTGTCTCTGACTGTCAATATGATTGGGTCTCATTCATTCCCCTCGCCGAATTTTCCCTTAATAACCGGGTCAGTAACTCGTCAGGGGTCTCTCCCTTTTTCTGTAATTTTGGGTTTAATCCACGGTTCTCCTCCGTTTCACCTGGTAGTTCCAACAATCCCGAGGTAGAGGTCGTTCATCGGGAACTGTGCACAGTCTGGGCCTAGGTTCAGAAGAACCTAGAGGCGTCCCAGAGCGTACAAAAAACTCAGGCTGATAGAAAACGTTCTGCCAACCCCCTGTTTATGGTCGGGGATCTGGTGTGGTTGTCGTCTAGGAACTTGCGTCTCAAGGTTCCGTCCAAGAAGTTTGCTCCCCGGTTTATTGGGCCGTATAAGGTCATTGAGGTCCTCAATCCTGTTTCCTTCCGGCTGGAGTTACCCCCGTCTTTTCGTATACACGACGTGTTTCATGCCTCCCTCCTTAAACGCTGCTCCCCGTCCTTGGCTCCCTCGAGGAGACCTCCTGTTCCCGTCCTCACCCCTGAGGGGGTGGAATTCGAGGTGGCCAGGATTGTGGACAGCAAGATGGTCCAAGGCTCCCTCCAGTACCTGGTCCATTGGAGAGGTTACGGGCCCGAGGAGAGGACTTGGGTACCCGCCCGGGATGTTCACGCTGGGGTATTGGTCAGGAGGTTCCACCTGCGTTTCTCCAGTAAGCCAGGTCCACTTAGAAAGGGTCCGGTGGCCCCTCATAAAAGGGGGGGTACCGTAAAGGATCTGCCAGGCACAGCTTCGGGGTTAACTCCCTTAATTAATCAGTCAGCACCTGAATCTACATCCCTGAGACTGACTCCAGCTTCCACCACTCAAGCTGGCAGGCTTAGGAGTGGGAGAGCCTATTGCAACCTAGCCAGACTCAGCTAGCTCCCGCCCTCGGTCTATTTAAGCCTGCCTTTCCTGTTCCTCCAGTGCTTGTGATTCTTTTTCGTGTGGTTTCCTGGCCCAGCTACAGCTCCTGCTATTTTTGATCCTGCTCCATACAGACCCTGGCTTACCGACTACTCTTCTGCTTTTCGTTTTGTACCTCGCACACTCCTGGCTTGACTCGGCTCGTTCACCACTCTCGTTGCTCACGGTGTTGCCGTGGGCAACTGCCCCTTTCCCTTGCTTGTGTTCCCTTGTATGTTTGTCGTGTTTGTCGTGCACTTACTGAGTGCAGGGACCGCCGCCCAGTTGTACCCCGTCGCCTAGGGCGGGTCGTTGCAAGTAGGCAGGGACAGAGTGGCGTGTAGATTAGGGCTCACTTGTCCGTTTCCCTACCCCCCGGTCATTACAGAGGATATGGAGTTCTGGCGCTCCAATTTATCCACCCTCGCGGTCAGAGCACGCACCTCCTGTGAAACAGCGCCAATGGCCTTTTCATGCTTCTCCTCCAGCCGGGAGAGGCGTAGATCCAAATCAGATTTGGTGGGCAACGCCCTCACCATTTCCCAAAGTTCCGCTAGGGTTCATTCCATGGAGAGCGGAGGACACTGACAAGGGGCTGGCTGATGTTCCCCTGATCTCGCTGACGGGGCAAGCGACCGCCTTAAAATAGCAGGTGTCCCCTGACTCAGCAGCCAGTCCTGTGGGGGAGACTGCCACGGGACGGCAAGAAAAGATGGCACCGAGACCGCCCTGCCTGGCGGGGCCATGTGATCCACACCCTGCCTGGGGAGTCTGCAGAGCACTGATCACTCTCCGGCGTCGCTATGTCAGCTCCAGGAACCCGGGAGCAGCTGTCGGACTGTGCCTGACCAGCGGAGGAAGGAGGCGGCGAGTATCCACGAGGCTGCGGAGTCTGGGTGCGGCTTGCAGGAGGAGTGGAAGAGCACCGCGGCGAGGTCCCATCCAGCGTGGACCGAAGGTACCTGCCGATGGACGAGGTGCCAGGAGTGACCGGGAGGTTCTTGCGGATTCTCCCCTTCGTCATCTTCTGCCGAGGACCGGTAAGTAAGCCCTTTCGGGCGATTTTCTGTGTGGTGAGTGCCTAAGCCACGCCCCCCTTAATAACTTCTTTGTCAGTTTTTCTTGTTGTTGTGGAATTTTTAGTTTATCGCTTGTGATACTTAATGGCAATTTTATCGATATTATTGTTTGTTTTTAATTGCCCTTTGCATACTTCTAGTAGATCTAATATAATTTTTATAAGTTATTTATTTAAAGTTATACTTCATATACATGTATGCAAATATACAGTTTATATATACATATATATATATAAAAATCAAAAATGCATGCGCACCACGGACACGCTGTACACATGCCACACAAGAGCCATTCACACACTAGACACATGCTACACATGACCCACTCACAAACTGAACTCAAGTCCTGTCAAACATAGGACATACGGCGCTCACATTCCACTGGTACCCTGGTCACATGCTGCATATGCACCACTCACACATAGGAAACGTGGCGCACAAACTTCACTCAAACTCTGCACACATGCCGCACATGCACATTATACTTGTGGCGCATTGCTAGCTGTCACGATCCTGGGGTATGTTGACCCACTAGGCCGCTCCAGCGCAGCAGAGTGCCAGCTAGCCAAACAACAGTCTATGCAAAAGTCTTTAGCACAATAGTACCTGTAAGAGTCCACACAGACAGGAGGTGTAGCAGACGCTTTGGCACAGATGGTTTGTGGCACAGATGATGCTTGACGTGGCAGATGATCCCAGATGTGGCAGATGACGCCAGACATGGCAGATGATACCAAACGTGGCAAATGACACCAGACGTGGCAGACAAGGCACACGAAACTCCAACAATAGGCTTAGGCTCAGGAACAAATCAGCAACAGGATACGGGAACACGGGGAGCAGGATACAACTAAGGGACCATTTGCAATACGAACATGGGTAGACAGCAACAACGCTCAGACAAGGTGTGGAAGGACATGGCCCTTTTTATAGTCCAGGGTGACCTGAGGATGGTTAGGAAGCTTTTTGAATGTGTGCGTGCTGGCCCTTTAAGGCCGGGAACGAGCGCGTGTGCAACCTAGAGTCTATGCCTTAGCTATTTGATTAGAGCCCATCATCTAATGTTTAGAAGCAGTATGCAGATAATTGAGGAACACCAAGATAAATAAAAAAAAACTGCGTTGTGTGAACCCAGCCATTCAGTTATTAAAAGTCCTACAGAACCAGAGTCATATTCAGAAAATGAGCAGAAAGAGGTTAACATCAGTGACTAAATTGCACTGATTACAGTTACACTAATTGGGCATTTGCTGCAATAAAATATATTTCTAGGCGACAAGATTTCCGCACAAGTTTTAATTATCATAATTTGAAAATTACGGGATGGGAAAATCCCAACAGCCACCTTCAAAGTTAATACTATACTTAAACGTATATGTTTCCCTGGCACGGTACTCAAAGAGACACAATATGCATAAGCTTTTACATTTCAAAAGGAGTTTTTTGCCATAGGCATGAGCATGGGGAAATCCTATTTAGAAGTAAGCAGCTATTATAAATAGTAATTCAGTTCTTTTTAAGTTAAACATAGAGAAGCCTGACACGAGTGGGTTTATAGAACAACAGGGTTCAAACCAGGCTACTGTGTTCATATATAGTTGTGGCCAGTGTGTGTGTGTGTGTGTGTGTGTGTGTCTGTTAGCCCATTGTTGCGAAGGGCATTTTGGAACCTAAAACAACTCTCCATCTAAGTTTATCTTTACAAAGTTTTTATTAATGTGGTCAGAGGCGTAACTTGAACGTCTTGGACCACCCCCCCCCCCCCGCCACCTACCATGTTCCATAATATTGGTGTCTGCTAATGTGGCAGAAGGGCCTGAATCGACTGATCCCTCTACACCCGTGGATATGGAGGTGGAGGTTAAATAGATAGTTGAAGGGATGGTTCAAATATAACAAAACCTCAGTTTGATCTTAAAGTGTATTCTCAGAATTGACAATTATCCCCTACAGAAGAGGTGATGATTGTCTGATAGCTGGGACCCCTACTGCTCACGAGAACGGCGGTCCCCAACCCTGTTCCTGCTCAGGACATTAAATAGATTGGCGGGTGCATGCTTGATCGCCGCTCCATTCAAGCTCCTCCTCACTGTGAGGGGTACAAGGAGAAGGAACTGGGGGTTCAGGCCCCCATTCTCCTGATTTGTGGGGGTCCCAGTGATGGGGTCCTCAGCGATCAGACAATTGAGACCTATCCTGTGTATAGATGATAATAGTTAATTCTAGGATAACCACTTTAATTTCATGTCTGAGATGGGAATACCCCTTTAAGCTAAACAGATGAGTAATCTGAGACAAGATGGTTGCTAGGGAATTGCTGGCCAGCAACCTCATTTCTATAGGCTGTAGCTGACCTGTTTTGTAGTGTCACCCTAGTAACCAGGCTGTTACAGATTACGCAGCTGTTTAGCTTAAAGTTGTATTGGCACTATGCGGACAGAACTCCACTAGTACCTAAACATTTTTGCATTTGATTTTCCAATTAATGATGCTTAAAGTGGATTTCCCCATGCAGACATTTATGACATGGGGTAATCCATAAATGTCTGACAGGTAAAGGTCCCACCACTGGGTGTCCGACCTTTCGGAAGAACAGGGGTTCCCTGACCAGCAAGCCAAGTCAGGGCAAAGGAAACCAAGTGGCTGCACACGTGCACTGCTCCCTCCATTGAACTCTATGGGAGTTACAGAAATAACTGAGCAAATGATTATGTGGGTATTACATAAAACCCCTTTATCCCTTTACCGACATTTGACGTAGCCCGCAGATTGAACGCAGTGAAAAAAGTTCCCATAAAAATGGAATAAAAAGAGGTCAAGAAGACGTATTTAACCCAAAATGGTAACAATAAGGGTATGTGCACACACACTAATTACGTCCGTAATTGACGGACGTATTTCGGCCGCAAGTCCCGGACTGAACACAGTGCAGGGAGCCGGGCTCCTAGCATCATAGTTATGTACGATGCTAGGAGTCTCTGCCTCGCTGCAGGACAACTGTCCCGTACTGTAATCATGTTTTCATTACGGGACAGTTGTCCTGCAGCGGGGCAGGGACTCCTAGCATCGTACATAAGTATGATGCTAGGAGCCCGGCTCCCTGCACTGTGTTCGGTCCGGTACTTGCGGCCGAAATACGTCCGTCAATTACGGACGTAATTAGTGTGTGTGCACATACCCTAAAAATGACAGCTCTCCCCACAAAAAGCAAGCCGCAACACTGCTCCATCGATGGAAAAATAAAACATTTTCTCAGAAAGGCTCTCAGAATATAGTGACTTAATTTTTTTTGTTTTAAACAAATAGTTTTTTCTTAGTAAAACAAGTAAATAATAATAGAAAACTATATAAATTTGTGTAATGGCCAGAGGCCGTGACCACTGACCGATGAGCTCCAGCCGGCGTCTCCCTCCTCGAAGACACCAGCACACGCGGCCGCACTGCTCCACTGTCCTGGTTAGGGTATGCGCTCTGGCCTTTTTAAGACCGGGAACGAGTGCGCACCTGCAAAAAGCTCCCTATCCAATCCCTACGCACCCTGCATTATAAAAGGACTCTGCCCTCTTCTTCCTTGCCTAAGCGTTGTTGTGTCTGCCCATGTTCGTTATTGAAAATGGTCCCCAAGTTGTATCCTGTGTTCCTGTATCCTTTATCCAGTAATTGTGTTTGTTCCAGTGCGAAGTTGAGTTTCGGAGTCGAGTTCACCATCTGTGCCAAGTGTCATCTGTGCCAAGTGTCATCTGTGCCAAGTGTCTGCCATGCCAAGTGTCTGCCAAATCTTCTATCCAGTTACTCTTGTCCTAAAGACTATCATTGACTGTTGTTCGGCCAGCTGCTAATCCACTACGGCGGAGCAGCCTAGTGGGTCCACATACCCCATAGCCGTGACAATTTGGTATTGCCGTAATTGTATTGACCTACAGAATACATTTTAACATGTCGTCTTTACCACACGATTAATGCCGTAAAAACTGCCATTGTTTTTTTCCACCTCAGAAAGATTTTTTTTTCCATTTTTCATTACATTATATGGTACAATAAATGGTGCCTTTAAAAACTACAACTTGGCCTGAAAAAACAAGCCCTCATACGGCTATAATGACGGAAAAATAAAATTGTAATGATTTTTGAAAAACGGGGATATAAAAATGAAAAGAGGATGCGGCGGCAAGGGGTTAATGATCATAAAGTTATGACCAGCAGATTGTCATGGGATAACTTCTTTGTTCGTTATTCAGGGAGAAGAAAATATTAATGAAAAGCAGGAAATACTGATTAAGATATAACACAATAATTTTGATTGTAATAAAAATCAGCCCGATTTAAAGGGTATTCACACCTTAGACATTTATGGCATATCCACAGTATGTGCCATAAATGTCTGATTCATGTGGGTCCCAGCTCTGGGACCCACACCTGTCTCCGGAACAGGGTCATCCGACCCCCTGTCCTCCTATGTGGCTGCCACGTCCAGGCAGAGAATGAATGGAGTGGTGGCCGCACACATGGCTCTCTTTGACATCTAGCAGAAATCTGTGTCATATCCCGTGGATATGCCATAAATGTCTAATGTGAGTATAACTCTTTAAGTGACGCCCTATGCCTGATATGTGAAATGTACAACTGGGGTTAAGTAGAAACCATATAACATGGTCTCCTGGCTGAACACCAAGTTGTTACACTGGATCCAAACTGGTTCCTTTTGAGTCTTTGTAATGGAAGAGCCCGCCTGTGGTAGAACTCAATATGCTCAAGACAGAATGATAAATGTGTCTATGGCCACTGTTCGAATCAGCACCTAACTGCCCGATACCAAAAATTATAATGACATTTTTTTCATATCCACAATAAAAAACGTTATTAGCCAAAAATATAAATATTGCCGCAGGGAAGAAATGTTCATACTATAGTGATCAGACATGAGTCGTGTTACAGACAGGACTGTAATCTATCTTCCTATATACAAGCAAAACAACACTTTACCCTCAAGTAATGTACTTAGATAAAAACGAGGACAGTTAAGGTAAGAATAGATTCTTATTGTGGTGTCACTGATTCATATGGATGTAGGTTTAAAGGCTATGTAAACCTTTGAAAGGGATTTTTTTTAAATAAAAAGTTAAATCAGTGCGATTGGTGCAACTTTATAATTAGTTTTTATAAAAAATGAGTTTTACTTTTTGAGATACATCTGTATTCTCTATACAGAGCAGCTCTATCATTCGCTAGATCCTGTTCCTGTAAGATCCGTGGGACTGACGGGTTCATTCTCAGTGGGTCCTGCGTGTCTCTGACACGCAGTATCCACCTGTAATCTATCACATATATGTTATGCACTGAATTCAGGTCTTAGTGAAGGATACAGCTGCTCTGTATAGAGAATACAGGGCAGCTGTATCTCAAAAAGTAAAATAATTTTTAATAAAACCAAATGATAAAGTTGCACCAATCACTGTGATTGATCTTGTTATTTAAAAAAAAAAAATCCCTTTCAAAGGTTTACATAGCCTAAAGATGAAAATGTATTTAAGATATGATCTATATAATTAATATAATAAGACACCTTTCAGGAACTTATTACTGTAATAGTTTTTTTCTCCCTAATTTACCTTTAATGGTTAAAACTGTATTATTATACCTCAGTGTTTTCGCTGAATATTTCCCTTTCAATTATTTACCCCCATTGCTTCTTTAAATACTTTAAGGGGAACCCCAGAAATTATAGGGATATGTCATATGTGCACTTTAATAATTGTGGTTCAACATTCTCCATCTCTGAATTCTACTGAAGTTTGAAAGAATAGACATTCACTATTTGGCTGGGTTCACACACACTATTTACGGACGTAATTCGGGCGTTTTAGCCCTGAATTACGTCCGAAAATACGGCTCCAAAGCGTCGGCACACATCTGCCCATTCATTTGAATGGGCTTTACGATGTTCTGTGCCGACGGTCATTTTTTTTACGCGCCGCTGTCAAAAGACGGCACGTAAAAAAGACGCCCTCGTCAAAGAAGTGCCTGTCACTTCTTGAGACGTAATTGGAGCCGTTTTCCATTGACTCCATGGAAAAACAGCTCCAATTACGTCCGTAATGGACGCAGCGAAAAGCGCCTGCACATGCCATTACGTCTGAAACTACGGAGCTGTTTTCTCCTGAAAACAGCTCCGTAATTTCAGCCGTAACGGAGGCTGCCGTGTGAACATACCCTTTATGTTTATCTAGCAGATTACCTTTAACCTTTTAAAAACGCAGCCTATTTTGGGTGTTAAGAACACCGAGATTTTGTGTTCCTTTCCGAGAGCTATAACTTTTGATTTTTCCATCAATGTAGCTGTACTAAAGTTTTAGAAAACGTTTAACATAGTGTCAGAAGTTTTGCTCAGTGGGGGTCTGAGCACTGTAACCCCCACTGATCGCTAAAAGGCAGCGGCAGAAGCGCTCTGATGAGCCCATACACAGCTTTGAGAAAAGCCGATCAGAAACGAAGCGGCACAGCGCTCACCTGTTTTAGCGATCGTTGGGGCTCTCAGTTCTTGAACCCCCACTGATGAAAACTTGTGTCACTATGACATGTCATAAGTTTTTTAAAAGCTTAGTTACACTTTAACTTCATTCTATCTGTCATTGGGTTTGCAGTGATGACTATTATGTATAGTTTTTTTTATGTTTTACTACTTTTGCACAATAAAAGCACTTTTTAGGTGTTGTTCTACTTTGGACAGTTTTGGAGACTTTGGGTAAAGGGCACATGGGCCTCACAGCCCCCAACACTCTTCCTCATTTACAACCTACACCTGACAAAAGGGGAGCAGTAAAGAAGGATGGAAAATTTTGGACCTGCCTTTTTGAATTATACATGCTTTTTTTCCCTAAGTTTTGCATGACATACTTTTGATGACATTTTAATCAGACATGTCACAAAAGTCTGGAGTTAGAGCGTCTAGCAGGACGTGTCCTCACTAATGACAGGTGACTATTTGCTTAGTGAAAAGATAGCTATACATGCACTGCCACTCTCCACTGAAATGAATGGAAGTATAAGAGCACTTGGAGGTGTCTGTTATGGTGCAGCCACATTTTCTGCGTAATTATGTTACGTACTTTAGTTCGGAATTTCACATGGCATTAATGTCCTTGACGAAATTCCGCATCTCATAGCGTTTTAAACCATGTATGTGTTGCGGATTTTGTTTCCACCCATAGTAATACATAGTAAATTTCTGCAGCTGATTTTTCTGATATGGAAAATTACGCCACACGTGACTGCAGCCTAACAGCCATTAATTTATTTACCAACAAAAAGGAATGAGAAATCTTTGTTTTCAAGATCATGGGGGTTCCAGACTACCTCTGATCATGCATTTATGACATATATGATTGACAAGTCATTAAAAAAGTTTCAGAGGAAAACCCCTTACGGCTGGAAATACACATTGAGTTTTTGGTTGGAGATTTTGATGCAGTTTGTTTTAGCCAAAGTCAGAAGTGTATTCTAACGGAATGGAAAACATAAAGGAAGAACTTATACTTCTCCTTCCTACTGGATCCACTTCTGTCTTTGGATCAAACAACTGCATCAAAATCTGCAACAAAAAATGTGTGTTTCCAGCCTTAGGCTACACTCACATGACAGGAAAAATCGCCGTGTGACAGACGTTTGTTTTTTTACGGCCGTCACACGTCCGTTTTTAGAACAATGTAGTTTTGTGGCTATTCAAACAGCCATTTTTTTAAGGGCCCATAAATATTGGCTCTCAAAAAATAGGACATGTCCTATTTTTAATTGTTTTCACGGCCCCCATAGAACTCAATTTTTCAGTTTTTAATGTCCGTTTTCCAGAAATCAATCATTGTAACGGCTGTTAAAAACTGATTCTGGCCCTCACAAGAGAACTCCCTGGGCACAGCGCTAGACAGTGATGTCAGGGCTTTCAACTATGGAGTCCCCAGCCAGAGCATCGCAAGCTCTCCGGACGGGAACTCCTGTCTTCGGAAAGCCCTTGACGTCACTGTCCATATATGGACAGTGATTTTAGGAGCTTTGAGATGCGGGAATCTGTGGCCAGAGCGTTGCCGACACTGTGGCCGTGGATTCCGGCATAGCAAAGCTGGACAGTGATGCCAGGGGCTCCTACTGCATGGGAATCCCTGGCCAGAGCGCTTCCAACGCTCTGGCTGGGAATTCCGCTTCTGGAGGAGCCCCTGCCATCACTATCCATATATGGACAGTCACGTTAAGGGCTCCTCCTTTGAGCGGAATTCCCAGCCAGAGCACTGCTGAAGCTCTGGCCGGGGATTCTGTTCCTAGAGGGAGCACCTGACGTCACTGTCCATTTATGGACAGTGATGCCACAGGCTCCTCCTGGAGCAGAATACCCGGTCAGAGCACTGTCGAGGCTCTGGCCGTGGATTCTGCTCCTAGAGGTGCCCCTGGCATTACTATCCATATATGGACAGTGATGTCAGGGGTTCTTCCTGGAGCGGAATCCCCGACCAGAGTGGTGTCGATGCTCTGGCCAGGGATTCCACTCCTAGATGAAGCCCCTGACATCACTACGCATATATGGATAGTAACGCTATGGGCTCCTCTAGTAGCAGAATCCACAGCCAGAGCCTTGGCAGCGCTCTGGCCGGGTATTCCGGTCCAGGAGGAGCCCCTGACATGGGGGGTGTAGCGCTATCTCCATAGGGGTATGTGTGGCGCTATCTACATAGAGTGTGTGGTGATATTTATAGGGGTGTGTGTAGCGCTATCTACGGGGGATTGGGCGCTATTTTAAAGTGGGGTGTGGCACTATTTACATGGGCACTGTGGCAGTATATGGGAACTTGAGGTAGCACTGTGGCACTATCTACATGGGCACTGTGTGTGGCGCTATCTCCATGGGCACTGTGGCATTATATATGTGGACACTGGCAGTTTATATGTGGGCAATATGTGGGCACTGCGGCACTATGTGGGGACTAGCACTATTTATGTGGGCACCGGCAATATCTATGTGGGCACTGTCTACAGTGGGTATTGTGGCACTACCTACAGGTTCATTGGCGCACTATCTACATGTGCGCTGTGGTGTTTTCAGGAGGTTGCGACAAAAAAAACCTGACAACAGCCATGAAAACCGGAAGGCAAACGGATGACAAATGGCCATTAAAAACGGTCCGACGGACTTGAAATGGATGAAAATTTGTAGACACTCATACAAAACGGCCATGAAAAATTGACAGTTGATCAGTTATTAATGGCAATTTTTTTTCACTGTAATGTGAATATAGCCTTAGGCCAGAATCACAGACACACAGTTTGGATGCATTTTTCATGCAGTTTTTGATTACATTTTTTAAACCAAAGCTAGAAGTGGATCCTAACGGAAGGAGAAGTATAAGGCCAAGATCACATACACAGTTTGATGCCGTTTTTGTGGTAGTATATGACTCTGATTTTTGAGCCAAACACTGAAGTGGACACAGAAGAAAGGAGATGCATCAGTCTTTTCTTTATACCTTTTTTTCCTTTGAAACCACTTCTGGCTTTGGTTCAAAAGAGTGAGCCAAAAACTGACACAAAAACTGTGTTAAAACTGTGTGTGTGATCTTGACCTTAGTGCGTCCGTGTGTCATCCTGGTTCGGACACAGACGTGGCATAGTTGCGTAAAGCTGTATAATGTACTATGGAAAAAATATTCTTAGACAGATTTCTTACATTTCTTGTTTTGCTGAATATTTTTCCCATAGGCTTACTTTGTAAAGTTTCCCTCAATGTCTTTATATGCGGCAGAAATACAAGGCAAGTACGCCACGTGTGACTTATTCTGACAGCTCTGATGAAAGGCAAAAGACAGGTGGTATACAGCAGAAAAGTTGAGACTTTGTAGTGTACAGCTTTCTATCAGTAAAGGTGTTAACTGGGAGTTTAATATCATTTATTTTTTTACTTAGGGTATGAATACTGTTTGCTAATATATCACATTAGTCTACATGAGTAAGTGCTTTTCTATTCATGCCCCGGGGTCTTTTTTTATCAACAGATGTACTCCAGAAGCAGAATATGTTATTAAACTTTATTTCAAGCTGTAACCATTTCTTAATGTCAGATTTTATATCTTCTTTTTTTTTTTTTTTTTTTTTTAAAGAGACAGTTCAGTTTTATTGTAGGCTTCATGTTTTATACAGTATATTTATGAAAGTATTTATCAGAACACAACATGAATTAGATGTTGTACCTGCTTAAACCTGATTGTTGTCTCTTATGAATTGTTAAAAATTTTACTTTTCAGACATCTCTGGCAAATCTATTAAAAATAAAATAGAACAATAACCAGTTGTCAGTTTTGGAAAAACTAGCGAGAGAAGAATCAGATATAACTAAAGCTCTGTTCACATCTACATCATGGATTCTGTTTATAACGAAAGCCATGAAGCTGTGCCGTATCCGTCGTATGATAGATCCAATCATGTCCAACGGATCCCATTGACTTACAATAGGGTCAAAAGGGGTTCCAGAAGGGTTTCCGTCACTTTAACAGCAAGAATAGTGCTGCATGGTGCAATATACTTGCCATAAAAAGTGACGGAAACATTAACAAAATACTCAAATAGAACCCTGAACGCAAATGGACTCAATGACTATACTGTTTTTATTTTATTTTTAGTGGAATAGCCCTCAAATAAATTTTTGGGGGGATTTGTAGAAATTTGGCAATAGGACTCTCCACATGAATTGTACTAAATGATACTGAAAATTGGCTGGGAAAAACTTAACCAACTAGTTACTTACCTTGCCTGCTCTTAATTGCAGTCAGAGTTTAAAGAGCATAGGTCCTACCCCTTTCCTCAAATGCTTTGTTTCACAGCACTGGAGATGGGGAAGCTAGAATGGTTACCTTCTCGAGCACTTCTCCTTCCAACGCACCCCTGCATAACACTATAAATGTTATGCAACTTTATGAACGTCTTCACAAACAGAGGGGGAGCACATTGGGTGTACCACATTTATCTGTATTTTTAACACTTTTTACACCTGTCCTGACAGTTCTAAAAATGTGGAGTGAAATGGGCATGGCTAAAATGAATTGTGACATGTATTAAATATATTAAAGATGGAACAAATTATTTGTGGCGTAAAGTAGAGAATTGTGTCTGACATGTGCCAAATATACAGTTAGGTCCAGAATTATTTGAACAGTGACACAAGTTTTGGCATTTTAGCTGTTAACCAAAACATATTGAATATAAAGTTATATAATTAATATGGGCTTAAAGTGCAGACCCTCAGCTTTAATTTGAGGGTATTCACATCCTAATTTGTTTAGGAATTACAGCTTTTTAATATGTAGTTGCCTCTTTTTCTAGGGACCAAAGGTAATTGGACAATTATCTCAAAAGCTATTTAATGGACTGCATAGGCTATTCCCTCGTTAATCCATCATCAATTAAGCAGGTAAAAGGTCTGGAGTTGATTCCAGGTGTGGCATTTGCATTTGGAAGCTGTTGCTGTGAACCCACAATATGAGGTCAAAGAAGCTCTCAATGCAAGTGAAACAGACCATCGTTAGGCTGAAAAAAAGGAAGACATCCATCAGAGAGAAAGCACAAATGTTAGGAGTGGCCAAATCAACAGTTTGGTACATTCTTGGAAAAAAGTGCACTGGTCATCTTGTGAACTCCAAAAGGCCTGTACGTCCACAGAAGACAATAGTGGTGGATGGTCGCAGAATCCTTTCCATGGTGAAGGAAAACCCCTTCACAACATCTACCCAAGTGAAGAACTCTCTCCTGGAAGTAGGTGTATTAGTATCTAAGTCTACCATAAAGAGAAGACTTCATGAGAGCAAATACAGATGGTTCACCACAAGGTGCAAAGCATTAATCAGACTCAAAAATAGAAAGGCCAGATTAGACTTTGCCAAACAACATGTAAAGAAGCCAGCCCAGTTCTGGAACAGCATGAAACTTAGATCAACCTGTACCAGAATGATGGGAGTAAAGTATGGAGAAGGCTTGGAACGGCTCATGATCTAAAGCACACCACATCCTCTGTAAAACATGGTTGAGGCAGTGTGATGGCAAGGACATGCATGGCTGCCAAAGGCACTGGGTCACTAGTGTTTATTGATGATGTGACTGAGGACAGGAGCAGCCGGATGAATTCTGAAGTGTTCAGGGATATACTTTCTGCTCAGATACAACCAAATACAGCAACGTTGATTGGACGTCGCTTCACAGTACAGATGGACAATGACCCAAAACATACTGCGAGAGCAACCCAGGAGATATTTAAGGCAAAGAAGTGGAATATCCTGCAATGGCCAAGTCAATCACCAGATCCCAACCCGATCGAGCATGCATTTCACTTGCTTAAGACAAAACTTATGGCAGAAAGACCCACAAACAAGCAACAACTGAAGACAGTTGCAGTAAAGGCCTGGCAAAGCATCACACAAGAGGAAACCCAGCGTTTGGTGAGGTCCATGGGTTCCAGACTTCAGGCAGTCATTGCCTGCAAAGGATTCTCTACAAAGTATTAAAAAAACCACATTTTATTTATGGTAATGTAAATTTGTCCGGTTACTTTAGAGCCCCTGAAATGAGGAGGCTGTGTAGAAAAATGGCTGCAATTCCTAAACGTTTCACAGGATATTTTTGTTTAACCCGTTTAATTAAACCTGAAAGTCTACACTTCAATTGCATCTCAGTTGTTTCATTTCAAATCCAGTGTGGTGGCATGCAGAGCCCAAATCATGAAGATTGTGTCACTGTCAAATAATTCTGGACCTAACTTCATACTGTAGACTCTTTTTGATAATTGTAAATAAATTTGCGCCATGTTCATTGATAAAAATTAATGCATCCTATAATACTATTAATAATTTTTCCTGTGTGAAACTGTATTTCCTGGTGCAAACTGCATTGCTATAGAAATGTGTGACATTATGTGTGGCTTTTAGGTAGTGTTGTGCTCCTCGAAATGCTGCCAGCTGTCACTGATCATTTCTTCTCTATAAGGCCCCATGCACACGGCCGTGCCCGTAATCACGGGCCTTGATTGCGGGCACGGCCGGCCGCTGACGGCCGTGGACAGACACTCGCATTTGCGGTATATGCTGCCATATAAAGTATGGGCGCACGGTTTGTGAAAAGCGAAAGAACAGACATGTCCTATCTTTTGAGGTACACTTCTATGGGCCGGACACCTTCCCGTGAATATACGGGAAGGTGTCCGTGGTCAATAGATGTGAATGTGTGTGTCAATTACGGACAATTTTTACGGTCATGTGCATGTGGCTTAACAACAAAGAATAGCAATCAGTAAGTATTGCAGTCTATAGGGAAGGCAGATGTCTGGTTCTATTTTATCCAATGTCATCACTAAGGTTTTTATGTACTTTCATATAAACTCAGTACTGCTGATAATAATAGTGGCTAGTCCTAACATCAGTCTACATATTCTGACATATTAACGTGAACAACCTATTGCGTTTCAGCTAGCCATACACTGGAGAAAAGTTGGCTGACTATTTTATGTGTGTGGGGGCTTCCTTCAAAACCACAAAAAAGTCCATACTTACTAGGTAGGTGGGTGGGTGAAAACCCGTTCCCAGCAGGACGCAGACAGGTCAAAAAATGCTGCAGAAGGAGTGTGCATTAAATAGTGATAGCCACTCCCACTAGTCTTGAGGGGAGTGGCGAACTAAGTGCTCACAAGTGTGTTATAAATGAGTGTCAGTGTTAGTGTAGTGCTAAGGTGTGAATGTATGGTAAAAAAGAAATGTGTATGTATGGAAGTGTCAGAACTGTGTGATAATGTAATAAGAAATAAATGTGTGATGAATGGGGGTCAGTGCTGTGACTAGTACATGGGGTGTCAGTACTAAGTGTAATACGTGGAGGGACAATGTGCTGGTCGTCAGGCATAGCATATCTTGCCGAATAACAGCCTATTTGTAACGCCGCTACTGTTAGCTAAGGCGGGCTGCTCTGCATGCCAAGCCAAACGCCAGCACATCATGCCCTCCATATGAGCCAACATATAAGACCTGGCTGCGTCCTGAAAAAAAGTATACATAGTAAACATATCCATGAAACATGGGGTATGTGTCTGCGTCCTGCTGGGAACGGGTTTTCACCCACCCACTTAGTAAGTATGGCCTTTTTTCTGGTTTTGAAGTTATCTATGTCCAATTTTTCTGCTGGTGTTTTTAAATTAGGAACGAAAAGTTCTAGTTAGGGACTCGCAAGGCACTGGGGACCCTTGACGTTGGGTTGCGAGCTTTGCGTATTTTGGCCAAAATAACAACTAATACCCCATGTTTTTCGGGCAAAAAAAACCAGTGAAAAACGCTCGAAAACGGGAAGGTCAGAGACGAAACCGTGGCAAGAAATCAATGGGGGGCACTTCCAGATGTTTTTTGGCGCTGATTTCGACACCGTTTCTGCGTCAAAATCAGCACCAGAAAACTTTGTGTGAACAGTGCCTTACTCTGTAGTAGCAGACAGTGTGTCCTGCTATGTCCCCTAGGCTTCAGTTTCCAGTACGGTAGTGAGTTCCGATGCAGGAGCGTGCACCGTAGGATGTATTGTGATTCCACAGTGATGGCTTCCATACTGGAGATGGAAGCCTAGGAAACACTAGGACTCCTACAGCATAGTCATGAACTACAATCATTAGTCTGTATGATTGGAAGTACACTTTATTAACTCGCCATGATTATACTTTGATTAAACCTTATACATAAGTAGGTATGTGCCTATGTATCTGTTACTGGCATCATTGCTTATCTTTGGTGATGTGATCAAAATATTAAATAATATGCAGTAGCCATTACATTCTGTGCTTCAGATTAAACTGGACATAGAGACAAGATATTTGTTGACAGATCCAGCCAAATGTGTTCGGCTTTGCAGACAATCTAATGCCTATGGTGGACCACAGACATTAGCTTTTTGACAGATTTCATTCAAATTTGCTAAATTTGCCAACAAATATTTAATGTCTGTGTCCAGCATTAAACAGTGCAATTCTTTAGCACAAAATACGTTCATGACCGAGACAATTTTCTAAAATCATTCCAGCACTTGAAGCTATATAAGCAATACAAAAACCTAGTAAATCGTCAATTATGCCTGGGGTTAAAGATAACTTGTGCGCAGAGATAATCAACTGAGATGACCTTAAAGACAACAAAAATGTGACAAATAAGTAGGAGGGGGAGGAAAGGAATTATTAGTTTAAAGAAAGTCTTTATCATGAGAATGAAATGTGATAGTGCTACAAAGTTCACTGATAATATCATATATAGCGTGCTGTAAGTACAGTATGTCATTGGTCATATCCCACAATAACATGCCAAATGGAGATCTCACTGACAGTGGCCAGTAAGTCATTATAGACATGAGTCATTCTGCCCTGGAGTGTTATGATTGACCCACTATAAAAAATGTCTGAGCCTTTTCTGAAAAAAATACCAAACCCAAAAAAACTTGTATGTCAGATTCAGCGACGCAGCCAAAGTGTTCACAGTGCTAAAGAGGCTAAGAATGGGAAAGCTTACAGGTGGGCTAACACTTTTTGATCAAAATGTGCACTAAGAACCTCCCTATTTGTAAGTAGATTTAGCTATAGTGCATATTTATTTATATTTAGTGGTTTAGGTGGCATTAGTGTCGCAGTGTGCTGTCGCCATTCTATGTCTGCTAGATAGATAGATAGATAGATAGATAGATAGATAGATAGATAGATAGATAGATAGATAGATAGATAGATAGATAGATAGATGATAGAGAGATAGATAGATAGATAGATAGATAGATAGATAGATAGATAGATAGATAGATAGATAGATAGATAGATAGATAGATAGATGATAGAGAGATAGATAGATATGAGATAGATAGATAGATAGATAGATAGATAGATAGATAGATAGATAGATAGATAGATAGATAGATGATAGATAGATAGATAGATAGATAGATAGATAGATAGATAGATAGATAGATAGATAGATAGATAGATAGATAGATAGATGATAGAGAGATAGATAGATATGAGATAGATAGATAGATAGATAGATAGATAGATAGATAGATAGATAGATAGATAGATAGATAGATAGATAGATAGATAGATAGATGATAGAGAGATAGATAGATATGAGATAGATAGATAGATAGATAGATAGATAGATAGATAGATAGATAGATAGATAGATAGATAGATAGATAGATAGATAGATAGATAGATATGAGATAGATAGATAGATAGATAGATAGATAGATAGATAGATAGATAGATAGATAGATAGATAGATAGATAGATAGATAGATAGATAGATAGATAGATATGAGATAGATAGATAGATAGATAGATAGATAGATAGATAGATAGATAGATAGATAGATAGATGATAGAGAGATAGATAGATATGAGATAGATAGATAGATAGATAGATAGATAGATAGATAGATAGATAGATGATAGAGAGATAGATAGATAGATAGATAGATAGATAGATAGATAGATAGATAGATAGATAGATAGATAGATAGATATGAGATAGATAGATAGATAGATAGATAGATAGATAGATAGATAGATAGATAGATAGATAGATAGATAGATAGATAGATGATAGATAGATAGATAGATAGATGATAGAGAGATAGATAGATATGAGATAGATAGATAGATAGATAGATAGATAGATAGATAGATAGATAGATAGATAGATAGATAGATAGATAGATAGATAGATAGATAGATAGATAGATATGAGATAGATAGATAGATAGATGACACATGATTCAGTGCAGGATAGAGAGAAGGGACAGCACTTTCCCTAGTGAAAGTAAACGAATTTCATACTTACCGGCCGTTGTCTTGGTGACGCGTCCCTCTTTCGGCATCCAGCCCGACCTCCCTGGATGACGCGGCAGTCCATGTGACCGCTGCAGCCTGTGATTGGCTGCAGCCGTCACTTAGACTGAAACGTCATCCTGGGAATCCGGACTGGAGACAGAAGCAGGGAGTTCTCGGTAAGTATGAACTTCTATTTTTTTTACAGGTTGCTGTATATTGGGATCGGTAGTCACTGTCCAGGGTGCAGAAACAGTTACTGCCGATCGCTTAACTCTTTCAGCACACTGGACAGTGACTATTTACTGACGTCTCCTAGCAACGCTCCCGTAATTACGGGAGCCCCATTGACTTCCTCAGTCTGGCTGTAGACCTAGAAATACATAGGTCCAGCCAGAATGAAGAAATGTCATGTCAAAAAAGCAAGACGCATCCGCAGCACACATAACATGTGGATGACAGCTGCGGACTTCATTGCGGAATTTAGAATCTCCATTGAAGTCAATGGAGAACTTCCGCCATGAGTCCGCAACCAGTCCGCCACTGGTCCGCAACATCCATTGTATGCTGCGGACACCAAATTCCGCACCGCAGCCTATGCTCCGCAGCGGAATTTTCAGTCTCGTCTAAACGAAGCCTACTAAAAAGAAGTGGAAGGCAATGGAGAAACGGCTCCGCTGCGGATTAACGCTGCGGAGTGTCCGCAGCGGAATTCAAGAGCAATTCCGCCAGGTGTGGCTTTGCCCTTAGGCTTTGTTCAAATCTGCGTCGGGACTCCGTTCATGGGTTCCATTTGAACTTTCTGCCAGGGGAACCCGTGAACAGAATCCAAACTGAAACAAACGGAAACCATAGGTTTCGGTTTGCATCACCATTGATTTCAATGGTGACGGTTCCTGTGCAAATGGTTTCCATTTGTCACAGTTGTGTAAGGGTTCCGTTGGAATCAATACCGTAGTCGACCGCTCTATTCATTCCGTAAAAATGAGGGAACCCTTAAGCAACGGTTACAAACGGAAACCATTTGCACTGGATCCGTCACCATTGAAATCAATGGTAATACAAACGGAAACCTATGCTTTTCGTTTGTTTCAGTCAGGATTCCATTCATGGGTTCCCCCTGATGGAAAGCTCTGACGGAACCCATGATCGGAGTCCTGACGCAGATGTGAACGAAGCCTTATATGTGGAAGCAAATGTGAATAAACTACGTGTAGTGGCTTAGTTTATTCAGCACCCTTCATCTATGATAAAGGTGCTTGGTACATGTCACACTACTGCTGAAATGAATGCATACCTGTAATAAACTTTTAGGTAAGAATAATAAACAATGGCACTTTGTTATAAATCACAAACAAAATTTAAAAAAAAAGAAAAAGACAGAGGTTTGAAGTTTCGTTTTGTATACCAGAATTCTTTTATTCGTCCTATTATTTTCATTGTAACAATAGAATACTGTGTGGATTAAACATACCTGTGACCACAGGGTTTATCTCTACAGGGGAACACTCTCACCACAGCTCCTCGTGACTCACTCACTACTAGTTGGTCTTTTGTGATTCACGTTTTGGAGAGCTGTTTTTTTATCAGTTGCTTTACATTTCCCTACGATGAAGAAAAGTAATGAGCGTTATGTTCAGAAAGGAAAGAAACCTGTGGATGTACAATGTTCTGAGGTTAATAATTCTATGGTATTTTGATGTTGCACCAAAAAGACTTTTCTTCATAATTAAAACTAGAAGACTTCCTTTTGCCAGCCACAACCCTGTCTAGCACTTTATCGGAACAACAATCAGATGCAATGTGATGGGTTACATTATTCAGAAAAAAACTGCCTCAAAATTCCTTCACATTTTGATGCAGATTTTCTGCTGCTTGAAAAAAATTCTGCGAAAACCGCTTTCTTTACCTCCCATTGATTTCAATGAGAGGACAGAGGCAGAACCGTGGCAAGAAAGAACATGCCGCTTTTTTTCCCCCGCAAGTGGCTAAAAGCCGCTGTGGAAAAAAATAACTCTGCCTCCCATTGAACTCAATAGGAGGCGGTTCCGGACATTTTTTGGCACTGATTCCGACGCGGTTTCCGCGTCAAAGTTAGCGCCAAAAAACTCAGTGTGAACTGGCCCTAAAACTTTGTTATACAAGTCTCTTCATTTACTTGTTTGTATATTGAAACCGGCCACAGTGGGAGATTTATCAAAACTGGTGCAAGGGAAAGTAGTGCAGATTCTAGATCTCGGTTTTTAGAGGCCCATTTGAAATAAAAGAAGCAATATGATGGGTTGCTATAGGCGACTCCTCCACTTTTCCTTTGTACCAGTTTTGATAAATAGCTCAATATATTGTGTGAGACAAATGACTGTTCTTATCTCTGACATTTCACCCCAAATATTACCAGGATAGCTCTGATATAGATAAGGAGATGATAAAAGCAAGCAGTATAATAAAGGAACATTACAAAATTCTGTTATTGAGGCACCTTAAAGGGGGTTTATTAGAATGCACATCTTATAAGAAGGATATTTAAACATTCATTATTAAGTCACACTTATCTCTCTCTCTTGTAAAAACGACACATGTCCAGCCAGTTTGACCTTTCCCAGCTCAAATACACTCTGTTAAATGCTAAATTATTTATGTCCCTCAATGTCTTTAGTCATTAGATAAGCATTTAGCCTTTTTTGATTGCTTTCATACAATTTGCTATTACTACCTCTTGGGGTAATACATTCCATAGTTTACCTACTCTAACTGTAAAGAATCCTTTCATATATTGATGTCTAAAACCCCTTTCCTCCACACGTAGAGAATGTCCCTGTGTCCTTTGTACAATTTTTGGAATTCATAAATCATGTGCCAGTTCTTTGTACTAAAGAAAAACCAAGAATGGGCAGACACAACGCCTATCTATGGAGTGCAAAGTCCATGCCCTAGAACAAACAAAAATAGGGCAAAAAAATTGACATGCACCTCCAACATTTTTTGCACTACTACAGTTCTTTGTACTAACCACACATATACTGTATGTATTTATGTTAATAAGATCATGTTAAGGCCTGATTCAGACGAGAGTGTTTGTTTTGCGTCCACAAAAAACAGACCGTATTTGATGCATTTCAGTTCTGTGTGCCATCAGTTTTTAATGTCAGTATTGGTGCACATTTTTTATTTACTTATTTTTTTCTCAGCAGTTCTTTAGAAACTGGTGCGTGAAACATGGACAGCACACGGATGAAGATTGTGTGCTGTCCGTGATTATCACGCATCCATAGACTTCAATGGGCGACGTGGTCCGTAAAACGGACCAGAATAAGACATGCAGTGACTTTCATGCAACGGAAACACGCTGCATGAAAAATCACGGACGTGTGCATAGCCCCATTGAATTGCATATGTCCGTGTGTTGTCTATTTTTTTAACGGACAACACACGGACGTATAATACGTTTGTCTGAATAAGGCCTAAGGGCTCATTCAGATGAGCATGTTCCTCATCTGTTTGCTGTGCGTTGTAATAATTGACAGCACATGGACCCATTAATTTCAATGGGGCTATACAGACATGTGTGAGTTTTCACGCAGCGACTGTCCATTGCGTGAAACTCACTGCATGTCCTATGTTGGTGTTTTTACGCACCAATTCGCCAATTGAAGTCTATGGGTGCATGAAAACCACGGAGAGCACACGGACGACATCCGTGTGCTGTACGTGTTTCACGAATCAGTTACTAAAGAAATGTAGAGAAATAAAATGTTAAAAAAAGAAGTGCTTGGACAGATGTGAAAAAGGCATGCCACATGCAAAGCATGCTGATGTCAATACACAACGCACAGTGATGGCACATGAACATGAAATACGCGCGCAAATCGGACACACTCGTCTAAATGTAGCCTAAAGGTGTATTTTTTCCAAGCTGCAAAACCCGATTTTTCCAACCTATCATTGTAAGAGAGACCTCCAATCCCATTTATTTATCTATTCTCCTGCCTTTGAACCTTCTATAGTTTTCATATATCCTTTTCACAGAACTGAATACCATATTCGAGATATGGTCTTACAAGGGATATGTAAGGCAAAAAGAAAAGGGAAAAAAGTATGATGAATTGGAATTGTTTGAACCTTATTGATTAATATAATAATAGTTGTGTTAATGATTATTTTCTTGTCCTTTTTAGAATATCTTTGATAAATTTTTCCGTTTCTTTACCACCAAAAATGTGGCTCTTATTAACCCTGTGAATACTTGTGTATCACTGGTAGAGGATATTTAATAATTAAATTATATATAGTTTCAATTCAATATGGATTAAAAGCAAAAACAAAAACGAAGAAGTGTCACTAAGTGTATTTAAAATTATTCTGGGTTTTATAGTTTATTATGTCCCAAGTAAATGGGTTCGGCTAGGTATGGGTAACAGTAGGACTGTTCATTTATATGCCCTATCACTGTCTCTTGCTGCAGTCAGTAAGGGGATCGCTCTGAATAGAGCACCCCAAACAAACCCCTTAGGCTGGATTCACATGAGCATGTTCGGTCCGTAAAGAACGGAACGTATTTCGGCCGCAAGTCCCGGACTGAACACACTGCAGGGAGCCGGGCTCCTAGCATCATAGTTATGTATGACGCTAGGAGTCCCTGCCTCTCCGTGGAACTACTGTCCCGTACTGAAAACATGATTACAGTACGGGACAGTTGTCCCGCAGAGAGGCAGGGACTCCTAGCGTCGTACATAACTATGATGCTAGGAGCCCGGCTCCCTGCAGTGTGTTCGGTCCGGGACTTGCGGCCGAAATACGTTCCGTCCTTTACGGACCGAACATGCTCGTGTGAATCCAGCCTTACTAGTACCTGTCTATCATTTCTGTTGAAAGCACAACCTCCCCAAGATGTTTCACTATATGTGAAAACTCATCATAGAGAGTTAGGTTGTATACATTTTGCTTCAATATGCAGGTAATACCTGTAACCGTATGCGCTGAGGAACGCTCAGCTAATATTCGTTAGTTATCCCGTTCTCGCTATAGATAGATTCCTTTTTGGTGAAATTGGGGGAGATAACTCCTAACAAAACAATCATTTAGCCAACAGTTATCTCATGTCTATGTTGAGCACCTGCAGAGTGTGAAACATGATTTGGTATCAGTGACCAAACGTTTATTTGTCTATCATGGATGCATGGGACAGGCCAGAGTCTTCACCCCAATTTATAGCTATTAAAGCACGGTTACAAATTTTATTTAAATGGGCACCTGTCTATATGCCCTATTAGCCAGAGAAGAGAGCTGCAGTAAACAGCTCTACAGGACTCAGCATGACAATGTATTACATGGTTATCAATTCAATTGAATAGGTACAGAGTAATACCACATTGTCCTGAAAAGTCATTTTTAGCAAATACTTGCATTCCCCATGAAATAAGAATTATTTTGTGTATTTCCTTAGAACTCTGCATTGTGGTCTTTCTCAGTTATTCCTCATGGAAATGTATAAATAAAATGACTACTGGGTGTTAACATTCCTCTCATCAATGGGGTGTGTCTCTACACGGTCTGACACTGTCTAATCAGTGCTGTCAATGCCAGGACCACACCCTATTGACAAGGGCATCAGTAACACCCAGTTGTAAATACAAGTATAATGAAACCTCTCTGAGATGACCACCCAAAATTGCATTGACATATGGTCTCCTAGAGGAGTGGTCTTCTCAAAGAATTTGGCTAGTGTATATAGGATAAGATTGAAGGGAAAATCTGTCACAGAAAATCTTCCCTTTATTAGATATGAAGAATATCAAGATGATTTACTTTCTTGACAAACTCGGACACCTTCACTGTTCTTATATTTTAGAAATACAGCCAAAAAAGAACAAAAAATGAATTGAGTGTAGTGTGCCAAAAACAAACCACATCCAGTCTACATTTCCAAGAAGCTACAAAGATTGGGATAACAAAGATCTTCATTCACTATAATGTTTATATCATACAATTTTACCACGTTATACAAATGTATAAACACTCCTTCCTCACTTCTCTAGTAGAGCTTTTAATGTGGCCGCCCATCCAGTTCTTTCCAGTCTTTACCAAATTTTGAGTCCTTTAGGTGTCCTCTTTTGTCAAGTTTTGTCCATTTCTGGAAGCAGGGTGACAACTAATATGGCTCCTACAGGACTCTCACCAAGCTTTTCCAGTCCCCTATAATAATAATAATAATTCTCCCTGATTACAAAGCTATATCTGGCCAGAGAATGCAGGTCGAGCGGAGGGGGTTGAATGACAACTTAGCCTTAGATGCAAAATATTTTGTCCTCGCACATTAACAACTGAGGGACAAGTTATTGGGCGTACATGTAATTTCCAATTTTACCACTTCAATTCGGGTATATTATCATACAGTGAACCCTTTTTAAAGTATTTATTCATCAGAACACCATTTTGTGGTAGTTATCAAAATGTGCTCTGTGTTTTATGTGCTCCAGTGGTGTAGAAAAAAGTAATAATGGAGACAAATAGCAAATATTGGAAAGGGGCACAGAACCACGATGACCACCATCAGCAGCAAATGAAATGTTATGATTATCAAAGGTCTTCTCTCTAGAGTCACTTGTGTCTTTATTCCTCCATTCCTTGGCCTCTCTGAGCTCTGCATTTCAGTATCTACTCTCTTTCCCGACTCTTTCAGCACATTCAATTTCTTTCTCATCCAATTTCCTCTCTTTTCGAGTCCATTAATACAGTTCCAAAATTCCACCAACATTTGACCAAAATTACCCTAATAAATTATGCAATGTGGAATGACCTGACTCAAATTTCACCTAAAAATTTACCACTGTTCAGGCTAGAAGAGATATGGAATTGCTAAATGGCGCTCTGGGACAATGGAGCAGTACCCTGTGAATTTGTAAAGCTATTGATATCAATAAGGCAGATTTACTATTGTGTCTGCGTCTAGAATGTATCGAAAAATGTTTGCACCTCACTAAACACTTTTTAAAAGTGTCTAGAAAAGGGGTGTGCCTTATTTGGAAGAGGGTCATCACTTAAAATGTGCCAAAAGTGGGCCAAAGCAAAACTGAGCCAATCAAGAGTTGATACAAGGAAAAGAAAAGTGTCTAGCAAGATGTGCCAAATTTATCATACAGCGAGCGCCACTGTGATAAGTTTGGCACATTTTCAGACTGCCTGGTCTAAGTTTATATTGTGGAAAAAAGAGGAGATGCACGGTGCCACATAGTGCTGGTAAAACTGATAGACAGAGTAAAAGGTAGCAATAGTAATATGCTCACCTATAAGGGTTCTGCTAGTCATATACAACTCTGATGTAAACGGGGGTTTAAAAAGCCAAGGGTATACTGCTGTCACGGTCCGATTCCGTGAACAGATGTGTTACCGCCAATAATTAGGAAGAACAGGTGGACCAAAAAACGGTGCTGCTATACATGTACTAAGGGCCAATGTATTGGTAAATAATTTAAAAGGATTTATTGCAACAGGCTATGCGTTACGACATCGAACTGATGTCTTCATCAGGCCATCAAGACATCAGATCCATGTCGTAACGCATAGCCTGTTGCAATAAATCCTTTTAAATTATTTACCAATACATTGGCGCTTAGTACATGTATAGCAGCACCGTTTTTTGGTCCACCTTTTCTCTCTTTTTCTTCCTGGTCTAAGTTTAAGCTGTCTAAATCTTAGACAGCTTAGTAAATCTGCCCCATTGTGTACTGAATCACAGTATTTCACAGAATAACTGCATGGCTCCATATTTCATTAATCCCTTTACGAAGAAGGACGGATATATCCGTCCTGTACAGGTGTTTGTTCCCGCAAAAGGATGGATATATCCTTCCTCTGATCGCTCGGGTACTGCCAGTGTACCCATGCGATCAGCGGCAGTAGCATGGCTGTTATATGCAGCCTCGCTCCTGCCGCAACTGCCAGAATTGAAGCGCGCTCCGATTCCGGCAGTTTAACCCATTAAATGCCGCTGTCAATAGCGACAGCGACATCTAATGTGGTTGACAGAGGGAGGGAGCTCCCTCTGTCGCCCCATCAGCGCCCCCGCAAAGAAATCACAGGACGCCGTCGGGTTTCCATGGCAGCCGGGGGCCTAATAAATGCCTCCAGGTCTGCCTTCAGCAAATGCCTGTTAGGCAGAGACATGGCCTAATAGATTGCCTGTCAGTTTTACACCGACAGGCAATAATGCTTTGGTATACTAAGTATACCAAAGCATTATATCAGCGATCAGCAGATCGTATAGTGAAGTCCCCTGGTGGGACTAAAAAAAAAAATGTAAAGCAGTTAAATAAAGTTTGTGAAAAAAATAAATAATTACTGTCAAAATAAAATAAAACTTTTTGCCCAAAAAGTGGTTTTATTTAGTAAAAGTGTCAAAACAAATAACACCTACACATATATGGTATCCCCGCGATCGTAACGACTTGAACAATAAAATTAACACATTAATTAAACCCCCGGATGAACCGTGTCCAAAAAAATAGCAAAAAAGAATATCAAAATTCTCTCTTTTCTCCCATTCCCCCCATAAAAAAATCTATAAGTCCTATGTACCCCGAAATAGTACTAATGAAAACTAAACCTTGGCCCGCAAAAATCAAGCCCATATATGGCCACATTGATGGAAAAATAAAAAAGTTATGGTTCTTGGAATGCGGCGATGCAAAAACAAGTACCATATTTTTCGGACTATAAGACGCCGTTTTTAGCAAGAATAAATCTTGCTAAAAAGTCCCTGCGTTTTATAGTCCGCAGTCGCCGGGCCCCATGACCGCGTCATTACTTAACCCCTTCCAGACCCATGACATGCCGGCACATCATGGAACTGGAGGGGTGTGATGTATGGAGCGGGCTCACGCGCTGAGCCTGCTCCATACACTGCAGGTGTCAGCTTCTGACACGCTGCTAACGGCCAGGAACAGCAATTTCGCTGTTCCTGCCAGTTTAAAGGGCTTGTGCCATAAAACACATGTATTCCCTATCCACAGGATAGGGGGTACATGTGTGATCGATAAATAGAACGGGGACCGAAAGTTACCAGGAGCGCTGCATGAGAAGCTGTCACTTCCGCGTTCTGTGTCCGGCAGCTTCATAGAGATCAATGGGATCCTTCTGCGCATGCGCGAGCGTCTCTCCATTGATCTCTATGGAGCTGCGGAAACAGATAAGCCGGACACAAAATCCGGAAGTTCAGGCTTCTCACGTAGTGCTTAGGGTGACTTTCGGTCCCCTGTTCTCCTTATTGCTGGGGGTCCCAGCGGTCGGACCCCCAGCGATCTCACATTTAGCCCCTATTCTGTGGATAGGGGATAAATGTGTTCTATGGCAAACCCCTTTAACTAGTTAAATGCCGTGGTCAATAGCGACCACGGCATTTATAGGGGTTTTTCTATGAAGAACATTTATGACATACCCACAGGATATGTCATAAATGTCAGATAGATGCAGGTACCACCTCTGGGACCAGCACCTATCTCTAGAACGGGGCCCCCTAAACCCCATTCTAGCTTTCTGTGCTCTCCCGGCCACTTGGTTACATGTGGAGTTACTGAAACAGCGTAACTCGCGGAACTACGCTGTTTCCGTAACTCCCTTAGAACTGAACAGTAGTTACGGAAATAGCGTAGCTAACATGCTACGTTGCTTCCATAACTGCCATTCACTACTATGGGAGTTAGGGAAACAGCGTAGTTACGCTGTTTCAGTAACTGCACATGTAACCAAGTGGCTGCTGGTTCAAGTCGCCTAGGGGAACTAATAAAATGTGTAAAAAAAAAAATATGTTAGATACATTTTCAGGAGTGTAAAAAAAAATATTAAAAGTTAAAAAAAAAACCTTTTCCCATTTTTCCCCAAGCAATGTAAAAAATAAAATAATTTGGTATCGATGTGTCCGTAAAAGTCTATTACAATATACCATTATTTAACTCGCATGGTGGGTTTAAAAATGTAAAACATCCAAATTGTTTTTTGGTCACCTTAGTACTTAAAATATGAAATAAAATAAAAAAGTGATCAAAAAAATTGTATGTACCAAAAAATGGTGGCAATAAAACTACAGCTCGTCCCGCAAAAAATAAGCCCTCACACCACTCAATCGATGAAAAAAATAAAAAACAATTTTGGCTCTCAGAATGTGGTGAAACAGAGTAAATAATTTTTTAACAAATCATTTTTTCCCTATTTTATGTTGTCTAAAACCTGGGTGCGTTTTATGGTCCGAAAAATACGGTAATTTTTTTCTAAAAGGGTTTTTATTGCGCAAACGTAGGAAAACATATAAAACCTTTACATATTTGATATCCCCGTAATCGTGCCGACCCATAGAATAAAGTTAACATGTTATTTACGCTGCATAGTAAACGGCGTAAATTTATAACGTGAAAATCAATGCTGGAATAGCTGCTTATTTTCAATTCTCTCCTAAAATAAAGTTAATAAAAGTTAATCAATATATTATATGCATCTAAAAATGGTGCAATTACAAAATACAACTCGTCCCGCAAAAAACAAGCCCTTATATGGCTATGTCCACGGAATAAAAAAAAAGTTACGACACTTGGAATGCGACCGTGAAAAAACAAAAAATAATCCTTGGTCATTAATGTGCAAAATGGCCCGGTCATTAAGGGGTTAAGTCTAAACTAATTTATATTCTAACAGCTCAGATTGTGAAATAAATAAATATAAGGTAAACTGAATGCACCTCAGTCTGGTTCTTCAAGACCTGTAGTAGCATGTAATGGGAAATCCGGTTCATGTTAGTAGAACAAGTAAAAGCAAAGGTGGAGTTTCCCTTCTAACATGTTCATGATCTTTGTATGCCTTAATGTAAATAATTTGTGTAACCATTAATTTTATACTGTAATCTCATATATGTTGCGTCTCCTCTACTAATATAATTACCTGGATGATTATATGCGCAGGCTGAATAACAGAAAAAGCAAGACTAGAAATAACAGTTTAAAAAAAAATGTTTACAAAAACATTTTGGGTCTTTTTCATGTATGTTTTTGTGTAAATTGTATTGTTTTATATATTTAATTTATTATTACACTGACAATGTTTTTGCTGCTTGGCGAAGAGATATCGGTGCACAGCTCACACAGTGCTCCACTATTAGGCCCTATTTGTGGGTAAAACGGCCCTTTACCCGCCATAAAGGATGCATTAATTAATAGCCGCTGGATTTTTGCTCGTAAAGTGCCAGTTTTACCCGCAATAACGCGTGGCCATCAACAGGCTGGTTGACAGTCGCGGCGAACATGGTCCCGGCGCGATTGTTGGCCACATGGTGATCGTGTCAGGACCGCTCAGTTTGGATTTACCTTGAGACCCGACACAATCAGTTTCTCTTTGGGGTGGGATGGGGTAACAATAATAAATTGGTTGTTTCAAACTGTATAACCCCTTTAATTAACCCCTTAAGGACACGGCCAATTTTGGCCTTGAGGACAGAGCAATTTTTTTTACATTTCCCTCTTTGCATCCCGACGCTCATAACGCTTTTATTTTTTGTACGACGTAGTTGTATGAGACTTTGTTTTTTTGCGGGACGAGTTGTACTTTATGTACGTACCATTTTTTGGTACAAATACATTATCGTTTAGTTTCTATAAATTTTTAATTCGATTAAAATGCAGAAAAAAAGCAGTTGCGCAGCAGTTTTAATATTTTATTTTTTACACCATACACCGATCATCATAAATAATGTTATACATTTGTTGTACAGGTTGTTACGGTCGTGGCGATACCAAATATGTCTATATTATTTCATGTTTTGGGACTTATATTTTAAAAAGTTGATTTATTATAAAAAATGTGTGTTTCTGTGTATTTTATTTACTTTTTATTTATTTATTTACCATTATTTTTTTTTTTACATTCATTTAACTTTTTTTTTTAATCCCATAAAGGGATTTATCATTTTGATTTTGATTTTGTAACTGTAATGTACTGGCATAGATCTATATGCCAGTACATTAGCCTGTTACTGATCGTACACAGGCAGTTGTTAGGGCATACCTCAGTATGCCCTAACAACAGGAAATATGTTCAGACAGCCCTGGGGTCCTTCAATGGACAATGGGCTGTCTGGCCATACGAGTTGTGGGCTTTGATCGCGTCACAGTTATCTTCTGTGACGCGATCAATGTGCAGTCCCCTCTCTTTGAACGCCGCGATCAGCTTTCATCGCGGCGTTCAAAGGGTTAACAGCGGAGAGAAGATGTTTCTCTTCTCTCCGCTGTCAGAGCGGGGCCGTGGCTGTGTATTACAGCCGCTGCCCCGCTCTCGATCGCGCGCACAGACGCGCATACTCGTCCTGTGTCGGCAACCAGTTAAGAAGACATTAAAAAAAACACTGCAAAATTAACACATAGATCACTATTTGTAATTGTCACTATATAACTCCGTTAGAAATGTACATACTTGTCATGGGAATTGTGTTCCCTGGTTTATCATGGGTTAATAAATAAGAATAACCAAAAACAAAAAGCAGGGAGATAAGCTTGGTGCCCTTCACCTGGGTTTCTGGTCCCTCACCACAATATTTTCCTGTTCCCTGATGACAATCTCCTTTCCTTGTGTTCACCCTATCATATCCAGATACTGAATGTTATCTAGGGCCTGTGCATCACAAGATAACTGCCCAAGTGTCCTTCCTGATGGTTATGATAGTTCACAGCTATGCATGATCTGTATAAAATACCATATTATGGCACACAAAAGCAATAGAAATGCAATAACAGAGTTTCATCTTACTTATAAAAGCAGATGAGAATATTTACAGTAAGAAGTTCTGTTAAGCGCACGCTATCAATGTGTCTATAATAATGCGATCCACAAACTGAATGTCAAATACAATTCATAACTATGCGAAATCTAGGCAAATTGTGCACTCACTGAAAGCGGTGAGAAAAATAATATTTTAAGTGCCACGTTCTTTTAAACTCTTTAAAGGGTTATTCCCATCTTATAATGTGATGGCACATTGCTTGGATATGCCATAACTTTATGATCTATGGAGGTACGATCACTGGGACCCCCATCAATCCTGAGACTAAAGGGGCCGCAGCGCTGATTTACTGCTACGTTCCCTTCATCAATTTTAAGATCCTGGATAGCCCCTTTAATCAGAGCTGGTAAAAAACACAATATACTGCAATATATAAGTATTGTAGTATAATGTGCAAGTTCAAGTGCCCCAGGGAAACGAATAAAAAAACGTAAGAAACAGTTAGGGCATGGCCACACGTGGCGGATTTCCTCCGCAACTGTCCGCATCAATGCCGCACCTAATCCGGGTTGCGGATTACGGCTGCGGATCTGCCCAAAATGTGCAGAAAATTGATGCGGACTAGCTGCTGCGGACTGCGGGAAAAGTGCTTCCCTTCTCCCTATCAGTGCAGGATAGAGAGAAGGGACAGCACTTTCCCTAGTGAAAGTAAACGAATTTCATACTTACCGGCCGTTGTCTTGGTGATGCGTCCCTCTTTCGGCATCCAGCCCGACCTCCCTGGATGACGCGGCAGTCCATGTGACCGCTGCAGCCTGTGCTTGGCCTGTGATTGGCTGCAGCCGTCTCTTAGACTGAAACGTCATCCTGGGAGGCCGGACTGGAGACAGAAGCAGGGAGTTCTCGGTAAGTATGAACTTATATTTTTTTACAGGTTGCTGTATATTGGGATCGGTAGTCACTGTCCAGGGGGCAGAAACAGCTACTGCCGATCGCTTAACTCTTTCAGCACCCTGGACAGTGACTATTTACAGACGTCTCCTAGCAACGCTCCCGTCATTACGGGAGCCCCATTGACTTCCTCAGTCTGGCTGTAGACCTAGAAATACATAGGTCCAGCCAGAATGAAGAAATGTCAAGTTAAAAAAGCAAGACGCATCCGCAGCACACATAACATGTGCATGACAGCTGCGGACTTCATTGCGGAAATTAGAATCTCCATTGAAGTCAATGGAGAAATTCCGCCATGAGTCCGCGGAATTTAAGTGAAATTCCGCCACGTGTGAACCCAGCCTTAGGCCATGTTCAGACGTGGCGGAATGTTTCCGCTGCAAATGTTGGTGTAGATTCACGGGACAATTACGCAACGAATCTGCAGCAACATTTGCATATCGGACAGGTAATTCAGACGTTGCGGATATCACAGCGGACTTGCCACAGATTTTAGTTTTTGCATTGCAAAGGCTGAAATGTGAAATCAGCAGTGAAATTCCGCTTCTTCTCTGCAACATAATGAGCCTGCGGAGGGAAAATTCTGCACCGCAGCCTAAATTCTGCACTGTTATTTTCCGCAACATCTGAACTAAGTTTCCTAAAAATGTGTAGAAACAAATGCAAAAAACGGCTGCTGCAGAATTACTGCGGACTGTCCGCAGCGGAATTCAACAGCAATTCCGCCACGTCCGAATGTGCCCTTACAGTTTGTCTTTTATATACAAAAAAAACTTTTTTCTTTTCTTTTCCAAAAGTAATGTTAAAAAAAAAATAGCCATAATTGGCATCACTCTGTCTGTGAAAATCCAAACTATTAAAATATGACATTATTTAACCTGCACGGTGAATGCCGTAAAAAATGTATAAACCGCCAGAATTGCTGTTTTTTGGTCACCTCATCTCTCACAAAAAAGAGATCAAAAACTCACATGTACCCCAAAATGGCACTAATAAAAACTACAACTAGTCCCACAAAAACCAAGCCTCGGACAGCTCCAACGACAGAGAAATAAAAGTGTTATGGGTCTCAGAATATGGTGACGCAAAACACATTCCTATTTAATAATTACTTTTTCTTGGTAAAAGTAGTAAAACATAAAAATAAAAAAATTACAATTTGGTAATGCCGTAATCGTATTTACCACATGGTGAACGCCGTAAATCTATGGAGGAATCACAATTTTTTTCTATTTCACCCCACAAAGATTATTTTTTTCCAGTTTCCCAGTACATGATATAGTACAATAATTGGTGACGTGAAAAACTAGGACTTGTCCTGCAAAAAACAAGCCCTCATTTGGCTATATCGACGGAAGATTTCAATAAAAAGTTATGGCTTATGAGGAAAAAATGAAAATAAAAATGGCTGTGGCGGCAAGGGATTAATTAATATATATGGATGTCTCAAGACATAATAAAATATGTGAAATATATGAATTTGGATCATGTAAAGATATATAGTAGATTAGTACTGAATTTTGCCGTTACTTGAGGTGAGCTTTGGGTAATAAAGATCTGGTTGCTAACAAAAGGGCTCCATCTACCAACTTTGTGCGCAGGTAAGAATCAATAATGTTTTTTGATAATTGTTCTTGAAAATTGTTGGTCTCTCTAAAATTTTATGAGTATTTACTGTAAATAAAATAAAGCGTAGCTTGAAAGAATGCCTTCACCAGAGTGGCAAAATGTGATCTGGCCATCTACTGATCCAAGGGTAATATTTATTTGGACTGTACTGCAATTTTCAGAACTTTATAAGCTCTTATAATAATCTCCACAACCAATTTGGAGGACAACCTGAATTCCCCTTAAAATTATGTCCATAAGTAATGTCATATAGACAAGGAAAAAGAGGGGCGTACAATAATGCCTATGACTGTAAGTAACAGGTAGCTATGACTCCTAAAATATCAAGAACAAAAACCTAAAAAATGGAGTCAATACACAGCTTTGACTAATAAACATAATGATCTTTATTTATACAAAACATAAAACATATATCACACATTAAAATCAAGGATGATTGCCACAGTGTGGAAATGTTTGGAAGCCAGACAGGTATAGATCACAGTGTATAAATATAGAGGTATTATACTCAAAAGGATAACACGGAGGGGACTGAAAAGTCAATTTCAATTAGTATACACAGTCCTAGATCATGGTAGATGGTTATAAACATAAGGGATAGGGCAGAAATACCTAGCCCATCCACAAACTGGTATAGAGGAAGGTGTATGAGTAACATGTTAGAGTCTTACCCATGGTATGTTATCCTGCTGTCTGGCGTCACACCCGACGCGCGTTTCGGCGGAAAAGCCTTCGTCCGGGGGTGGTGCCAGAGAGCTAAAAGGAGGAATTTATACAGATAGAGCACCAATCGCGTACGCAGCTGGTAAGTAGCCTCATCACTTACAGCTGACCAAAGTAATGAGGCAAGTGACGAGGCATTCGAGACGCCAATCACATCACATGCATGACACATCACAGAGTTCAAGATGAGGAAGGTCAAAAGCCTGCGCATGTGCAGGCGATGATCGGGACAAAACATAGCCCGCAAGTGGACTGCCTGACCAGCTGAACTGAGCGGTCACATGACCGAATCAGCCGTGGAGGTCACATGATCTGGCGGATGTCAACAAAGAAACATCGGAGCTACAGACAAGTGCGTAGATACACTGCTGTGTATCCCAGTTTCAGAATGTAAATGCATGTCATCGCATTTTGGGAACCATTATATGTCATTGTATACAGATATGAAAATACATATACTATCCCTAATCTTTCCCTATTTCATAATATACAGTGTACATGTGTACATATAAAAACAAAGACAACAGTGAATGAATATACAATATATACGAAAGATATATACATATATAAATATATACATATATATATAAATATGTGACAAACAGGTAATGCATTTGCGAAGTAAATAAATAAGTAATACATAACATACAAAACACATTTACTATGTACAATAAAATAAATTAATCATTACACTATGTGGGTAAAATATGCATATATACATATAACCATATATAAAGAAATATACACACATACATATCAACACATGCACATAACTTATATTATAAAAACTAAAATTTATTAATATTTTAAATATAAAAAATAAAAAATAAAAAATAAAATAAAAAATAAATTATAAAAATAGTGCTACATCGACCATATATCCAAAAGTATATGAAAAAATGAAAATAGTGTGTGTAAAGTGAATTGTGAATGATAAATTAGTGTATGTTTGTGAAGATCATAGAAAAAAATTTTATAAAAGAGAATTATAAATCCTTCATTGTTTATTCTCTATGTTGTGTGTTTAGTTGCTAGTGATTAGAAAAATATATGTGAATAAATGTGAAAAACTATATATACACATATATACATATGAGTATATACAAACCCGGATGTACAAAAAGAGGTACACACATATATATCGAGGAAGATCCTATTTTTGTGTTAAAAACATATATATGTGTGTGAAGTACGTGCATGCATACATGAAACACATAAAACACATAAAAATGTGCAATGTGCAATATACCCCTACGCCCATACATATGAAACCAACAATATAAAAAGAAAAAATATATGAAAAATTAATGGCATGCCTACATGACCACATATATAAACGAAATAAATTATTATAAACTGAATATATAATTCAGATAATACAGAAAAAAAGAAAGAAAAGAACCACAAAGTATTTATTAATTATATCCATCCATCTGATGAGAAGGTAATAGTGCAGATGTTCATCTAGAATGCATAAATGGCCTCCAAATAGACTCATAAATCATCAAAAAATAGTCAACAGGACCTAAAATTCAGAAACAAAGACAAGAAAAAGAAAAAGTTATAACATTAAAATTATCATGTCATTGTTCGACACCTAAAAGCATCACACAAGAGATCCTGACACCAGTTATAGAAAGGCCGCAAAACCCAAATTCTCGTTAAGGCCTGTTGGATGCATGGTTTTCAATTTCCAGATCCAACGGGTCTCTAGTCGAAGAAGTTTCTTCATCAGAGACCCACCTCTAAGGCCCACCTCCGTGTGGTCTATGCCCATGGCACGCAGGCCCTTAGAATCACAACTGTGATGGAGAAAGAAGTGCCTAGGCAAAGTTTTTAATGAGTCTACCATTTCGGGCATCGTTCCTCTGGCAGCCTCGATCCCATTCACATGTTCTCGTATCCTTACCTTTAGTTCTCTTGTAGTCAACCCAATGTATATCAAGGGACACGGGCACTGGGCATAGTAGATCACCCCTTTCGTATTGCATGTAATGGGCCACGTGATTCTATACTTCATCTCCTTGCTTGAATCCCAGAACTCCTCACTCATAGTGATGTTTGGGCAGGCAATACAACGTCCGCATGGGCGACAGCCCCAACGTGGTTTACCTGCACCAAAAATAGGTTTTATTGTAGGAGGGCCATAATGACTGTGAACCAGTGTGTCTCGAAGGTTCATCGCTCGTCTGGAGGCCACCGAAGGTCTCAGGGGCAACAATTCTGATAGGACTGGGTCTGTCCTCAGTAGGGGCCAGTATTTAGACAAACATTGCACCATTTCCCCCCACCTGTCATGGTAAGTTGTCACATACCTAATTTGTGAGGGTAGTGATCGCTTGGCTACAGGCTGCAATAGTTTAGAACGGGTTGTTTTACAAGCTCTATTATATGCCTTCCGTATATTCTTTATATTGTATCCTCTATCCAGAAAACGCTGTCTCAGAATAGCTGCCTGTTTTTCAAAGTCCTCTTCGGTGGAACAAAGCCTCTTCATTCGAAGGAATTGTCCTGTTGGAATAGCCCGTATCATATGCCTAGGGTGAGACGAGGATGCATGCAAATATGAATTAACAGCGGTTTCTTTTCTATGGACATCCGTCTGTATGTACCCATCATTGTCACGTTTGATGAGCACATCCAGAAAATCTATTGCCTGATCTTCTACTCTCCATGTCAACTTGATGTTGACCTCATTACAATTCAATTCAGTTACAAAAGAGTAAAATTCCTCTCTTGTGCCATGCCATATCAAGAAAATGTCGTCGATGAATCTGGTCCAAAGTACGACCTTGCTCACCGACGACATCCGGTCAGACAAAAAGAGATCCCTCTCCCACAGCCCCAGGAATAGGTTGGCATATGATGGTGCACATGCTGCCCCCATTGCAGTGCCCTGGAGCTGTAGGTAGAAGGAACCTCCAAAAGTGAAAAAGTTGTGGGTCAACACAAACTCCAAGATAGTTAGTATAAATTGGATCTTGGCAGGGTCTGTGTCAGTCATTCTTAAGAAGTATGCCGCTGCACACAAACCATCCTGGTGTCTGATGTTAGTATATAAAGACTCGACATCACAGGTGGCTAATAGCATCCCAGGGTCAAGATGAATACCCTCTAATTTTTGAATAAGATCCGCAGAGTCCCTCAGATAGGACGGGAGGGTCTCAACTGATGGTTTAAGCATAGCATCTATGTACTTACTAAGATTATCACATAAATTTCCCCTTCCCGAAATAATGGGGCGTCCAGGTGGTACTTTAGGATTCTTGTGAATCTTAGGTAGCAAGTACAGGCTTGCTATTGTAGGTTCTTGTATGGTCAAACATTCCTTCAATTCAGCAGAGATGATACCATCATCTGAGGCTTCCCTTAGAATATCCATTAAAGCTGCACTGAAAGAAGAGAGAGGGTTGAATGTCAGCTTTTTGTAGCAGGTAGGATTTTTCAAGTGACGATATGCCTCTTTCTCGTACATGTTTCTTGGCCAGACCACTATATTACCCCCTTTATCTGCCGGTTTGTATATGATATCCGGTAGATTCCTCAATTTTTTAAGGTTCTTACGTTCAACTATAGAGAGGTTATCATGTCTAATGGATACAGGAATTTTTTCCAAATCCTGTGTCACCAATTTAACGAATAGCTCGATAGGAGGGCATGTAGCAAATTGTGGAAATCTGGTAGAACGTTTACGTATAGAGATCGGAATCCTACCTGCTGTTAATTCTTCTTGTTCGTTCAGCAGTTGTTCCAAACATCGCAATGTCTCAATTTCTTCCGGTGTCTCAAAATTGTAACTGTCATCTCTCCTATGGTACCATCTCTTGAACATGAGACTCCTGGCAAATAGATGGAGGTCCTTTATTGCTGTAAAAGTATCGAATTGTGAGGCGGGCACAAATGTCATCCCCTTAGACAGGACCCCTATATCAATACTTGATAGAGCATGTTCTGATAGGTTAATTACCTTAAGCCTTGGGTTGTCCATTAGGTTTTCTGATGGGTCCACCCTTCTTTGCCTGTTATAGGCTCCAGAACCGCGTGGTTCCATATGGCGTCCAGTTTGTTTGCGTCTTTGACGACCTCTGTAACCATTCTCATTAAATCGTCTGGGGTCCATGGTGCTTCGTGTTCTCATCCCCTGTGATGTGTCACTGGATTCTGATGTAGAATTACCCGACGACATGGACGACGTTCTAAATATAATTTTATTCTTAGGTTTCGGGTTACGCCATCTATATACACGGTTCAGAGATGCATCATTCTGATCACGCATAAATTTGTTTTTCTTTACCTCCTGTATTTCTTTTTCCCATTTGTCCATGTCTAGCTCCAGGGACTGAAAAAAGATTCCAAAATCTTCATTACTCATTTTGTCTTTCAGTTGGGTTTGTATTAATTGGATATCAACATCTATGGTTTCAAGCCCTTTCCTATCTAGACCGACCAGGAGTTCCATAAAAGTTTTGGATGCTATGTTACAAGCATCCTCCCACCGTGACATAAACATGTCATCATCCACTGGGAAAGAAGGGAAAACTTGGATACGAAGGCCTCTGGGAAGGAGGCCCCGTTGTAAATATTTTTCGAGAAAGGCCTTATTCCACCAAGTTTTAACCCGTTTGTGGAAAAGGGTTCTAAAGGTGTTTTTAAGGGCAGCAACATTCTCCCTGGTGTCAGGATCTACCCCTGTGGCATCATCCTTAAAAACCAAATCGAGTTTGGTCAGCCAGGTCTTTTCCCTGGCTGTGAAGTCCATGTCGGTGGACCTCCTGGAATCTGAAAGAACAACAGATAATGAATATACACAACCAATTTGGAGGACAACCTGAATTCCCCTTAAAATTATGTCCATAAGTAATGTCATATAGACAAGGAAAAAGAGGGGCGAACAATAATGCCTATGACTGTAAGTAACAGGTAGCTATGACTCCTAAAATATCAAGAACAAAAACCTAAAAAATGGAGTCAATACACAGCTTTGACTAATAAACATAATGATCTTTATTTATACAAAACATAAAACATATATCACACATTAAAATCAAGGATGATTGCCACAGTGTGGAAATGTTTGGAAGCCAGACAGGTATAGATCACAGTGTATAAATATAGAGGTATTATACTCAAAAGGATAACACGGAGGGGACTGAAAAGTCAATTTCAATTAGTATACACAGTCCTAGATCATGGTAGATGGTTATAAACATAAGGGATAGGGCAGAAATACCTAGCCCATCCACAAACTGGTATAGAGGAAGGTGTATGAGTAACATGTTAGAGTCTTACCCATGGTATGTTATCCTGCTGTCTGGCGTCACACCCGACGCGCGTTTCGGCGGAAAAGCCTTCGTCCGGGGGTGGTGCCAGAGAGCTAAAAGGAGGAATTTATACAGATAGAGCACCAATCGCGTACGCAGCTGGTAAGTAGCCTCATCACTTACAGCTGACCAAAGTAATGAGGCAAGTGACGAGGCATTCGAGACGCCAATCACATCACATGCATGACACATCACAGAGTTCAAGATGAGGAAGGTCAAAAGCCTGCGCATGTGCAGGCGATGATCGGGACAAAACATAGCCCGCAAGTGGACTGCCTGACCAGCTGAACTGAGCGGTCACATGACCGAATCAGCCGTGGAGGTCACATGATCTGGCGGATGTCAACAAAGAAACATCGGAGCTACAGACAAGTGCGTAGATACACTGCTGTGTATCCCAGTTTCAGAATGTAAATGCATGTCATCGCATTTTGGGAACCATTATATGTCATTGTATACAGATATGAAAATACATATACTATCCCTAATCTTTCCCTATTTCATAATATACAGTGTACATGTGTACATATAAAAACAAAGACAACAGTGAATGAATATACAATATATACGAAAGATATATACATATATAAATATATACATATATATATAAATATGTGACAAACAGGTAATGCATTTGCGAAGTAAATAAATAAGTAATACATAACATACAAAACACATTTACTATGTACAATAAAATAAATTAATCATTACACTATGTGGGTAAAATATGCATATATACATATAACCATATATAAAGAAATATACACACATACATATCAACACATGCACATAACTTATATTATAAAAACTAAAATTTATTAATATTTTAAATATAAAAAATAAAAAATAAAATAAAAAATAAAAAATAAATAATAAAAATAGTGCTACATCGACCATATATCCAAAAGTATATGAAAAAATGAAAATAGTGTGTGTAAAGTGAATTGTGAATGATAAATTAGTGTATGTTTGTGAAGATCATAGAAAAAAATTATAAAAGAGAATTATAAATCCTTCATTGTTTATTCTCTATGTTGTGTGTTTAGTTGCTAGTGATTAGAAAAATATATGTGAATAAATGTGAAAAACTATATATACACATATATACATATGAGTATATACAAACCCGGATGTACAAAAAGAGGTACACACATATATATCGAGGAAGATCCTATTTTTGTGTTAAAAACATATATATGTGTGTGAAGTACGTGCATGCATACATGAAACACATAAAACACATAAAAATGTGCAATGTGCAATATACCCCTACGCCCATACATATGAAACCAACAATATAAAAAGAAAAAATATATGAAAAATTAATGGCATGCCTACATGACCACATATATAAACGAAATAAATTATTATAAACTGAATATATAATTCAGATAATACAGAAAAAAAGAAAGAAAAGAACCACAAAATATTTATTAATTATATCCATCCATCTGATGAGAAGGTAATAGTGCAGATGTTCATCTAGAATGCATAAATGGCCTCCAAATAGACTCATAAATCATCAAAAAATAGTCAACAGGACCTAAAATTCAGAAACAAAGACAAGAAAAAGAAAAAGTTATAACATTAAAATTATCATGTCATTGTTCGACACCTAAAAGCATCACACAAGAGATCCTGACACCAGTTATAGAAAGGCCGCAAAACCCAAATTCTCGTTAAGGCCTGTTGGATGCATGGTTTTCAATTTCCAGATCCAACGGGTCTCTAGTCGAAGAAGTTTCTTCATCAGAGACCCACCTCTAAGGCCCACCTCCGTGTGGTCTATGCCCATGGCACGCAGGCCCTTAGAATCACAACTGTGATGGAGAAAGAAGTGCCTAGGCAAAGTTTTTAATGAGTCTACCATTTCGGGCATCGTTCCTCTGGCAGCCTCGATCCCATTCACATGTTCTCGTATCCTTACCTTTAGTTCTCTTGTAGTCAACCCAATGTATATCAAGGGACACGGGCACTGGGCATAGTAGATCACCCCTTTCGTATTGCATGTAATGGGCCACGTGATTCTATACTTCATCTCCTTGCTTGAATCCCAGAACTCCTCACTCATAGTGATGTTTGGGCAGGCAATACAACGTCCGCATGGGCGACAGCCCCAACGTGGTTTACCTGCACCAAAAATAGGTTTTATTGTAGGAGGGCCATAATGACTGTGAACCAGTGTGTCTCGAAGGTTCATCGCTCGTCTGGAGGCCACCGAAGGTCTCAGGGGCAACAATTCTGATAGGACTGGGTCTGTCCTCAGTAGGGGCCAGTATTTAGACAAACATTGCACCATTTCCCCCCACCTGTCATGGTAAGTTGTCACATACCTAATTTGTGAGGGTAGTGATCGCTTGGCTACAGGCTGCAATAGTTTAGAACGGGTTGTTTTACAAGCTCTATTATATGCCTTCCGTATATTCTTTATATTGTATCCTCTATCCAGAAAACGCTGTCTCAGAATAGCTGCCTGTTTTTCAAAGTCCTCTTCGGTGGAACAAAGCCTCTTCATTAGAAGGAATTGTCCTGTTGGAATAGCCCGTATCATATGCCTAGGGTGAGACGAGGATGCATGCAAATATGAATTAACAGCGGTTTCTTTTCTATGGACATCCGTCTGTATGTACCCATCATTGTCACGTTTGATGAGCACATCCAGAAAATCTATTGCCTGATCTTCTACTCTCCATGTCAACTTGATGTTGACCTCATTACAATTCAATTCAGTTACAAAAGAGTAAAATTCCTCTCTTGTGCCATGCCATATCAAGAAAATGTCGTCGATGAATCTGGTCCAAAGTACGACCTTGCTCACCGACGACATCCGGTCAGACAAAAAGAGATCCCTCTCCCACAGCCCCAGGAATAGGTTGGCATATGATGGTGCACATGCTGCCCCCATTGCAGTGCCCTGGAGCTGTAGGTAGAAGGAACCTCCAAAAGTGAAAAAGTTGTGGGTCAACACAAACTCCAAGATAGTTAGTATAAATTGGATCTTGGCAGGGTCTGTGTCAGTCATTCTTAAGAAGTATGCCGCTGCACACAAACCATCCTGGTGTCTGATGTTAGTATATAAAGACTCGACATCACAGGTGGCTAATAGCATCCCAGGGTCAAGATGAATACCCTCTAATTTTTGAATAAGATCCGCAGAGTCCCTCAGATAGGACGGGAGGGTCTCAACTGATGGTTTAAGCATAGCATCTATGTACTTACTAAGATTATCACATAAATTTCCCCTTCCCGAAATAATGGGGCGTCCAGGTGGTACTTTAGGATTCTTGTGAATCTTAGGTAGCAAGTACAGGCTTGCTATTGTAGGTTCTTGTATGGTCAAACATTCCTTCAATTCAGCAGAGATGATACCATCATCTGAGGCTTCCCTTAGAATATCCATTAAAGCTGCACTGAAAGAAGAGAGAGGGTTGAATGTCAGCTTTTTGTAGCAGGTAGGATTTTTCAAGTGACGATATGCCTCTTTCTCGTACATGTTTCTTGGCCAGACCACTATATTACCCCCTTTATCTGCCGGTTTGTATATGATATCCGGTAGATTCCTCAATTTTTTAAGGCTCTTACGTTCAACTATAGAGAGGTTATCATGTCTAATGGATACAGGAATTTTTTCCAAATCCTGTGTCACCAATTTAACGAATAGCTCGATAGGAGGGCATGTAGCAAATTGTGGAAATCTGGTAGAACGTTTACGTATAGAGATCGGAATCCTACCTGCTGTTAATTCTTCTTGTTCGTTCAGCAGTTGTTCCAAACATCGCAATGTCTCAATTTCTTCCGGTGTCTCAAAATTGTAACTGTCATCTCTCCTATGGTACCATCTCTTGAACATGAGACTCCTGGCAAATAGATGGAGGTCCTTTATTGCTGTAAAAGTATCGAATTGTGAGGCGGGCACAAATGTCATCCCCTTAGACAGGACCCCTATATCAATACTTGATAGAGCATGTTCTGATAGGTTAATTACCTTAAGCCTTGGGTTGTCCATTAGGTTTTCTGATGGGTCCACCCTTCTTTGCCTGTTATAGGCTCCAGAACCGCGTGGTTCCATATGGCGTCCAGTTTGTTTGCGTCTTTGACGACCTCTGTAACCATTCTCATTAAATCGTCTGGGGTCCATGGTGCTTCGTGTTCTCATCCCCTGTGATGTGTCACTGGATTCTGATGTAGAATTACCCGACGACATGGACGACGTTCTAAATATAATTTTATTCTTAGGTTTCGGGACACGCCATCTATATACACGGTTCAGAGATGCATCATTCTGATCACGCATAAATTTGTTTTTCTTTACCTCCTGTATTTCTGTGGATGGGCTAGGTATTTCTGCCCTATCCCTTATGTTTATAACCATCTACCATGATCTAGGACTGTGTATACTAATTGAAATTGACTTTTCAGTCCCCTCCGTGTTATCCTTTTGAGTATAATACCTCTATATTTATACACTGTGATCTATACCTGTCTGGCTTCCAAACATTTCCACACTGTGGCAATCATCCTTGATTTTAATGTGTGATATATGTTTTATGTTTTGTATAAATAAAGATCATTATGTTTATTAGTCAAAGCTGTGTATTGACTCCATTTTTTAGGTTTTTGTTCTTGATATTTTAGGAGTCATAGCTACCTGTTACTTACAGTCATAGGCATTATTGTACGCCCCTCTTTTTCCTTGTCTATATGACATTACTTATGGACATAATTTTAAGGGGAATTCAGGTTGTCCTCCAAATTGGTTGTGTATATTCATTATCTGTTGTTCTTTCAGATTCCAGGAGGTCCACCGACATGGACTTCACAGCCAGGGAAAAGACCTGGCTGACCAAACTCGATTTGGTTTTTAAGGATGATGCCACAGGGGTAGATCCTGACACCAGGGAGAATGTTGCTGCCCTTAAAAACACCTTTAGAACCCTTTTCCACAAACGGGTTAAAACTTGGTGGAATAAGGCCTTTCTCGAAAAATATTTACAACGGGGCCTCCTTCCCAGAGGCCTTCGTATCCAAGTTTTCCCTTCTTTCCCAGTGGATGATGACATGTTTATGTCACGGTGGGAGGATGCTTGTAACATAGCATCCAAAACTTTTATGGAACTCCTGGTCGGTCTAGATAGGAAAGGGCTTGAAACCATAGATGTTGATATCCAATTAATACAAACCCAACTGAAAGACAAAATGAGTAATGAAGATTTTGGAATCTTTTTTCAGTCCCTGGAGCTAGACATGGACAAATGGGAAAAAGAAATACAGGAGGTAAAGAAAAACAAATTTATGCGTGATCAGAATGATGCATCTCTGAACCGTGTATATAGATGGCGTAACCCGAAACCTAAGAATAAAATTATATTTAGAACGTCGTCCATGTCGTCGGGTAATTCTACATCAGAATCCAGTGACACATCACAGGGGATGAGAACACGAAGCACCATGGACCCCAGACGATTTAATGAGAATGGTTACAGAGGTCGTCAAAGACGCAAACAAACTGGACGCCATATGGAACCACGCGGTTCTGGAGCCTATAACAGGCAAAGAAGGGTGGACCCATCAGAAAACCTAATGGACAACCCAAGGCTTAAGGTAATTAACCTATCAGAACATGCTCTATCAAGTATTGATATAGGGGTCCTGTCTAAGGGGATGACATTTGTGCCCGCCTCACAATTCGATACTTTTACAGCAATAAAGGACCTCCATCTATTTGCCAGGAGTCTCATGTTCAAGAGATGGTACCATAGGAGAGATGACAGTTACAATTTTGAGACACCGGAAGAAATTGAGACATTGCGATGTTTGGAACAACTGCTGAACGAACAAGAAGAATTAACAGCAGGTAGGATTCCGATCTCTATACGTAAACGTTCTACCAAATTTCCACAATTTGCTACATGCCCTCCTATCGAGCTATTCGTTAAATTGGTGACACAGGATTTGGAAAAAATTCCTGTATCCATTAGACATGATAACCTCTCTATAGTTGAACGTAAGAGCCTTAAAAAATTGAGGAATCTACCGGATATCATATACAAACCGGCAGATAAAGGGGGTAATATAGTGGTCTGGCCAAGAAACATGTACGAGAAAGAGGCATATCGTCACTTGAAAAATCCTACCTGCTACAAAAAGCTGACATTCAACCCTCTCTCTTCTTTCAGTGCAGCTTTAATGGATATTCTAAGGGAAGCCTCAGATGATGGTATCATCTCTGCTGAATTGAAGGAATGTTTGACCATACAAGAACCTACAATAGCAAGCCTGTACTTGCTACCTAAGATTCACAAGAATCCTAAAGTACCACCTGGACGCCCCATTATTTCGGGAAGGGGAAATTTATGTGATAATCTTAGTAAGTACATAGATGCTATGCTTAAACCATCAGTTGAGACCCTCCCGTCCTATCTGAGGGACTCTGCGGATCTTATTCAAAAATTAGAGGGTATTCATCTTGACCCTGGGATGCTATTAGCCACCTGTGATGTCGAGTCTTTATATACTAACATCAGACACCAGGATGGTTTGTGTGCAGCGGCATACTTCTTAAGAATGACTGACACAGACCCTGCCAAGATCCAATTTATACTAACTATCTTGGAGTTTGTGTTGACCCACAACTTTTTCACTTTTGGAGGTTCCTTCTACCTACAGCTCCAGGGCACTGCAATGGGGGCAGCATGTGCACCATCATATGCCAACCTATTCCTGGGGCTGTGGGAGAGGGATCTCTTTTTGTCTGACCGGATGTCGTCGGTGAGCAAGGTCGTACTTTGGACCAGATTCATCGACGACATTTTCTTGATATGGCATGGCACAAGAGAGGAATTTTACTCTTTTGTAACTGAATTGAATTGTAATGAGGTCAACATCAAGTTGACATGGAGAGTAGAAGATCAGGCAATAGATTTTCTGGATGTGCTCATCAAACGTGACAATGATGGGTACATACAGACGGATGTCCATAGAAAAGAAACCGCTGTTAATTCATATTTGCATGCATCCTCGTCTCACCCTAGGCATATGATACGGGCTATTCCAACAGGACAATTCCTTCGAATGAAGAGGCTTTGTTCCACCGAAGAGGACTTTGAAAAACAGGCAGCTATTCTGAGACAGCGTTTTCTGGATAGAGGATACAATATAAAGAATATACGGAAGGCATATAATAGAGCTTGTAAAACAACCCGTTCTAAACTATTGCAGCCTGTAGCCAAGCGATCACTACCCTCACAAATTAGGTATGTGACAACTTACCATGACAGGTGGGGGGAAATGGTGCAATGTTTGTCTAAATACTGGCCCCTACTGAGGACAGACCCAGTCCTATCAGAATTGTTGCCCCTGAGACCTTCGGTGGCCTCCAGACGAGCGATGAACCTTCGAGACACACTGGTTCACAGTCATTATGGCCCTCCTACAATAAAACCTATTTTTGGTGCAGGTAAACCACGTTGGGGCTGTCGCCCATGCGGACGTTGTATTGCCTGCCCAAACATCACTATGAGTGAGGAGTTCTGGGATTCAAGCAAGGAGATGAAGTATAGAATCACGTGGCCCATTACATGCAATACGAAAGGGGTGATCTACTATGCCCAGTGCCCGTGTCCCTTGATATACATTGGGTTGACTACAAGAGAACTAAAGGTAAGGATACGAGAACATGTGAATGGGATCGAGGCTGCCAGAGGAACGATGCCCGAAATGGTAGACTCATTAAAAACTTTGCCTAGGCACTTCTTTCTCCATCACAGTTGTGATTCTAAGGGCCTGCGTGCCATGGGCATAGACCACACGGAGGTGGGCCTTAGAGGTGGGTCTCTGATGAAGAAACTTCTTCGACTAGAGACCCGTTGGATCTGGAAATTGAAAACCATGCATCCAACAGGCCTTAACGAGAATTTGGGTTTTGCGGCCTTTCTATAACTGGTGTCAGGATCTCTTGTGTGATGCTTTTAGGTGTCGAACAATGACATGATAATTTTAATGTTATAACTTTTTCTTTTTCTTGTCTTTGTTTCTGAATTTTAGGTCCTGTTGACTATTTTTTGATGATTTATGAGTCTATTTGGAGGCCATTTATGCATTCTAGATGAACATCTGCACTATTACCTTCTCATCAGATGGATGGATATAATTAATAAATACTTTGTGGTTCTTTTCTTTCTTTTTTTCTGTATTATCTGAATTATATATTCAGTTTATAATAATTTATTTCGTTTATATATGTGGTCATGTAGGCATGCCATTAATTTTTCATATATTTTTTCTTTTTATATTGTTGGTTTCATATGTATGGGCGTAGGGGTATATTGCACATTGCACATTTTTATGTGTTTTATGTGTTTCATGTATGCATGCACGTACTTCACACACATATATATGTTTTTAACACAAAAATAGGATCTTCCTCGATATATATGTGTGTACCTCTTTTTGTACATCCGGGTTTGTATATACTCATATGTATATATGTGTATATATAGTTTTTCACATTTATTCACATATATTTTTCTAATCACTAGCAACTAAACACACAACATAGAGAATAAACAATGAAGGATTTATAATTCTCTTTTATAAAAAATTTTTCTATGATCTTCACAAACATACACTAATTTATCATTCACAATTCACTTTACACACACTATTTTCATTTTTTCATATACTTTTGGATATATGGTCGATGTAGCACTATTTTTATTATTTATTTTTTATTTTTTATTTTATTTTTTATTTTTTATTTTTTATATTTAAAATATTAATAAATTTTAGTTTTTATAATATAAGTTATGTGCATGTGTTGATATGTATGTGTGTATATTTCTTTATATATGGTTATATGTATATATGCATATTTTACCCACATAGTGTAATGATTAATTTATTTTATTGTACATAGTAAATGTGTTTTGTATGTTATGTATTACTTATTTATTTACTTCGCAAATGCATTACCTGTTTGTCACATATTTATATATATATGTATATATTTATATATGTATATATCTTTCGTATATATTGTATATTCATTCACTGTTGTCTTTGTTTTTATATGTACACATGTACACTGTATATTATGAAATAGGGAAAGATTAGGGATAGTATATGTATTTTCATATCTGTATACAATGACATATAATGGTTCCCAAAATGCGATGACATGCATTTACATTCTGAAACTGGGATACACAGCAGTGTATCTACGCACTTGTCTGTAGCTCCGATGTTTCTTTGTTGACATCCGCCAGATCATGTGACCTCCACAGCTGATTCGGTCATGTGACCGCTCAGTTCAGCTGGTCAGGCAGTCCACTTGCGGGCTATGTTTTGTCCCGATCATCGCCTGCACATGCGCAGGCTTTTGACCTTCCTCATCTTGAACTCTGTGATGTGTCATGCATGTGATGTGATTGGCGTCTCGAATGCCTCGTCACTTGCCTCATTACTTTGGTCAGCTGTAAGTGATGAGGCTACTTACCAGCTGCGTACGCGATTGGTGCTCTATCTGTATAAATTCCTCCTTTTAGCTCTCTGGCACCACCCCCGGACGAAGGCTTTTCCGCCGAAACGCGCGTCGGGTGTGACGCCAGACAGCAGGATAACATACCATGGGTAAGACTCTAACATGTTACTCATACACCTTCCTCTATACCAGTTTGTGGATGGGCTAGGTATTTCTGCCCTATCCCTTATGTTTATAACCATCTACCATGATCTAGGACTGTGTATACTAATTGAAATTGACTTTTCAGTCCCCTCCGTGTTATCCTTTTGAGTATAATACCTCTATATTTATACACTGTGATCTATACCTGTCTGGCTTCCAAACATTTCCACACTGTGGCAATCATCCTTGATTTTAATGTGTGATATATGTTTTATGTTTTGTATAAATAAAGATCATTATGTTTATTAGTCAAAGCTGTGTATTGACTCCATTTTTTAGGTTTTTGTTCTTATAATAATCTGTTGTTTGTGTCGTATATTGGCATAACATATTTTTTGTTCTTAACTAATGATCAATTTGACTTGTCCGCCGTCATATCATTTATTATATCAATCTTGTTTCATTCATCTTTCTTTTTATCTATTTCCAGTTTTAGGAAAGTTTGGCTCCAAACATAAGGGTGGGTCTAAAAAGGGATTTTCCTTTGGAATGAAAACAAAATAAAATAGATTGACTGTATCCTAAGGAGTTATGTATACAAACATACCATTAAACTACTGTCAGTTGTATGTAGGTGATTTCCATGTGATACGTGATGTGCTGTCTATATGAAGGACTATATAGCTACTAGCAAATAGCTACTTGAGCAAACGTTGTGCAGTGCTAATTTTATCTGTTTACCTTTCTTTCTGACTTTGCCTTTTGTATTTTTTTATGTCCCAGTATCATTCTCTAATTTCTTGTCAGATTATCGTAATGCCTATAACCAATTTATAGGGGTTGAATGAGGTTTTTTGTTTCGAAACATTGCCACTCTACTTCATGGGCATTTTGTGATATTGCATCTATGTCCTATTCAACAGATTTAAGCTGAGCTGCAATATCACACACAGCCCACCGACAAGAGTGGCACTGTTCCTGGAAAATGAAATCTTTTAAAAGCTCTATATTAAAGATGATCAATATCTATTTAGATTTGCCCTACTTATCCAATCTCCAGGTTAACAAACACAGTGAGGAGTGTAGCCATATAAGAAAGTTCGACTAGACAGAAAAATCCTTTTAGGCCGGGTTCCCACGGGACGGATACGCTGTGTAAAGACAACGCAGCGTATCCGACCTGGAACCCGCAGTGCATTCCATTAGAAAACCACGCCACATTGTGGTGCGTTTTTTCAGGCAGGAATTTCCGCTGCGGAAAGCAGCAGTAAAAAACGCTCATACTTTTGTAGGTCATTGTTATGGCGACGCGTCCCTCCATCACAGTCCGGTCGGGCCTCCCTGGATGATGCTGCACCCCATGTGCCCGCTGCAGCCTGTGATTGGCTGCAGCGGCGGTCACATGGGATGTAATGTCATCCAGGGAGGCCTGCCTCTGACATCATCCAGGCTGGCCTTCTTGGATTACGTATCATCCCATGTGACCGCCGCTGCAGCCCATCACAGGCGGTCAAATGGGATGCAACGTCATCCCAGGAGGCCGGACTGCAGGAAGGAGGATGGCGTTCTGGGTAAGTATGATTTTTTTAATTTTCCGTAGTTGCGATTTTTGCGGCGTAATCACTGCGAATACTCCGTAAAAGTCGCAAGCACCATTTATTGCACAATATAATGTACTGGGAAACTGGAAAATTATTTTGTTGGGTGGAATGGGAACAAAACAGCGACTCCTTCATTGTTCTTTGGGTTTTGTTTTTACGTCGTTCACCGTGTGGTAAAAACGACATGGTAACTTTATTCAATACGATTACGGCGATACCAAAGTTATATAGTCTTTTATGTTTTACTACTTTTACAAGGAAAAACTAATTGTTAAAAATAAAATTTGTTTTGTGTCGCCATATTCTGAGAGCCATAACTTTTTTTTATTTTTCCGTCGATTGAGCGGTGTGAGGGCTTATTTTTTTGTCGGGCGAGCTGTAGTTTCTATGGGTACACAAGACTTATTGATAGATTTTTATTAAATTTTTGTGGGTGATGAGGTGACCAAAAATCAGTGATTCTGTTCTTTTAATTCTTTTGTTTACGGCATTCACCATGCGGGTTAAATAATGTTATATTGTAATAGTTCGGACATTTACGGACGGGACGATACCAGTTATGTTAATTATTTTTTTTTACCTTTTAATTTTTTTTTTTTTAATATATTAAAAAAGACCTTAACTGTAATTGACTATTCTTTATAAGTCCCCCTAGGGGACTTAAACCAGCGATTGGATCGATTGCACAATATAATGCAATACTAATGTATTGCAGTATATCGTGTTTCTGACATGCTCCTATTAATAGTAGTACAAATATGGCAGACTTGGGGGTCTTCATTATGCCCCCAGGCTGCCATAACAACCGTCGGCACGCCGTGATCGCGTCGCGGCCGCCCACTGTTTCTAACGGCTTAGATCTAAGGGGTTAAATGAGTGGAATTCTGCTCGTTACATTGAAGTGTTGGGGTCGCAGGTGAACTTGCAATCTCTGCAGCTGCTACACCACCAGACCCAACGGCAACAAATTCATGCCATTTACAGCATCTACTGGCAGCTTATAGTTATTACTCTGAACTCACTGTATGCCGGTCGCAGGTGACATCTGTTAGATCCTGTTTACCTGTATAGAATACATTTTTGACTCATACTATGACAATTTACAGCCAGTATTATCTAAAACAATTCATTTTGTGGACTGAATAGACAATTAAGCTATGGTGCCCTAAGGCAGATATTATGGGTGAAACCTATGCTAGCCCAGCATTCCAGCTGTTACTACAGGTGATCCAGCTGCTACACTTAAAAATAGTCTAGCTGACAGGTAGCATAAGTTGTTCTTAAATATTAATAACATTTAAATTGTATATAGAACACCCTGCAAAACAGCTAGTGCTTGATAAATCCAGCCATTAGATTTAGTGTATTGATATTGTGTTCTTTACTGTAGCATATTCTGTGATTATTACTATTTTAACATTTCGAATTCTACAACAATTCTTGCAATCTCTCTATAACAACATCATATCTTCCTTTAGGTCAAGGGGTAAGTGCTAGTGATCTATCATTTGATGTGAGGCTGGTTATTGTGCGGTTACAGTATCAAGCTACCTGCATGGGACAAAGGCTGTTAGGGTATGTTCACACGGCCAAATTTCAGACGTATACGAGGCGTATTTTGCCTCGTTTTACGTCTGGAAATACGTCTCAAATACGTCGGCAAACATCTGCCCATTCATTTGAATGGGTTTGCCGACGTACTGTGCAGACGACCTGTTATTTACGCGTCGTCGTTTGACAGCTGTCAAACGACGACGCGTAAAAATAGAGCCTCGTCAAAAGAAGTGCAGGACACTTCTTTGGACGTTTTTGGAGCTGTTTTCTCATAGACTCCAATGAAAACAGCTCCAAAAACGGACGTAAAAAACGCCGCGAAAACGGCGTGAAAACGCCAAGAAAAATGCGAGTTGGTAAAAAAACGTCTGAAAAGCAGGGTCTGTTTTCCCTTGAAAACAGCTCTGGATTTTCAGACGTTTTTGTTGACTACGTGTGAAAATACCCTTAGGAAGTAACCAGCTTGTGAAATGCCGAGCTGCAACCACTTATGAAATAAGGAAAATGCTCCATCTCCAGCCCTCTCATCCTTGCCTATGGTTAGGTGCTTTTCAAATCAAAAACATATTAGGCTGTTCTCGCACTGATATTATTTCCAGTTAGTTTTCTATTTTTTCATGGCATGTACTATAGAGTCTGCTGCGCTGTTCTTGCTGCCAACAGAACTTACTTTTCGGACAAGTGAGGGAGGGCTCGAGGTTTACAGATTCATGATCATTAGGCAGCAAGTGAACAGTCAGTTTTTGAAGTTGATGTGTTGGAAGCAGGAAAAATGGGCAAGTATAAGGATCTGACAAGGGCCCAATTATTATGGCTAGATGACAGGGTCAGAGCATCTCCAAAATAGCAGGTCTTGTGGGGTGTTCTCGGTATGTAGTGGTTAGTACCTACCAAAAGAGGTCCAAGGAAGGACAACCGGTGAACTGGCGACAGGTTCATGGGCGCCCAAGGCTCATTAATGTGCATGGGAAACAAGAGCTACTGTAGCGCAAATTCAATGAAGGGCGGCAGAACACACTTGTTGGGGCTGTGCAGCTGCAGACTGTTAAGAGTGCCCAAGCTGACCCCTGTTTAGCACCGAAAGCACATACTATGGACACGTGAACAATGGAGCCATGAAAGAAGGTTGCCTGGTCTGATGAATCATATTTTCTTTTACATCATGTGGACAGTCGAGTGCGTAAGCGTCTCTTACCTGGTGAAGAGATGGCACCAAGATGCACTATGGGAATTAGGCAAGCAGAGGCAGTGTGATGCTCTGGGAAATGTTCTGCTGGCATTCATATGGATATTAATTTGACATGTTCCACCTATCTAAACATTGTTGCAGACCAAATATACCCCTTCAAAACAACAGTATTACCTTATGACAGTGGCCTCTTTCAGCAGGATTTGCCATTCTGCAAAAATTGTTCAGGAACATGACAAAGAGTTCAAGGTTTTGACATGGCCTCCAATGATCTCAATATACAGGGTGGGCCATTTATATGGATACACCTAAATAAAATGGGAATGGTTGGTGATATTAACTTCCTGTTTGTGGCACATTAGTATATGGGAGGGGGGAAACTTTTCAAGCTGGGTGTTGACCATTTTGAAGTCGGCCATTTTGTATCCAACTTTAGTTTTTTCAATGGGAAGAGGGTCATGTGACACATCAAACTTATCGAGAATTTCACAAGAAAAACAATGGTGTGCTTGGTTTTAACGTTACTTTATTCTTTCATGAGTTATTTACAAGTTTCTGACCACTTATAAAATGTGTTCAAAGTGCTGCCCATTGTGTTGGATTGTCAATGCAACCCTCTTCTCCCACTCTTCACACACTGATAACAACACCGCAGAAGAAATGCTAGCACAGGCTTCTAGTATCCGTCGTTTCAGTTGCTGCACATCTCGTATCTTCACAGCATAGACAATCAATGGAAACCTCAAGGCCACGGGATATCTGAAATTGCTACATGATGATGTGTTTCCCTCTTTATGCACTGAAGCTGGCACGTTCCCTGAGTTTTTCCAGCAAGATGGTGCACCACCACATTATGGGTGTCAGGTCCGAGCATTCCTAGATGAACAGTTTCCTGAAAAGTGGATTGGTCGTCGTGGGCCAGTTGGATGGCCCACGAGGTCTCCTGATCTGACCCCCTTAGACTTTTATCTTTGGGGTCATCTGAAGGCAATTGTCCATGCTGTGAAGATACGAGATGTGCAGCAACTGAAACTACGGATACTGGAAGCCTGTGCTAGCATTTCTTCTGCGGTGTTGCTATCAGTGTGTGAAGAGTGGGAGAAGAGGGTTGCATTGACAATCCAACACAATGAGTAGCACTTTGAACACATTTTATAAGTGGTCAGAAATTTGTAAATAACTCATGAAAGAATAAAGTAACGTTAAAACCAAGCACATCATTGTTTTTCTTGTGAAATTCTCGATAAGTTTGATGTGTCACATGACCCTCTTGCCATTGAAAAAACTAAAGTTGGATACAAAATGGCCGACTTCAAAATGGCCGCCATGGTCAACACCCAGCTTGAAAAGTTTCCCCCCTCCCATATACTAATGTGCAACAAACAGGAAGTTAATATCACCAACCATTCCCATTTTATTTAGGTGTATCCATATAAATGGCCCACCCTGTACTATAAAAACAAGTCTAATCCATGAAGGCCCCACCTCGCAACTCAAAGAATCTGCTGCTAACATCTTGGTGCCAGATACCATAAGACGCTTTAAGAGGTCTTGTGGAGTCCTTGCCTTGATGGTTAAGAGCTGTTTGGTGGCATGAGGGGGATCGACAAAATATTAGGCAGGTGGTTTTATTTTTATGGCTGATCGGGTAAGTAGCAAAGAACTATAATAAAAATCTTTACTTAGACCCTCTCCAAGACTGGTATTGGATATGCGCATTAACGGGGTTGTCTCACGACAAAAAACATGTTTGGTGGTGTAGTATACTGTTATTTTCAAAACTGCACAAATTGAACAATTGCAGCCGCCGTAGTATGGTCCTGGAAGTTCGGAGGCTTTCAGGTAGAAAGAGCTTCCTCTGTTTCGGCATTATTATCCCCTTTTTTCACCTTTCCTTTCACCTTCTACATTATTTACTCTATACATTTATGTTTTGTGAATTGATTTTTAGTGTACGAATTTATATTTATATATACTATAAGTATTTGAATTTATTTATTTTGGGCAGTGCATATGTTCATGGTTATTAGGTTGTGATCGTACCATGGGGCACACCTTGGATTATTAGGCTATGTTCACACGGAGTATTTTGGGGGAGGAATATCTGCCTCAAAGCTCCAAACGGAATTTTGAGGCAGATATTCCTCCCCCAAAATACTCCGTGTGAATAGCAATGATCGCGCCGTTTTTCGCCCGCGGCCATTGAGCGCCGCGGGCAGAAAACACGCTTTCTCCTGCCTCCCATTGAAGTCAATGGGAGGTCGGAGGCGGAAGCGCCCGAAGATAGGGCATGTCGCTTCTTTTTCCCGCGAGGCAGTTTTACTGCTCGCGGGAAAAAGACGCCGACGCCTCCCATTGAAATCAATGGGAGGCGTTCTCGGGCCGCTTCTGCCGAGTTTTGCGACGCGGTTTCCGCGTCAAAAAACTCGGCAAAAGACCCCGTGTGAACATAGCCTAAGTGTGTGTTTTTAAGAGTTTTTAAACCTGTCTTTTGTTTGGAAGTGTTGTTAGGACAATAAAATACACTTTTCATTCATTATTTAAATTGGAGTGTGCGCGCTCTAGTTTCCTCCCCTATGTGCTTTGGAGTTGTTGTGATGTCAAGTGATTGGGCTGCAATCGTAAATACGTAGGCATTTTTGAATCAGTGTAGACGTGTTTTTAAAAAAACGGAACAAAGATTATAGACTAGATTATAGCTCAATGTGGACCGTCAGGATTCGTCAGTATACGCTCAAAAATGGATGAAGCATAGCTGTCATGGCTCCATTATGAAAGGAAATCATAATGTAAACACAGTCTAATTGTTTGTGTGCATTCATGGACTGTAAGCGGATGTTCACACAACTTTCTTTGAGGCGTATTTCAGAGCTGGCCAAAACCAGAACTGGGTCCAAAATTACGGAAGAGGTACAAATCTTTCCATTTTATACTATTTTTCTGTGTAGGTTCCACTCCTGGTTTTGCCTTACAAATACTGATACAAAATACAAACCAATATACTGCCGTCTGAAAGAGGTCTAATATTGTACTGAACCCACAAAATGTCAAGATTGAAGACAAAAAACAAGTCATAGAGGTTTCCTTTACAGTTGGGTCTTCTAAGCTGGTGATTCATATGCACCAAAGGAAAACTCCTTTATATGAGTCAATCTGTGGGCTTCTACAACAAAAATATGTTTTTTTTAAAGTGCCAAACAATGAAAGACAGGGCTTCCCTCATATTGATGTACCCTGAGTGCACCCGCACAGTGACAGTTACCTCTTCCTGTGCCTATTTTTAAGGGATCCCATGAACACTCCTACACTGCCTATTTGCCCTTTTCTTGTGGTTTTCATGTGATATAAAGATAAAGAAAACAAGGTTTTGTTAGATGTTCAATAATCCTGATAATAATCAGTCAATTGAAAATGTTCCATTTTACAAGAGATTTCTCTTTTGTTTGAATAGTTTTCCGCTTGTCACATAAAGAAACAATTATTATAAATTCAGGTAGATATTCTGTATATAGATATGTGCTACTTTCCATGTATCAGTTATAAGTACAGTATGCAATAACTTTATAAATCGAGCACTTCCTGACATGCGCCGGAGACCTAGGAAACGGACGCACCAGAACATATTTGCGGGCATCAGTTGGGACTATTTATACGGACTAGACAGACATCATTTTACACCCCCTGAGGAAGCGACACAAGCGAAACGCGCGTCGGGGTGCCTCAACCGTTAGGTGGATCAGTCTATTCCCATAAACTTCATGGGTAAGCGATTATTTACTCATTTCCCTGGTATTTGCCAGGTGGACTGTTTATATACCGGGTTTTTTTCAGGTTATACCTTTTTCTTGTCTTCTACCCGGGACCAGGCAATAGGTGGGGTTAAATACAACTCCTTGTGGCATTTATTTGTATGCTGCTAACCTGATACACTTTTGCTAGTTCATTGTTGGAATTAGGAAGTGCCGTTTCAGGGTACCAGCACTGTCTGTATGAAACTTTACTTTGCCTTTTTCCTTCATTTTACAGTTAGTAGAATTCTCTGCCTGTAGTATTTATAGCATACCTGTGTAGAAGGTCTAGATTTCGATCTATCCATTTACCTTTCAATTTTTAATACCTCGTTGTGTATTTGTGTTTTTATAATGGAATTTTTTGATGTAACAATAAAGGTATATTTATTTCCCTGTACATTCATGGCTTAAGACTCCTGTTTCTCATAGTTTTCAAGGTTATTCTTGGAGTTTCGCTATTTATAGTGACGTTTTTTGGAGGTGTTGTGACTACCACGTTGTGGGTGACACCTAACCAAAGCACCATACCTGCGAGACATTTTGGTTGTTAATTGTATCTCTCTGTGTTCTTCACAGCTTCTGGCTCCAGGCCTAATATGGATTTTCGCTTGCGAGACCAAGCATGGATCTCGCAACTCAACGAAGTTTTTAAAGATGATTTTAATGTGCTTTTAGATACCAATGGGAAAGATATGCAAACATTAATCGGCAGATTAAAAGATTTGCTCAAACAAAGAACCAGGATCTGGTGGAATAAGGCCTTTCTCGATAGATATTTGAGTAAGGGCCTCATTCCAAGAGGTCTGAGAATCCAGGTGTTCCCCTCTTTTCATATGCAAGAAGAAAGTTTTAAAGATAAATGGGAAACACTCTCCACAACGTGCTCACGAGGATATATGGACCTTTTGGTCCAATCAAACCATACAACTTTGGGGACTATTGAGAAGGAGGTAGAGGAAATACAAGTGGCCCTCAAAAAAGATCTCTCGAGTGATGCACTTGAGAAATTAAATATAGATCTAGATAAAGAATTTCAGAAGTGGGAACAGGAGATCTGTTCCACTAAAACCAAGAAATTCCAGAGAGACGTATTAGACTTCCAACATGGTAGAATTTACAAATGGCGACAGAGTAGATCCCATGTGGGGTCCCGTTCCAGATCTGGATCAGTGTCATCTCAGACCTCCGAGGAACATACTGATAATAGATGGAATGGGGAGACTGGCCTGAATAGGCAAGACTTAACTCTACCGCGAAGGAATAAAGAGAGACAAGCAGCAAAGCGCAAGACCCCATCCCCCTATCAAAGAGGGAAAAAAATCTAAATTCTTGGAGGTAATCAACCTATCTGAGCATACCCTCTCTGACACACAATGTTATGTTTTGAGTAAGGGACTTACGTTTTCCCCTAATAACTCATTTGACTATTTCACAGCATTAAAAGATCTCCAGCTGTTTTCACGCAAGCTGGTTCTGAGAAAATTGCATAACATGGGAGAAAGAGATGTGGGCCTGAATAGTCCGATGGAAAAGGAAACCCTGTCAGCTCTAGAGGAACTATTACAGGAACAGATCCCCCCTGAACAAGGTGGGTTCCCAACCTCGATTGTTCCAAGATCAACAAGGTTTCCCCCCCTTGTCCCTGTGCCCACAAGTAGAAATTTTCACTAAACTTGTGATGGAGGATTTTAAACAAATCGCCATCAATAAACAACTTGATAACCTCACGGCAGCCCAAAGACTAGCCCTAAAAGAACTGCAAGCTTATGATGATGTGGTATATAAAGCTGCGGACAAGGGGGGGAATATTGTGATCTGGCCAATTAAATTGTATGAAAGAGAGGCCTTTCGTCAATTGAGAGATAAACAGACATATCAGAAATTGACTTACAATCCCATTGGCCCCTTTTCCTCAGAATTAGAAAAATTGCTGAACCTGGCTTTGGACAGAGGAATAATCCCGAAAAAAATCTATGATGGTCTTGTGATTCAATATCCAAAAATCCCCACTTTTTATTTACTCCCTAAAGTTCATAAAAACATGGTTGAACCACCAGGCCGACCAATAGTGTCAGGGATAGGGGGTTTGTGTGACCCTGTTTGTAAATTTATAGATTATTACCTGAAACCCCTTGTTGAATGTTTACCCTCGTACGTGAAAGACACTACTGATGTGCTTACTAGACTAGACGGGATATGTCTTGAGCCAAACATGCTCCTTGTGACCGCCGATGTCGAGTCGTTATACACGAGCATTCGGCATCAGGATGGAATTTGTGCAGTCCGCTTCTCCCTGGGGATGAGCAACTGGGACAGTCATGTGTGTGATTTGATTATTGAACTTCTGGAATATATTCTTACACACAACCTCTTCGTCTTCAAGGATGTGTTCTACGTGCAAAAGCAGGGTACGGCCATGGGCGCGGCGTGCGCGCCGTCATACGCAAACCTGTTTCTCGGTTTTTGGGAGCGACAGGTTTTTCAGGGTGGCGGCGCCGCTGACCATGTGCTGTCCTGGCTACGCTATATTGATGATGTGCTTATGATTTGGCAAGGGACAGAAGCACAATTGACTGAGTTTATGCACGAGCTAAATGCTAACTCATTCAATATAAAACTTACACACATCTTTGATAGACGAAGGGTTGATTTCTTAGATATCTCTATCGAGACTGATGTGGACGGGGTGTTGCAGACGGACGTCTTCAGGAAAAAGACGTCGGTCAATTCTCTTCTGCACGCCTCTTCATCACACCCATATTCCACAGTGAAGGCTGTCCCGGTTGGTCAGTTCCTGAGGATGAAGCGGATCTGCTCATCCGATGAGAAATTTGAAAATCAGTCACGGGACCTTAAAGATAGATTCCGCGAAAGGGGCTATAGCCAGAGAATCATCAAACAAGGATATAACCGGGCGAAAAAAACGGAACGTAGGCAACTTTTACATTCAGCAGAAAGAAATAAGAACAGCGTGGCCAATAATAAAATTAGGTTTTATCTCAACTTATAACAATCAGTGGCAGGTTATGAGATCAATATTAGAAAAACATTGGCCTATTCTAAATACAGAACCTGCCCTAGCGACTGCCTTACCAGTCAAACCCCAGATGACCGCTCGAAGGAGCAAAAACCTTAAAGACATTTTGGTAAAAAGTCATTATGTACCGATAAAACCTAATCCCTTCTCGACACGAGGCCCTATTCAGGGGTGTTATCCATGTGGCGACTGTGTTGCTTGTGCTAATATATCACGTACAACAACCTTTGATTCTGTTAATGGACGTCGGTTTCAAATTTTGCATTACATTTCATGTAGCTCTACTCATGTCATTTATTATGCAAAATGCGGATGCTCCAAGATCTATGTTGGGCTCACTTCTAGGCAACTCAGAATTCGGATCCGAGAACATGTTAGGGACATAATGGCCGCCAAAGAAATTGACGATATGTCTCTATTAAAGACCATCCCCAAACATTTTAAAATACACCATGGATGCGACCCTAAAACTTTCTTGGCCTGTGGGATAGATATTGTACATTGTGGTGTCAGAGGGGGTAATGCAAAGAAGATCCTAGAACAAAAAGAGTGCAGATGGATCACCACGTTGGGCACTTTGACTCCGTCTGGGCTCAATGAACAACTGAGTTTTTCTGCCTTTTTATAATATCTTATTTTCCCATTGCATTTTTTAAGTAATTTTTATTTAGAGAGGCCCTAAAAGGTGTGTTCTGTCCGTTGTATGATAATAACTTTTGCTTTTTGCTGTTTTGAATTTAGTAATTGAATGATGCCTGCAGGATCTAATGTCCTGGATGTCCCGAGAACACTGGAACCACGATATTCTGATGAATATTTGTTTAACCAACTACTTTGGATATCGAAGAAGGGAGATTTTTCAGTAGTCATGTTTTCGTCATGTTTTTAGATAATATTTTGATTTTTTTGTGTATTGTATACAAGTTCTTCTATATAAATAAATGTATTCCTCATGTGTCCAAATGTACTGTGACCATCTATCAAAGTAGTAACACTTTTATGTTAACACTTATTTACGTCACTATTTTTGATATGTATTATTGATCACTTTTCAATACTGAGTAATTTACTAGTGTGTATCTATTACTTTTTTGTTATTATTATTTTTGTTCTATTCTTTCACTTTTTATTATTATTGTTAATTTCAATAATTCTTATACACTGTATATCCAATCACTTATATATATTGAATTTAATGTATAATGTATAAATTTCACTTATCACTGTGTATTCAGTTATTTATTTACTGATTTATGCACTTATTTACGCTTCACACATTTATTTATTTATGTATTTATGAATTTAGTATTATTTTTCTTTATTCACTTTTTATATAGGGATGCCTTTTTCTTCCCATCCCTTCATACTTCAGACTGTTTATTATTTTTATGTTCTTTCCTTATTTTTATAACATGCTTTATTTATGTGATATATAATTCCTATTCAACTCTTGGTTGATTATTTCGTATTATTTTCTTAATTTACTTTGTAGACACGCCTTATGGTCCCTGATAGAAGACATGGGAAATTGTATCGATACACATACAAAGACACACACTCAGATCACTCCTTTCCTTGGGGTAGCACGTGCCATGTGAATGCCGAGTGTCCGTCTCTGTCTCCCTTCGTCTCTTCACTGGCGCGGCGCATGCGCTGTTTCCATGGAGACGCGTCTTTGGCGACGCGCAGGCGCGGCGCCAGTGTGACGACGGGGGATGGAGGTCTCGTGACCTCGAGCACTTCCTGACATGCGCCGGAGACCTAGGAAACGGACGCACCAGAACATATTTGCGGGCATCAGTTGGGACTATTTATACGGACTAGACAGACATAATTTTACACCCCCTGAGGAAGCGACACAAGCGAAACGCGCGTTGGGGTGCCTCAAACGTTAGGTGGATCAGTCTATTCCCATAAACTTCATGGGTAAGCAATTATTTACTCATTTCCCTGGTATTTGCCAGGTGGACTGTTTATATACCGGGTTTTTTTCAGGTTATACCTTTTTCTTGTCTTCTACCCGGGACCAGGCAATAGGTGGGGTTAAATACAACTCCTTGTGGCATTTATTTGTATGCTGCTAACCTGATACACTTTTGCTAGTTCATTGTTGGAATTAGGAAGTGCCGTTTCAGGGTACCAGCACTGTCTGTATGAAACTTTACTTTGCCTTTTTCCTTCATTTCACAGTTAGTAGAATTCTCTGCCTGTAGTATTTATAGCATACCTGTGTAGAAGGTCTAGATTTCGATCTATCCATTTACCTTTCAATTTTTAATACCTCGTTGTGTATTTGTGTTTTTATAATGGAATTTTTTGATGTAACAATAAAGGTATATTTATTTCTCTGTACATTCATGGCTTAAGACTCCTGTTTCTCATAGTTTTCAAGGTTATTCTTGGAGTTTCGCTATTTATAGTGACGTTTTTTGGAGGTGTTGTGACTACCACGTTGTGGGTGACACCTAACCAAAGCACCATACCTGCGAGACATTTTGGTTGTTAGTTAAATATTCTGCCTGATATCATTTAGAAAAATTGTCTGGATATTCATTGGAGACTTGTTTTTAGGACAAGTATCCCTAAGGCTATGTTCACACGGGGTATTTTGCCGAGTTTTTTGACGCGGAAACCGCGTCGCAAAACTCGGCAGAAACGGCCCAAGAACGCCTCCCATTGATTTCAATGGGAGGCGTCAGCGTCTTTTTCTCGCGAGCAGTTAAACTGCCTCGCGGGAAAAAGAAGCGACATGCCCTATCTTCGGACGCTTCCGCCTCCGACCTCCCATTGACTTCAATGGGAGGCAGGAGAAAGCGTATTTCTCGCTGTTTTATGCCCGCGGCGCTCAATGGCCGCGGGCGAAAAACGGCGCGATAATTGCCGCGAAAATCGGCGTGCAGGGAGAGGAATATCTGCCTCAAAGTTCCAAACGGAATTTTGAGGCAGATATTCCTCCCCCAAAATACTCTGTGTGAACATAGCCTAAACTAGTATAACGCCTGAGCAAAAACGATAACACTGCACCATAAAGACTAATAATCATATTTGGAGTAGTTTTGATAAATAAAATTACATTTAATGCTACGGGACAGATTTATTAATGTATGTACACATTCAGGCCAACTCCATATTTATTAAGCCCCCTGCACCACTTTTTCCAATACATTTGAATTTGTCAGAGACAGTAGGCAAGGCTTCAAAGTCTTGCCGAATTTGACTCATCTATGGACAATTTTCAACACTTATCTAGGTAGAAAAGTGGCAGAAACCAACACCAGGTTCAATTTTTGGTTTACTTCAGATTTCAGGCTCTCTGTTCATGTATTTGGCGCACACTGCACACGGAAGAGACACAGAGATACTGGCGCACCACTCGCACGTTATGTCACTATTATTAATAATAATCTGCCAAAATATTTGTCATTAGTTTGCATAAAGAATGTGTTTATTTTCATTGTTTGTTTTTATCTTTTGCCTTTTATTATGACAAAATAAAAATACTTGAGTTGAAAAAAAAGAATGTGTTAAATTTGAGGTATAAAATATAAATTTTTGTGTACATGGGTCCTTTTACATCGGCCAATGTGGGCCACAAAAACGAGCGCCGATCAAAGAGACAGCTCGTTTGCTCCTTTCACAAGAAGCTATGATTAGTAATGTATGGGGACGAGCGCTCGTTACTCCGATCGCGTTTACACAGGGAGATGTGCTGCCGACAAAGATAATAATGAATTCTGTATAAATTATACGATCAGCCGATGAATGAGCTGTCTAGTTGATCGGCACTCGTTTACATGGCCCATGTCCGGCTGTGTAAGAGGACCCTTAGGCTCCAATATCAGTTGGTATCCTATTCTGTTCATAGAGGTAAGCAGTAAAGATCATGACGTATTCCAAGAAAACTGATTAAAATAGACTAAGTTCTTCAATGGGATCAGTTAGGTATTTAGGTCATTGCCAATAATGTATAAATTACTGTATTTGTTTACCTTCTGAGGTTTTTTAGAGTCTGTTCATGTGGGGAGCTGCAGCAGCTTTTCTCGACCTGTGAGAGTGCCTGCTCTCGGATCTCCACCTATCTGTAGAAATGGAGTCCCCTCACCCTCAATTTGCAGTCTAAGATCGCCAGCTGTGCCCATAAATAGGAGGAGGTTAGACCCCTATTAGGCATTTATGGCATATATTGGGGATATGTCATAAATATCATTGTTGATAATACCCCCTTAATTCTTTCTGTGTTAATTCCTGACATCTCGCATTCCCTTCGTCAGTTTTGTGACTGAATTAGAGTCAGACATTTTGAATAACGCCATTGCTTTTATTACAATATGGGCATATAAAATCGTAACCAGTGCATATCTGCCCATGTCCACATTGCTAGTGGGATTTCTTGCTCTTCACCTCTAAATTAGTTTAAAGTTGTGGATATAGGCAGGTGTTAATAAAACAACCCTATTAGTCCTACCACTTTGGTGCTCCGGGTCCGGAGAGGTATTTAGCTGGTTTGCCTGACACAAATCGAACCTGTAAATAATATCCTTAACGCTCAGGCAGGCTGGACCTGCTTTTGAGATGTTTTGCTTACTATACAACATTTAATGCTCAAGGACCTCATTTTCCTGGCACATTTGAGATGTGTTGTTTGTAACAGTAAAAGTGGCAGTGGGTTATCATAGATATTGGGTTCAGAAACAACACCAAATTTACCCAATACCTACAAAATTGCTTTAGTAAATCTCCCTGGGTGTATCTGTCCAGCCTACTGTGTTTTCACTACAGAGTGTTTTCATGCTTAACATTTTACATTTAATAGGTTTTTGCTTGTCAGAACACATTGATTATGCAAAAACTACATATAAATACAATATAGAGCTCCTTTATAGAGCGGATGGGGAGAAACTGTCAATCACAGGCAGGGGTAGCGGGTGGAATAACCGATGTATCTCATGAATACATAAGACTCCATCAGCGAGATAACACAAATGTTAGGAGTGGCCAAATCAACAGTTTGGTAGATTCTTGAAAAAAAGCACACGGGTGATCTCGTGAACTCCAAAAGGCCTGGACGTCCACGGAAGACAACAGTGGTGGATGATTGCAGAATCTTTTCAATGGTGACGAAAAACCCCTTCGCAACACCTACCCAAGTGAAGAACACTCCCCTGGAAGTAGGTGTAACATTATCTAAGTCTACCATAAAGAGAAGACTTCATGAGAGCAAACAAAGAGGTTTCACCACAAGGTGCAAACCATTAATCAGCCTCAAAAATAGAAAGGCCAGATTAGACTTTGCAAACAACATCTAAAGAAGCCAGCCCAGTTCTGGAACAGCATGAAACTAAGATCAACCTATACCAGAATGATGGGAGGAAGAAAGTATGGAGAGGGCTTGGAACGGCTCATGATCCAAAGCACACCCCATCCTCTGTAAAACATGGTGGAGGCAGTGGGATGGCATGGGCATGCATGGATGCCAGAGGCACTGGGTCACTAGTGTTTATTGATGATGATGTGACTGAAGCAGCCGGATGAATTCTGAAGTGTTCAGGGATTTACTTTCTGCTCAGATGCAAGCAAATGCAGCAAGGTTGATTGGACGTCGTGTCACAGTACAGATGGACAATAACCCGAAACATACTGCGAAAGCCTACCCAGGAGTTTTTTTTAAGGCAAAGAAGTGGAATATTCTACAATGGCCAAGTCAATCACCAGATCTCAACCCGATCAAGCATGCATTTCACTTGCTTAAGACAAAACTTAAGGCAGAAAGACGCACAAACAAGCAACAACTGAAGACAGCTGCCGTAAAGGCCTGGCAAAGCATGACAAAGGAGGAAAACCAGCGTTTGGTGATGTTCATGGGTTCCAGACTTCAGACAGTCGTTGCCTGCAAAGGATTCTCTACAAAGTATTAAAAAAACCACATTTTATTTATGGTAATGTTAAACTGTCCAATTACTTTTGAGCCCCTGAAATGAGGAGGCTGTGTAGAAAAATGGTTGCAATTCCTAAACATTTCACAGGATATTTTTGTTCAACCGCTTGAATTAAATCTGAAAGTTTACACTTCAATTGCATCTCAGTTGTTTCATTTCAAATCCAATGTGGTGGCATGCAGAGCCCAAATCATGAAGATTGTGTCACTATCAAATAATTCTGGACATAACTGTATACCTATTAAATGTAGGATTTTTGTATTTATTTAATGCATGTGCTAGAAAATTTATTTAATTCTAAATAATGACATTTTATGTAATTTCTTTTGCAGACAGTTTTTTATATACGCACCGCATGTTAGTTTCCGCACTTTTTTTCTGTGGATTTCTTACACGGGGTGTGGATGAGATATGTTCAAATCTTATTCACATTTCTGCTACTGTAGTACGCTGCGGAATTTACAAATCTGGTCAGAAAATTCTGCAGTGTTTATGCTATGTGGGACCATACCGTAAGAGCTTGTCGACGCACAACGGAATTGCTGCAAAAAAATTCTACAGCAATTCCGTTGAAAAACGCAGACATTCCGCTGCGGCAAAAACGCACCATTTCATGCAGTTTTTACTGATGAAAATGGTGCGTATTTTGCGGCGTTTTTCACAATGTTAGGAGATGTTGACATCTCCTCTGAAAAACGCAGAAATCCACTCTCCGCAGCAGGAATTGACGTGCTGCGGTCCGAAAAATACGCACCGCAGGTCAATTTCTGCTTGGAATTTTTACGCAGCATGTGGATGAGATTTGTTAAATCTCATCCACTATGCTGCTACTGTATTCTGCTGCGTTGTTTCCTTCCAAAATTCCGGCCGGAAAAAATACGGCAATTCCGCAGCGTGTGGACGAGCCCTAAGGGCACGTTCAGACGTGGCGGAATTGCTGTGGAATTCCGCTGCGGACAGTCCGCAGTGGAAATCTGCAGCAGACAGTTTGTCCATTTGTTTTCACACCTTTTTAGTTATCTTCGTGCAGACGTTGCGGAAAACTCCGCTGCGGACCATAGGCTGCGGTGCAGAATTTTCTATCCGCAGCATACACTGTCTGTTGCGGACTTGATGCGTACTTGTTGCGGAATTTCTTCATTGACTTCAATGGAGTTTCAAAATTACGCAATGAAATCCGCAGATGTTATGTGTGTTGCGTTGTGGATTGCTTTCAGGAACAGGATATTTCATCATTCTGGCTGGACCTATGTGTGTCGAGGTCTATACCCAGACTGGGATGGAATGTTTGAAAGAGAGCAGGGTGTAATCTGCACCTGAATCCGCAACGACAAATCCACAGCATTTTACTTAACATTTTAGCCAAATCAGCAACGGAATCTGCGGATTATGTGCGGCATTGATGCGGACAGTGTCTGCAGAATTCCGCCACGTCTGAACATGCCCTAAGTGTGCCCTCACAACAGGCTTAGTATACATACAGCTCTGGGATCCTTTCTAGATCTTAATGGCTGGCTGCACAGGGGTTCCATAGTCCCTGATCACGTCACCCGGAAACCCAGTGACCCCATCAAAGGGGGAGTTAAAGGGTTAAATGACCGGGATCCGATCCAGACCGTTAGAGCAGGAGCTAGGCTGTCATTAGGGTGTCACTGGACACTCAAGTGAGTCACCGGACACTCAAGTGAGTCACGGGACACACGTGCTGCTTTTTTTTTCTGCAGAAGTGTAAAAACACGGAGCTGTAAAATAAGGCCCCTTAATGAGCACTGTTAAATGACGTATTGCTGGTCATTAAGGGGTTAAGAGCAAAGAGTATGATTCATGGTGGTCTAGGGCAGTGTAGAGAATGATAACATCCCTGGTGGTCTAGGGTAGTGTAGTTAAAGAGGCTCTGTCACCACATTATAAGTGCCCTATCTTCCACATAATATGATCGGCGCTCTAATGTAGATCACAGCAGTGTTTTTTACTTAGAAAAACGATCATATTTGACGGAGTTATGACCTATTTTAGATTTATGCTAATTACTTTCTAAATAGACAACTGGGCATGTTTTACTTTTGACCAAGTGGGCGTTATGGAGAGAAGTGTATGACACTGACCAATCAGTGACTAGATCACTATGTGCAGTCACATACTCACACATTAACATTACTTAAGTGTCCTGAGAGTTAATAGACATCACTACCAACCAGGACGTGATGTCTATTCCGAATCCTGACACTTTGCTAACGTTTGTGTGTGATTTACAGCACAGCACATCGAGATCACGCTGGGCAGTCATTTACAGCGCAATCTCACGAGATTACGCTTGCTGTGCTATAAATTACAATTACACACAAACATTAGCAAAGTGTCAGGATTCTGAATAGACATCACGTCCTGGTTGGTAGTGATGTCTATTAACTCTCAGGACACTTGAGTAACGTTAGTGTGTTTGTATGTGGCTGCATATAGTGATCTAGCAAGATCACTATGCTGTGTTAATGAATGGAGAGAAGTGTATGACGCTGATTGGTCAGCCTCATACACTTCTCTCCACAACGCCCACTTGATCAAAAAGTAAAACACGCCCAGTTGGGCATTAAGAAACTCATTAGCATAAAGCTAATATAGGTCGTAACTCCGTCAAAAATGATCGTTTTTCGAAATAAAAAACACTGCTGTAATCTACATTACAGCCCTGATTACATTATGTAGAAGATAGGCCACTTATAATGTGGTGACAGAGCCTCTTTAAGGAGTTAACTCCCTGTAAAGGAGGTAGATCCCTGTACTGAAGGCTGCAAAACTCCTACCTCTTGCTTCTCCATCTATGACTGTAGACTGCTCAGACAGACAGATATGCAGCATCAACTGCTACACCAATTCCTTTACCCTGTGCCAGTAAATCCATTGGTTGGCCATTCACTTAAGAATACAATTTAAACTTATTACTCTCACCCACAAAGCTCTCCACAGTGCTGCACCTCCTTACATCTCCCTCATCTCTGTCTACCATGCTAACATCCACATTTTAAAGCGCGCCCTAAAAACACGTCTTTTTAGACTGGCTTATCACATTCCCTAATCTGACTCCTTTCCTTTGCCCCCTATTACATTAGTCATCAGAACCTTACCTCTCATTCAGCAGTATCCTCCACACTCCTTGCACCCTAAAGCAGTTCTTATGTCACACACAGGTACTGGCTGGTGACCGGCTCATGCAGCTTTATATATACTCCCATATGTTTATAAAATACGACTGGACCACTGTACTGAACAAGCATTTTGTTACATTTTGTGTCTCCTCTATTTTCTCATAGATTGTAAGTTCTTGTGAGCAGGGTCCTCACTCCTCTTTTTTGAATTGTTAATTCGTTTTGTCACTATATAATGTCTGATATTGTCTGTACCTGTTCCCTCTGAATTGTAAAGTGCTGCGGAATATGTTGGCTCTATATAAAGAAATATTATTATATTATTAGTAGTTTTAGCCAATCACAGAGCCGCTCACACAATCATAGAGGCTCTGTGATTGGCTGACTGATGTATGTATAAGAGACCAAGTGAAAGTGTGAGCAGAGGGATGGTATGAGTGAAGAAGGATACTTGTGGACCCACTTCCTCCTTTGGGCCCCTGTGCAGCTCAATGTCTGCCCCTGGTGGTGCTAGGGATTAATACAACAGTGTTCTGACACATAAAAGTCTATAATCATAAAACACATCCTTATACTCATCATCCCTAGAGCTATTAAATGACAGCTTTCCTTTTAAGAATGCAGAAATTCAAGATGCATCCATAGCAATGGCACGCGAGCAAATAATGACTGATTTACTGGCAATGTATTCTCATTTCTGAAACTTTGCAAACTGGGTAAAGAAGTTCAGAAAAATACAGCTGTACATGTGAAGTTACTAATTTAAAAAAATGTTGTACATTAAAAAAGTGTAACAATTATGCAATCGGCGATGCTCTTAGCCTTGCTTGTTCAAACATTTCAATTGCCTAACAATACTGAGGGCTGTAATTTAATTCCATGGCTTAAATGCTTGCTGAAGGTTTGTTGGAATACACAATGAACAGATATACCTGCCTGGCATTTTATATTTTGGCACTATTTAAGGTTCCATTTTTTCCTATATAACATGTACATACAGTAAGGTTCAGAATTATTTGGACAGTGACACAAGTTTTGGCATTTTAGCTGTTTACCAAATTATATTGCATATATAGTTATATAATCAATATGGGCTTAAAGTGCAGACTTTGAGGAAGGATTTAGGAATTACAACTCTTTAATATGTAGCTGCCTCTTTTTCAAGGGACCAAAGGTAATTGGACAATTATCTCAAAAGCTATTTAATGGGCGGCATTGACTATTCCCTCGTTAATCCATCATCAATTAAGCAAGTAAAAGGTCTGGAGTTGATTCCAGGTGTGGAATTTGCATTTGGAAGCTGTTGCTGTGAACCCACAACATGAGGTCAAAGGAGCTCTCAATGCAAGTGAAACAGACCATCGCTAGGCTGAAAAAAATGAAGAAATCCATCACAGAGATAGCATAAATGTTAGGAGTGGCCAAATCAACAGTTTTGAAAAAAAAAAGAGCGCACTAGTGATCTCATGAACTCCAAAAGGCCTGGACGTTCATGGAAGACAACAGTTGAGGATGATCTCCGAATCCTTTCCATGGTGAAGAAAAAACCCTTCACAACATCTACCCAAGTGAAGAACTCTCTCCTGGAAGTAGGCGCTATTCTGATCAGATAACCAGTTCACCTTATATTACCTATTGACAGATCCTCTTTAATTACTTTTAATCTTCCATAATTTTATCCTGTTTTATAAAACTAAAGTGACATTATCATTTCCCTTATTTCACATGCCATTTCTACAGATTTGCTGATTTTAACCCCTAGGCGCACCAGGACGCAACTCTACGTCCCTGCTGCCAGTGTCTTAGCGCACAAGGACGTACAGTTACTGAGTTTTTCCTGGTGCACACTGTCGGCGACAGTGTGCACCGGGAACCGGGAGGTCAGCTGTCGCCGATAGCTGACACTCCACTCTTGCCGACCAGCGGTCCTTTGCCGCTGGTTTCGGCAAATTAACCCCTTAAATTCGGCGATCGGGTGCAATCGCCGAATTTTGGGGGTTTCTAACATATCGGCAGACCCTGGTCCGAAATCGCGGGGTTTGCCGATAGTTAGTATGGCAAATGGAAGCCAAACAATGGCTTCCGTGTCTGCCATGGACAGAAGCCCATCAGGACCAACCTTCGGCTGGTCCTGATAGGCTTCCTTTCAGAGTGACAGGAAGTCACTGTGTCGTTCCCGATGCACACTGTCGGCGACAGTGTGCATCGGGAACTTGGAGATCAGCTGTCCCCGACAGCTGACACTCCAGTGTTGCCGATCAGTGGCTCATCGCCGCTGTTTTTGGCAATTAACAAGTTACATGCGGGGCTCGATTGCGATCTCCGCATGTAGGGGGTTTGTAGCACATCAGCAGCCCCCATTCAATCGTGGGGGCTGCTGATGCTTGTGATGGCACCCGGGGGCCAGACAACGGCCCCCGGGTCTGCCATGTATGTCAGCCTATGAGGATCAGCCTCTGCTGATCCTCGTAGACCGACTGTCAGAGTGACTGTGACGTCACACTGACAGTTGGAATACATTACACTACCTAGGTAGTGTAATGTATTCTAGCAGCGATCAGAGCTGCAGGTCAAAAAAAGAAAGTGTAAAAAGTAAAAGAAAAGTTAATAAACAAAAAAAGAAAGTTTAAAAAGTAAAAAAAAAGTTAATAAAAATGTTTTATAAAAGTGTAAAAATAAGTTTTTGTTTTCCTATAATAAGTTATTTATTATAGGGAAAAAATGAAAACGTTAAAAAAAAGTACACATATTTGGTATCACCGTGTTCGTAACAACGCAAACTATGAAACTATAATGTTAATTTTTCCGCACGGTGAACGCCGCAAACAAAATAAACGGAAAACTATGTTAGCATCGCTATTTCTTGGTCACCACCCCTCCCAAGATATAGAATAAAAAGTGATCAAAAAGTCGCATTTACCCCAAAATAGTACCAATAAAAACTACAACCTGTCCCGCAAAGAACAAGACCTCCCACAGCTTTTTAGACGAAAAAATAAAAAAGTTACGGCTCAGAATAGCGTGTCCCAGAAAATAAATTATTTTATAGAAACGTCATTTTATTGTGCAAACGCTGCAAAACTTTAAAAAAAACTATACACATATGGTATCGGCGTAATCGTACCGACCGGCAGAATAAAGTAAAACGTAATTTATTGGCACACGGTGAACGCTGTAAGAAATAAAGAATTGAAAGTGCCAAAATCGTTGTTTTTTGGTCACCTTAGCTCTTAAAAAGATCCTGTGGGGTCAAAATGCTCACTATACCCCTAGAAAAATTCCTTGAGGGGTGTAGTTTCCAAAATGGGGTCACTTTTGGGGGGTTTCCACTGTTTTGGTCCCTCCGGGGCGTTGCAAACCCGACATGGCACTGAAAACCAATCCAGCAAAATCTGTGCTCCAAAATCCAAAAGGCGCTCCTTCCCTCCTGAGCCCTGCTGTGGGTCCAAACATCAGTTTACGACCACATATGGGGTATTGCCGTAATCGGGAAAAATTGCTTTACAAATCTTGGGGTGCTTTTTCTCTTTTATTCCTTGTAAAAATGAAAAAATTCTATGTTTCCACAGAAAAATAGGTGATTTTCATCTTCACAGACTAATTCCACTAAATTCTGCAAAAAAACTGTGGGGTCAAAATGCTAACTATACCCCTAGAAAAATGCCTTGAGGGGTGTAGTTTCCAAAATGGGGTTACTTTTGGGGGGTTTCGACTGTTTAGGTACCACAAGACCTCCTCAAACCTGACATGGTGCTTAAAATATATTCCTAAAAAAAGGAGGCCCCAAAATCCACTAGCTGCTCCTTTGCTTCTGAGGCCGGTGCTTCAGTCCATTAGGACACTAGGGCCACATGTGGGATATTTCTAAAATCTGCAGAATCTGGGCAATAAATATTGAGTTGCGTTTCTCTGGTAAAACCTTCTGTGTTACAGATTTTGTTTTTTTATTACAAATGAATTTGTAAATTTCACCTCTACTTTGCCTTAATTCCTGTGAAACACCTAAAGGGTTAAAATACTTTCTGAATGTGGTTTTGAATACTTTGAGGGGTGCAGTTTTCAAAATGGGGTGATTTATGGGGACTTTCTAATATATAAGGCCCTCAAAACCACTTCAGAACTGAACTGGTCCCTGAAAAAATGGCCTATTGACATTTTCTTGAAAATATGAGAAATTGCTGCTAAAGTTCTAAGCCTTGTAACGTCCTAGAAAAATAAAAGTATGTGAAAAAAAATGATGCAAACATAAAGTAGACATATGGGGGATGTTAACTAGTAACTATTTTGTGTGGTATTACTATCTGTTTTACAAGCAAATACATTTAAATTTAGAAAAATGATAATGTTTGCAAATGTTTCACAAATAAATATTGAATTTATCGACCAAATTTTTTCACTAACATAAAGTACAATATGTCACGAGAAAACAATCTCAGAATCGCTTGGATAGGTAAAAGCGTTCCGTAGTTATTACCACATAAAGTGACACATGTCAGATTTGAAAAAATCGGCTGTGCCACAAGGCCAAAACAGGCTGCGTCCTAAAGGGGCTAAAGATATTTCTGCACAGTGCAATGTACTTGACCTTAAACCACAACAAAACAGATGGAACAAGGTGGTAGAAGCATAATATGAAAAAACACCTGCAGTTTACTGAGGTACATAAACATTCACATGCGAAAACGAGGTGATGTTTTGTGAGACAATATTTTCTGAATGAAGTGTTAATATTTCTTTAAAGTTGTAGATGTTGATTCATGTCCCACAGTTTCAATGGCGGCACATTTGTATTTGCTAATCTTAAAGGGGCCATCTGGTTCGGAAAACCTATTTTTGAATACTTTTTTGGGGGATTTTAACTTAGATGGGTTTTTCATGCTCAGGAGCCTCATCTAACAGTCAGAGGAGAGTGGCTACCAAGAGCGTCTCTCGCCTTATTCAGACCCAACATGTAAGTGCATTACACTAACAGCCCATTGATTTCAAGCTTCAAGCACTCGGGGTCTGAGCAGCATGAACAGCCTGGGAGAAGCTTATTATTTTTTATAAATTCTTTTATTTTCCATTTTCCAATAAACTAGAGACGATAGTGCAAACATCAGCAGCACAAACATCGGCTCGCAGGCCAAAACGATTCTAGTATGAAGTGCAGACATAAAAAAACAGCTCCAAAAATGGCCGCAAAAAAAACGTTTGTGTTTTAAAAAAACAGCTGAAAATCGGAGGCTGTTTTCCCTTGAAAACAGCTCTGTATTTTACAGCCGTTTTTTGTTCAGCTTCTGAACATACCCTTAATAATAAATGTCCTCTGTATTATAGTACATGTTTGTGTGACTTGTATATGATTGGGAAATGATGTTGTTAGTAAGTAATAGAATACAATGGAACTCTATAATTCTAAGAAGTTACTTAACTACCTGGGTGGTAAACAGAGTCAATAATTCATCCGAATCAAGCACTCATTCTGTAGAAAACAAATATTATTACATTAAGCATCTAAAGGCAGATCTGTATTAACTTAGATTTTCCCGGACTATATAATTGAGAAACTGTTCTGTATCTTATGAATTGCGTATGCTGTTAGCCAAAATTTGGACAGAATGTTGGAAGTGATTTGCGTCTGAATATTTGCAGAACACGCTACAGATTTATACTTCCAGGTAAGACATGTATGGAGATTAAAAGATTTATTTAAAAGGAGAAATCCCAAGATGTACGTAATATTGCATGTCAGCGCTGCTTAGGGCAATTGGAATTTGGAAAACAGATAAAAATTGATGTGACGACAGCGCGTTTCATCCAGTCATTGAGAATGAAAAGCTCTTAAAATATTTTCTAGAATACTACAGATTTTAGGTTCCAGATTTTAGATTGTTAAAAATTTAGACATCTACTGTAAAGGATCTGCCAGACACAGCTTCTGTGTTGACGCCCGTGCGTAATCAGTCTGCACCTGCTCCTAAGTCTGAGAGAGTGACACGATCTTCTACCAGTCAGGCTGGGAGGCTGAGGAGTGGGAGAGCCTATCACAGCCTGGCCAGACGGAACTAGCTCCCGCCCTCTGTCTATTTATACCTGCATTTCCTGCCCCTCCTTTGCCTGTGATTCTTTTCTGTTTCCTGGCTCTGCTGCTCCTGCTATGATTATTGACCTTGCTTCATTTTTGACCCTGGCTTTACTGACTACGCTCCTGCTCTGCGATTTGTACCTCGTGCACTCCTGGTTTGACTCGGCTCGTTCACTACTCTTGTTGCTCACTGTGTTGCCGTGGGCAACTGCCCCATTTCCCTTAGCTTCTGTGTACCCTTGTCTGTTTGTCTGTCGTGCACTTATTGAGCGTAGGGACCGTCGCCCAGTTGTACGCCGTTGCCTAGGACGGGCCATTGCAAGTAGGCAGGGACTGAGTGGCGGGTAGATTAGGGCTCACCTGTCTGTCTCCTTACCCCGTCATTACATCTACAGAGGTTTTCCAAGCTTAAGGACATGCCCAGACGTGGCAGATTTCTTCCGCAACTGTCCGCATCAAAGCCGCACAGAATCTGCGTTGCAAATTCTGTTGCGAATCTGCCCAAAATGGGCATTAAATTGATGCGGACTAGCCGTTGCATATATGAAACGTCATCCTGGGAAGCCGGACTGGAGGAAGAAGCAGGGAGTTATCGGTAAGTATGAACTTCTATTTTTTTTACACGTTGATCTATATTGTGATCGGTAGTCACAGTCCAGAGTGCAGAAACAGTTACTGCCGATCGCTTAACTCTTTAAGCACCCTGGACAGTGACTATTTACTGACGTCGCCTAGCAACGCTCCCGTAATTATGGGTGCACACACGTAGTCACCCGTAATTACGGGAGCCCCATTGACTTCCTCAGTCTGGCTGTAGACCTAGAAATACATAGGTCCAGCCAGAATGAAGAAATGTCATGTTAAAAAACCAATACGCTCCGCAGCACACATAACATCTACATAACATCTGCGGACTTCATTGCGGAATTTTGAATCTCCATTGAAGTCAATAGAGATATTTTGCAATGAGTCCGCAACCAGTCCGCCGCATGTCCGCAACAACAATTGTATGCTGCGGACACCAAATTCCGCACCGCAGCCTATGCTCCGCAGCAGAATTGTCCGCAACATGCAAACGAACCCTACTAAAAAGATGTGGAAGGCAATGGAGAAACGGGTCCGCTGCGGATTCCAGAGCAATTCCGCCACGTCTGGCCATGCCCTAAAGAGGCTCTGTCACCAGTTTATCACTTTCCTATCCCCTACCTAATCTAATAGGCGCTTTGATGATAATAACTCCTGTGTTGTTTTGTTTTGTTTTGTTTTGTTTTTTTAAACTTTTATTATTTCCAAAGTTATGTTCTTTTCTAGTTATGCTAATCTTGTCTTAATTGCCAATTGGGCGGTTATTTTCTTTTGACCAAGTGGGTGTTGTATAGAAAACTGTATGACACTGACCAGTCAGTGTCATACATTTCTCTTCACACCAGTCTAGCGTGAATCACAGCCCAGTGTGATCTCAGCTAGAATCACGTGATCATGCTGTGACGTGACTTCCTGACGTCAAGTTTTCTATACAACGCCCACATGGTAAAAAGAAAATAACCGCCCAGTTGGCCATTAAGATAAAATTAGCATAAGTCTGAAAAAGACCATAACTTTGGAAATAATAAACCTTTTTTTTAAAAAAACAACACAGGAGTTATCAGCATCAAAGCACCTATTCGATTAGGTAGGAGATAGGCAAATGATAAACTGGTGACAGAATTAAAAACTAATTTTGGAAGCTGCTTATGGCATAAAATAACAAATAAAAAGGTGCCTACTCATCTTTTAAATCCCCACCAATCCAGCGCCGCTAATCTTGTGGTCATGTCTCTGTTTTTATCGCTTCAGTGATAAGGTGCTATACCAGTGATGACAGTATGTAGGGCACCTGACCACTGCAGCCAATCTCTGGCTGCAGTAGTCACGGGTCGGTACGGCATCAATCTGCAGTCATGCAAACAGTTTTTTGTTTTTAGTCCTGAAAAAAACATTTTTAAATTATTCCCACTGCTCTCATATTCATGGGGGGGACATGGTTACAGGTAGGGTTCATGTACACAGCTATAGAGCTTTCATTACAGACCCCATAAGATTGCCATCCGCAGTGACCTCATAACAGTGCCCCATAATAACTCATTCCTTTTTAACAGTGTAAAAATGTCCTACTTATTGAAGTTTTAGATTAAAAAGATTGTTCCAACCGGACAACCCTTGTCCATATGCATTCCCTTAATTTGATGGTGCTATATAATATTAAATTTCCCTGCAAATTTCCCAGGGAACAACAGCTGATCGCTGTAGGTTTCAGCAGATAGTCCCACAGCAGTAAGCCCTCATAAGGACAAGACCCTTCACATTAGGGCCTCATGTGTAATAACCTGGTTGTGGCTAGTACACATTTCTCCATTGAATAGCCCATAGAGGCTCACAAAACACGCTTTCCTGTAGCTTATACTCATTTGAAATGTGACACTTCACTTGCTAAGTAGGCAGGGTGGCGTGTTAATTTGTACTTTATAGGGAAAATTCGTGCCCATAATTGAACCAGTTCAGCTTGGAAAGTGCACCTACAATATAAAAACCTAGAAAATATTGAAATATAATACTTGAAGAAGTTTCAAGTCCGGCCATGACCCTATATCTCCCTTAAGCTTCTTTATATATTTTTTGTGGCATACCAGTTTATTGATAGTAGGCCACACCTTAATTATACTATTTACATTACTCTTGTCATCTCACAGTCTAACCACCCTCAAATTGAACGCCCTGATATCAATGGGGTTTTAACTGCAAGAAAATGATAAAGATTTTGTTTTTGTTTATCAACTTTATGACTTTCATAAACCAAAATATAAGAATTATAATTTGATAATACACATAACGGCAAATGGAATGTCATCGTATATAATGTCCTTGCTTTGTACTTTGTTAGCCTGTAGTTATACAGTAAGACAACAGTTTGGGATGAACAAGAACACTAGTAGCAAGTCAGAGCTACATGTACAACAAGCTCTCACAGACACACTCCAAAATCTTACCAAAAGAGTGGAGGCTCTTATAGCTGCAAAAGGGGGGCCGAACTCCATAATAACGCCCATATTTTGGAATGGGATGTCCAACAAGCTCATATAGGTGTGATGGTCAGGTGCACACATACTTTTGGCCATATTGTGTATGTCACTCTATGCAGTTCGATTATGGCCAGCTTTAGAGATAGCACTTATCTTACTAGATAATTTTAGGTGACTGTACAGACATCGGTTGTAGCAAAATCTGATAAATAAGAATTGGGACATGCATAGTTTAAGACCATTAAGAACCTTTGATACAGCACGTAGATATTTTACAAAAACATAGAAAATCTTTACATTATGAAAACAACACATCTATTTCTCTGAGAGATTCTGATGACAACATTTCATGCAGGGGCCCCCACAGCTATTAGCTTGGAGCACACATGTTAGTACAGCTCCATATTATTGTATTAGGCTTTGGCCTGTTCTATTTCTCTTTGCCCACTATCTGGTCCTTTTCCCCTATTGTCCTGCAGATTGTACTTGCCTGATATGGTCACCTGGAAGTCAGCTCTGGAATCCACAAGCAGGTTCTAGAAGATTCTTTTCCGGCACGTGCGGTGAAAAACAGTTCTCTCATTGGTCAATACCGCTAGTAGTGGGAAGAATTTGTGCTTAAAAGTGCGGTGTTGGCAAGCCCACCATCCATCTTAAAAGGGGACCCTGATCCCTGCACTAGCTCCAAATTACATATAACCTGACACTGAAGGGAGGCCTCAGAATAAGGGCACCTCCATCCTTTCTGGAGGTAATTGCATATAAACATGATTGTAGGACATTAAGTGGTAGTCACAGAGCTGTCAACCACCCAGTTTTCCTGGGCATCTCTTGTATTTTTGTTTCACCCATTCACCTAATTTTTCCAATCACACAGGCCATCAATTACTGTTCCCGGAAAACCTCTTAAAAAAGTTGTTCACTTTGGAAAACCCATTTTCATTTACATTACCCTATTTGGCAATTCTGAGTTAATACAGGGGGTCCCTTCTTCAGGAGCCTCATCTCTTGGCCGGAATGGAGAGCGGTTACAAAAGCGTTTCTCACTCTGGATGACTTGTCCTGTCCTGCTTTACACAGATAACTGATTGATATGAATAGGGACAGTGTAATACGTAATTTCCCCTGTGGTGGCGCTGCAGGGAACCTGAACACTTACTGCCATGTTTCACCACACTTTGTGATTTGCTTATTGTCTAGGGACACTGCTAACAAATAATGTTTGTCCAAAGCGGAGAACCCATTTAAATCTAGAGGTAAAAAGTTGTTTTATTTATGTGTTGCATGTATTATAATTTATAATTCCTTAGTGTTAAAGGATAGGGTCAGAATGGTTGAAGAAGTTGGCCTGCTTCTGCCACAGTGTATTGCTTTTTGGCCTGAATTTTTTCAGAACACCTTTTTTTTAGCCTGAGGTATGTATTCAGATCAGGAACACATAATAAACATTTGTATTCTAAGGTGTATCTTGTATTCTGGTTTGCTTCCAAATGTATTTTAGGCCCTGTCTACATCTGCGTTGGAGGCTCCGTCAGGGTCAGATTCCGCCGAGCATACTGGAAACAATAGCGGCTTTTGTTTCCAGTAAATCCACGGACACCCCGACGGAACCAATTCAAGTCAAAGGGATCCGTTGGGAGACAGTAGTCTGCATTTCCGGCATTTTCATTGTTCTTCTCCTCTGAGGTAGCAGAACAACGGAATGCGGATCCCAGATGTGACCAAGGCCTTACCTGACAAGACTGCAAATTTATGTTTAAAAAAAAGTGAGCTCATAAAGTTTGCTGAAGTATTGACTAGTTGCAGTTATTAAAAGTACCTGCATAGCGTGTGATTGTTTTTCCCTCAGTTACTTAGTTATTGACTGTGCACATTGTTTTATGTACCAGTCGTAATCCCCTGCATAAGTCGGCGAATACAAAACAGGATTCATACTGAAACCAAATAAAATTCTGTTTCTCATGCCATTGTCCTAGTTTTGCAGCTAGGAACTTTCTACCCTCCAGTTCTAATGACATTTAGTACATACACATTTCAATCTATAACAGTTTTTTTTACTTCTTGATTTACCTCTAAAGATTACATACCGTAATGGGGAATTTCATAAGTCGTATACAAGGTTGTCCACATAGCATATGGTGAATATGTACTGAAAGCTTTACATAAGTACACCCCCAGAGGCCACGCTCCCAGTCACCACATTGGCATTCATTAGATGTGTTTTCCGTCTTTAAGCTGTTAGTATTAAGCAGCTGTCAATAAAGTGTCGTCCCACATTTGTGATGACTGTGTAGATAAGCCAATAATAAGTAATGATAGAATATCAAAGGCAAATGCTGTTGAGTTATAATAAATATTTTACAAAGTTAATACAACTTGTTCTATATCTCTTTGTGATTTAGAAATGTCCATTGTTTACTGCTATAGATTCTGTTATTTTACTATTCTTGACTATATTCTTTGTAGCCTTGCCTAGGGGGACAGAAGCAAACATATGGACTGTAGTAAAGTTAAAGATGATGATTTTACAGCAAATTATAACGGTCAGCGATCTCTGGCAGTTAATATTTTAAAGGGCAAGAGTTTATAAGGCAAAAAAGTAAAAAGAGACCAGGGATACGAGTCAGAATGATAAGATCTGCTATCAGTTATAGAGTCCCATGAATGTCAGATAAGCAATTGAGTCATTTGAGGCAGCTTCCCCTAGTAGTCCAGCTCAAGCACACATCTTAATGGACAACGTATGTCTCACCAAACAGACCTTTTTATGTCAAATTACATTTTAAACGTTGCAGCAATCGCATCGCGTTGGGAGGAAGGAGTCCGGTATATTCCCTCCGCCTAGCCACCGATAATTGACATCATTTTTCGTAATAGGCTCAATGCACACGATGCGTATCACATGCGGTTGTGCAGTGCGTATTTGTCATTTGACATCCGCAGCATGTCAATTTATCTTGCGTTTCCGCTTGCGAATTGTATCTTCCTAGTTCTAAGGAAGAATGCACCAAAACCCGCAGCATAAAAACACACCGATTTACACATCAAAACGTAAAAATAGGTGCGTTTTTTACCTGCAAATTCCCTGCGTTTTTGGTGCATATTTTCCGCAGCAAAATACGCGACGTGTGCATGTAGCCTTACCGTGCATAGGGTGTAAATACCCTGGACTCCTTCCTCACAGTGCGATGCGAGCGCTGCAACGTTCTAAATGTAGGATCTCTAAAATCACATAAACTATGAGAGAAAAGTGACAGACCGCGGAAATCAGAGTGTCTGTCAGAGACTTTATGCTGTCCTGATAGGGCAGCAGAAAGTCACTGACTTGTTCCCTTTAATCCCATTCAGATCTGTCAAGAGTTAAAAGACAGGTGGAGGGTTGTAGCTCTTCAGCACGGGAATCAGGAGGTTCATCTCACAAACATGGGACCACTTATAATGTCATTCTGCCCTATAATTCTTGGTCACTATGGTGCTTGTCTTTTTATCTAGGTTATTCCACAAACCATCAGTAGGTGGCTTACTTGGACATTACATAAGAAGGCACAAAAACTTGTTGCTGCTGTCATCCTGGAGTAGAGCAGACTGCACATAAAACAATAGCAGGCATTAGGCTGGATTCACACATGGGCTTTAGGTCAGATTTGTGCCATTTTTAATATCATTTTCTGGTTGCCAAAAAAAAACGCAGTAACCAGATGTTTGCTGGTGGTCAACTGGAGTATATAAAGTTCTCTACATACAATAGGTGTTTCCGTGTGGGGTTTTTTTTGCCGTTTTTAGCCATTGTGGCATTTTTTCCTTAGCACAGAATGCTCTACGTGTGGAGTTCGAGGGCATTTTCTTCACTGATTATAACAAAAACTGCACCATAAACTGCAACTGTCTGTATGATGCATGTTGCAGTTTTGGAGCACCTTCCATGATTTTTTATGTTTGTGCTTTTTAAGTGTACCAGAAGCTATTTGTGAGGGGAGCTATTAAAATGACAGAGAAAATAGTGTGGCATTTTAATTTCTACAAAGGTATATATAAAACAGTATTTTAAAGCAGTTATCTAGGGACAGCATTAATGTCCATTTATTAGCCATTTGTTTTTTATATAGATATATCCACCAAAATGTTTAAAGGGGTTTTCCAGGATTACAATAATGATGGCCTATCCTTAGAATAGGTCATCAATATGAAATCAGTAGGGGTCCGACTCTCTGCACCACCGCCGATCAGCCGTTTGAAGTGGGTGCAGCCCTTGGACGAGTGCTGTGGCCTCTTAATTTTTTACAAAGGTCCGTACACTTGCACGCTGTACATTTAGTAGCAGCTATCCTAAACATAGGCCATCAATATTGTAATCCTAGAAAACTCCTTTAACCCCTTAATGACCAGGCCAAGACTCGCAACTTTTTTTTTATTCCGTCGACATAGCCGTATAAGTGCTTGTTTTTTGCAAGACGAGTTGTATTTTGTAATTGCACCATTTTTGGACGCATATAATATATCGATTAACTTTTATTAACTTTATTTTAGGAGGGAATTTAAAATAAGCAGCTATTCCAGCATTAAATTTCACGTTATAAATTTATGCTGTTTACTATGTAGCGTAAATAACATGTTAACTTTATTCATTGGGTCGGCACGATTACGGGGATACCAAATATGTAAAGGTTTTATGTTTTCCTACGTTTGCACAATAAAAACCCTTTTAGAAAAAAATTACTTGTTTTTGCATCGCCGCATTCCAAAAGACGTAATTGTTTTATTTTTCCGTCAATGTGGCCATATGTGGGCTTGATTTTTGCGGGCCAATGTGTAGTTTTCATTAGTACTATTTTGGGGTACATAGGACTTATAGATTAACATTTATTTAATTTTTTATGGTGGGAATGGGAGAAAAGAGAGAATTTTGAAGTTGTTTTTTGCGTTTTTTCCCTCTGTCAAACACATTAGATGTCGCTGTCGCTATTGACAGCGGCATTTAATGGGTTAAACTGCCGTCATCGGAGTGCGCTTCGATTCCGGCAGTTGCAGCAGGAGCCAGGCTGTGTATTAGGCTGGGTTCACGCGTGGCGGAATTTCACTTAAATTCCGCTGCGGACACTCCGCAGCGTTAATCCGCAGCGGAGCCGTTTCTGCATTGACTTCCACTTCTATTTAGAAGTGTTCGTTTAGACGATGCGTAACATTCCGCTGCGGAGCATAGGCTGCGGAGCGGAATTTGGTGTCCGCAGCATGCTCTGTCTGTTGCGGAGCAGTGGCGGACTCATGGCGGAATTTCTCCATTGACTTCAATGGAGATTCTAAGTTCCGCAATGAAGTCCGCAGCTGTCATGCACATGTCATGTGTGCTGCGGATGCGTCTTGCTTTTTTGCCATGACATTTCTTCATTCTGGCTGGACCTATGTATTTCTAGGTCTACAGCCAGACTGAGGAAGTCAATGGGGCTCCCGTAATTACGGGAGCGTTGCTAGGAGACGTCTGTAAATAGTCACTGTCCAGGGTGCTGAAAGAGTTAAGCGATCGACAGTAACTGTTTCTGCACCCTGGACAGTGACTACCGATCACAATATACAGCAACCTGTAAAAAAATATAAGTTCATACTTACCGAGAACTCCCTGCTTCTGTCTCCAGTCCGGCCTCCCAGGATGACGTTTCAGTCTAAGTGACGGCTGCAGCCAATCACAGGCCAAGCACAGGCTGCAGCGGTCACATGGACTGGCGCGTCATCCAGGGAGGTCGGGCTGGATGCCGAAAGAGGGACGCGTCACCAAGACAACGGCCGGTAAGTATGAAATTCTTTTACTTTCACTAGGAAAAGTGCTGTCCCTTCTCTCTATCCTGCACTGATAGGGAGAAGGGAAGCATTTTTCCCGCAGTCCGCAGCAGCTAGTCCGCATCAATTTACTGCACATTTTGTGCAGATCCGCAGCAGAATCTGCAACGCAGATTCTGTGCGGCATTGATGCGGACAGTTGCGGAGGAAATCCGCCACGTGTGGTCATGCCCTTACAGCCGTGCTCCTGCCGCTGATCGCGTGGGTACACTGTCAGTACCCGCTCGATCACAGGACGGATATATCCGTCCTCCTGCGCGAACTAGCAAGGTTAAAGGCTATGTAAACCTTTGAAAACTTTTTGGTTTTTTTAAAATAAAAAAGTGTATCAGTGTGATTGGTTACTTTCTAATTACTTTTTATTACAAATTATTGTTACTTTTTGAGATACAGCTGCTTTGTATCCTGTATACAGAGCAGCTGTAGTGTGCGCTAAGACCTGAATCCATCAGGTCAGCGGAACTGATGGGTTCAGTGTCAGAGGGTCCAACTGTTATCGATCATATCTAAGTTCATAACTTAGATGTGATCGATAACAGCTCGATCCTGCGGTCAAAGACATGCGGGACCTGCTGTACATTAAAAAAACAAACATTTTCAAAGGTGTAGATAGACTTTAACAATATTAATGACAAAATGTTCCTCGCTCAGGTTCCACAGTTCTATTAGGCAGTAACCTTGAGGGTTGCATGTTGCATGTTGCTCTTAAAAAGGTAAATTGGGCCAATTCAGTATGTTTTCTGTGTTAACAAAAGGTACTGTCCATTTACTTGAAATGTTTTTAAAATCCATATAAGCAGGACTGTATTGGAAACCTGGAAAAATGCCAAATTGCACAATTCAGTTACACCAGCCAATATGTTACCATGTAATACCAGTCAGCTAATATGCCTTGTCCTATATCTAATGTGCTCATACAAATTGCAATTAGTAAGCCAAGGACTTATCCTAAGGACATTAGGGGTAACAATAGTGGTTCAGAGCTGCTGCTGTCCCTAGGCTTAGCTGGTTGACATGGAATAACTATAGTCACTAGCAGAAATTGATACAGTTCTTTGTTGCCCAAGGCATAGTTAATACACACTAATCTCAAGTAAGTGATCCCACTCTATATTGAAACATTAAAGGGGTGCTATTTTGAAGTTTTGTCATTTAGGCATAAACTCAACACAACCCCTAGGCTGAGATCTCAGGAACTTCGACTATAGGAGGTACTTTTTTAGGCAAACATGTCCATACAACAATGTCCATCATTCATATAAAGACTGTCATGTATACAGTATGTCCATAGACTGTGCTGTATGGAGATTTGTGCATATAAGACCTTGTACTACTCGATAGCCTCTTGTACGCATGCGTATTTGGGATCTGTATAACATGGATCCTGAATATGGTGCCATTACAGTTCAATGGGACTACACCGTGTTCCAAATTATTATGCACATTGGATTTAAAGAGGCTCTGTCACCAGATTTTGCAACCCCTATCTGCTATTGCAGCAGATCGGCGCTGCAATGTAGATTACAGTAACGTTTTTATTTTTAAAAAACGAGCATTTTTGGCCAAGTTATGACCATTTTTGTAGTTATGCAAATGAGGCTTGCCGAAGTCCAAGTGGGTGTGTTTAAAAGTAAAAGTCCAAGTGGGCGTGTATTATGTGCGTACATCGGGGCGTTTTTAATACTTTTACTTGCTGGGCGCTCTGAAGAGAAGTAACATCCTCTTCTCTTCAGAACGCCCAGCTTCTAACAGTGCAGATCTGTGACTAAGTCGATCTTACCTGCAAACGCTGATGCTGCTGCAGAATCAACTGTAGCCTCTGGTGCCGATGTGGCCGTCACGATGCAGGACCTGTGAGTGACGTCACAGATCTGCACTGTCAGAAGCTGGGCGTTCTGAAGAGAAGAGGATGTTACTTCTCTTCAGAGCGCCCAGCTAGTAAAAGTATTAAAAACGCCCCGATGTACGCACATAATACATGCCCACTTGGACTTTTACTTTTAAACACACCCACTTGGACTTTTGCAAGCCTCATTTGCATAACTACAAAAATGGTCATAACTTGGCCAAAAAGGCTCGTTTTTTAAAAATAAAAACGTTACTGTAATCTACATTGCAGCGCCTATCTGCTGCAATAGCAGATAGGGGTTGCAAAATCTGGTGACAGAGCCTCTTTAAGTGTCATAAACATTTAATTATTAGTTTTCAATGAAACTCATGGATGGTATTGTGTCTTAGGGCTCTTTGGATCATTGTAATCAATCTCAGACACCTGTGATAATTAGTTTTCCAGGTGTGCCCAATCAAAGGAAAAATACTTAAGAAGGACGTTCCACATTATTAAGCAGGCCACAGGTTTCAAGCAATATGGGAAAGAAAAAGGATCTCTCTGCTGCCGAAAAGCGTGAAATAGTGCAATACCTTGGACAAGGTATGAAAACATTGGATATTTCAAGAAAACGTAAGCGTGATCATTGTACTGTGAAAAGATTTATGGCTGATTCAGAGCACAGACGGGTTCGTTCAGATAAAGGCATAATGAAGAAGGTTTCTGCCAGACAAATTAATAGGATTAGCAGCTGCTAAAATGCCATTGCAAAGCAGCAAACATGTATTTGAAGCTGCTGGTGCCTCTGGAGTCCCGCAAACCTCAAGGTGTAGGATCCACCAGAGGTTTGCAAGTGTGCATAAAGCTATTATTCGGCCACCCCTAAACAATGCTCACAAGCAGAAACGGTTGCAGTGGGCTCAGAAATACATGAAGACTAATTTTCAAACCGTGTTGTTTACTGATGAGTGCCGTGCAACCCTGGATGGTCCAGATGGATGGAGTAGTGGATGGTTGGTGAATGGCCACCATGTCCCAACAAGGCTGCGACGTCAGCAAGGATGTGGCGGAGTCATGTTTTGGGCTGGAATCATGGGGAGAGAGCTGGTAGGCCCCTTTAGGGTCCCTGACGGTGTGAAAATGACCTCTGCAAAGTACGTAGAGTTTATGACTGACCACTTTCTTCCGTGGTACAAAAAGAAGAACCGTGCCTTCCATAGCAAAATTATCTTCATGCATGACAATGCACCATCTCATGCTGCAAAGAATACCTCTGTGTAATTGGCTGCTATGGGCATAAAAGGAGAGAAACTCATGGTGAGGCCCCCATGTTCCCCTGACCTCAACCCTATTGAGAACCTTTGGAGCATCCTCAAGCAAAATATCTATGAGGGTGGGAGGCAGTTCACATCAAAACAGAAGCTCTGGGAGGCTATTCTGACATCCTGCAAAGATATTCAAGCAGAAACTGTCCAAATACTCACAAATTCAATGGATGCAAGAATTGTGAAGGTGATATCAAAGAAGGGGTGCTATGTTAACTTTTAACTTGGCCTGTTAAGTTTTTTTTGATTGAAAGAGCTTTTGATTTCTGTAAATATGACCTCCTGATGCTGCAAATTCAACAAATTACCATTTTAGTTCTCTTTACAACCTTTAAAATGTTTTGATCTCTGTTCTGCATAATAATTTGAAACAGTGCATTTTGAGTTTTTTCCTTCTAAAAAAAAAACTGTTATCATTAGGAGATTTGTTCAATAAAATTCGCACGGTTGATGGCTTGAAGATTATACTGACTGTCATTTGCATCGACTATTTAGGAAAATCAGCTCAAAATAACATTTGCATAATAATTTGGAACGCGGTGGATGCATACAGCCATATGAAAAATAAACGCATGCTAAGACCTCTTGAATAAAAATCATAGCATGCATTTATCCGACTGAGTTCTCCCCTAGAAGCTCTAAATTCAGTACTTATTGAAGAAATCTCAGTCCGTGAAACGGTAAAAAATAATTGGCTGCAATACAGTGCGCATTATTAGTTTTGCGCACCATATTATGGATCAAAATGCCCAGAACTGTGTTCACCGAGCCTGAGTCTTAAGTAACACCAAGCAAAAAGAAAAATGCAGGATCCACCGGCCGCTACCAAAATGAGAAGTGGGAGTAAAAACTCAAAAGGTTGATTCAATGAACGTACAACACGTTCCAAGGTGGGTCTGACCTCTTCCTCAGGTACATACAAATGTTCACAAGCAACTAAACCGCACAGTGCTGGAAGTGATGCAAATTATTTAACAAACGGTGAAAAATACATCATTAAGACAACTTGGATAAAAAGCATTAAATCAAAGATATATAGTCCACTAAACAGTAGGTGTGATGATATTATAATATGTAATATAACATATACATACAGATGTAATGGAATGCATTTTTGTGTATTATTGTCCCCTTCTTTTTTTTTTTTATCAATACAAATTCACTTTGGCATCACAATTGGCACGTGATTTTTCGATAAGCCTGTAATGATTAGGGGCATCCGTCTAGTTTGCCTCGCTGGTTGGTTTTTCATTTATCTCATGTTTTGCCCCTCTAGCTTCTTTCCTCCCCAACTTCTCTTTCCCTTTTCCTTCTTTCTCCCCACCCTCTCTTTCCCTTCTTTCCTTTGATCCATTTCCGAGGTTGCAACACACTAATAAATGTAAATAAATGTGAATATATTTTAATTTTTTTATTGTTTTTTTTTCAATTCAAACATGTTTTTAATTACATCTGTAGGTATATGTTATATTAAATATTATAATATCACACCTACTGTTTAGTGGACTATATATCGTTGATTTAATACTTTTTAACCAATTTGTTTTAATGATGTATTTTTCACCTTTTGTTAAATAATTTGCCTCACTTCCTGCACTGTGCGGTTTTGTTGCTTATGAATATTTGTATGTACCTGAGGAAGAGGTCAGACCCACCTTGAAGCGCGTTGTATATTCATTAAATCATCCTTTTGAGCTTTTACTCCAGTCCTTCTCATTTTGGTGGTGCCCGGTGGATACTGCATTTTTCTTTTTGCTTGGTGTTATATTGTTTAAGATCTCTGGATTGAGGTCTGCAGGCGGAGCAGCAACCACGCTGATCGGAGGGCCGAGAATATTCCATACGCGCATCCCAGAATTGTGCACAACTCTCTCTGGTGAGTGCGGCTCGGTCCACCCAGTTGATTTTCTTACCCTTCTATTTTTACTGCACTATGGAGCGCTTTTTGTGTTAATTTGAGTCTTAAGTAAGTAATTTGTACTATTTAGAAATGACAATTGGTCTCTTTGGACAGCAAAGGAGCAGGGAATACAAAAACAAGTAGTACTCTTCAAACTGAATTTTGACTTCACCTAAATATTAAACATTTAAATCTCAGCTCACTCGGAAATAAATAGCAAATTCTAACAAGGTATGGATATTTGCCTACGTATCAAGGGTCATTGACACACATATTTGTTTTTAGATATGTCTAATGCTCACATAGTTGTCAGCACAGGTGCATTTGGGGAGGGGTAGCACAGACACGCTATAGTTACCACAGTCTACCTTTTAAGTAGTGTCAACAAACCCATACAGTATAAATAGATTTTTATATTACCAACAGGAAGCTAGTTCAAATAATACATTATCCAGATGTTTAAGGTAATTTGCTGGAGAAAACAATTCAAGAATCTCTTGGTAAGCAACCATAATGCATACATTACTAAACAGGCAATAGCAATATAAATAATCTAAGAATAAGATCATTTGTTTACCGCAAACCAGATTTTTTTTTATAATTGTTCCGTATTATCTCAAATATATTGCATAGTAAAATATTATTTATTGCAGATGATACTAAACTGTGTAAATAACACAAATGAGGACAGTATTCTATTACAAATGGATCTGGAGAAGTTGGAGACTTGGAAAGAGAAGTGGCAAATGAGGTTTAACACTGATACATGTAAGGTTATGCACTTAAGAAGGGAAAATATATGTCACCATTACATACTATATGGGACCTACTGGGTAGAATTGACATGAAAAAAGACTTAGAAATTTTAGTTGACAATAAACTGTAGCAAACAGTGTCAGGCAGCATCAGCCACGGCAAAAAAGATCATGGGGTGCATCAAAAGGGGCATAGATGCACATGACGAGAACATAGTTCTACCACTTTATAAATCACTATTTAGTCTGGATATTTAAAATTGTGTGCAGTTTTGGGCACCAGTATACAATGAAAAATAGTAGAGCTTGAGCGGGTTCAAAGACAGGCAACTAAAGTAATAAATGGAACATTAGCTAAGACATCTTTTGAGATTAGAAGGTATCCAAGGTAAAATCCCGCTTTATATGTTGATCATATGATGATTTTAATATTTTATAGAGGTAACATTTGGGCAGTGCATGGCAGTATTATTTGGGCACATCAATGTGCTATAATTTGGCAACAATTGAATATATATGAAAACTGGCGTTTTTTGGTCTTATTCCTCCTGAGAATGAGTTGAAATGGAAATATCTCGCAACCATTTACTATTTCTGGCTGAGCCAAATTTATTGTTGGCATCAAGACTCATAGCTGTCAACTGCATCAAAAATATATCCCTATCCAACCTTCCCTCTCTTTCTATAAAACTCCCTCCATCTGTATATCTCCCCATTTTTTTCCCTCCAACTCACCTAAAAAGATATTCACCCCAGGCTACAGTCGTGTGACTACTGTTATCTCTTCCACTTAATGTAGGGCCATTTGTAGAACATTTCCACACCAATGCTGCAGTCAAAGGTGAAGGATTACCAAAGTAAAAATAATCTTAGCACCTCAACTGAACAATCGAATTTAAAAGTATAATATATTGTACATACATTAATAGTTACCATAACCAAATTTTATTAAAATATGCAGCATTAATTCGTGAATTGGTAAATTATAGATATTTTGTTGCATTAAAGACAAAACATTTAGCATTGTTGAAAACAATCTGGAAACTGAATGCAATCAATATTGAAATGAACATGCCCAAATTACCTTCTTTTCTTTGAGATTTCTATAGATAATTTGATTGCCCACTACTAATAACTTTAACCCTTTCACGCCGCAGCCCTTTTTCAGATATTCATTTTCGTTTTTCCCTCCCCACCTTCCAAAGGCCATAACGTCTTTATTTTTCCGTCGATATAGTACTATGAGGGCTTGATTTTTGCGGGACAAGTTGTAGTTTTTCGTAGCACCATTTATTTTGCCGTATAATGTACTAGGAAACGGGAAAATAATTATTTGTGGGGTAGAAAATGAAAAAAACAGCGATTCCGCCATAGTTTTTTGCGCGCCATTTTTACGGAATTCACTGTACAATTAAAACAACATGTTAATTTTATTCTATGGGTCAATACGATTACGCCAATACCAAATATGTGTAGTTTTTTCTATAAAAACCTAAGTGTAAAAAAGAAAATTTATTTTGTTTCGCCAAATTCCGAGAGCCGTAACGTCTTTATTTTTCCGTCGACTAAGTGGTATAAGGGCTTATTTTTTGCGGGATAAGCTGTAGTTTTTAATAATACCATTTTGGTGTAAATGTGACGGTTTGATCACTTTTTATTTCATTTTTTGTGGGAGATGAGGTGACCAAAAAATAGAGATTCTGGCGTTTACAATTTTATTTTTTTTACGGCGTTCACCGTGCGGGTTAAATAATGATATATTGTGATAGTTCAGACTTTTATGGACGCGGCCATACCAATTATGTTTATTTATTTAATTTTTTACTATGCTCTAGGGCGAAAATGGGAAAAGGGGGGTTTTTTGAACTTTTAATTTTTAATTTTTTTTTACACAAAAAAAACAACTTTATTTAACTCATTTTTAAATTTTTCATTAGTCCCCCTAGGGGACTTCAACCAGCGATCGTTAGATCGCTTGCACGATATACTGCAATACTAATGTATTGCAGTATATCGTGATTCTGACAGTCTCCTAAGAAGCCCTGCCGGAGGCAGAGCTTCATAGGAGTACCAAGATGGCGGACCTGGGGGACTTCGTCAGACCCCCAGGCAGCCATGTGAACCAACGGCTCCACCCGATCTTGCCGCGGGGGTGCCGTTGAGCCGTTACAGGGGGTCGCCCCCCTGTTTTTAGTAATTTAAATGCCGCGATCTCTATTGAACGCGGCATTTAACGGGTTAAACAAGCGGGATCGCACAAAAGCGCGATCCCGCTCGTAACCCAGAAGTGTCGACTGTAACACACAGCCGACACACTCGCTCTATGGAGCGGACTCAGCCCGTGAGCCCGCTCCATATTCCCCCACCCGACGTGCGCCGTATATATACGGCGGATGTCGGGAAGGGGTTAATTTGTAAAAAAAAAAACAACTTTAAAAGGGTGCTCCCATATTAAACATTTGAGGTTTATCTACAGGATATACCATAAATGCCTGAAAGCTGCGGGTCCCCCTTCTGGGACCCTCACCTATTAGGGAGAAAAGGGTCACAGTACCCCTATTCTTCCAAAATGGGAGGGTTCCAGAAGTGGGACCTGCACCAATCAGGCATTTATAGCATATCAAGTGAATCTTCACATTTTATTATGTTGTTTTTAAGGAAAACATTTGCTGAGTTATTTCATAACATATCTTTATAAGGGTCAAAGCTCTATTCTTCTGATACAGAGCTCCAAATCCCCCATATAAACATAGGCCCACATTTACAAATCAGTTTATGTCAGGTTTTGGAGTAAACTCTGCCCAAAAAAGCTTTTGCAGTCAATTTTGGCGCTCATGGTAGCCGCAGATTTGACATTCTGACTATCAGAGAGTTAAATGATAAAAGTCTGTCTATCTGCAGTCACTAATAGTGGGAGATTAGTAGCTTACTGTATACTGTTTTACAATTAAATTCAATGCTCCCCCTAATAGTAGTTGCAGGCAGCTAGAATTCTGAGATGGGAATGGGAATTTGGAGCACTGAAAAACAGAGCTCTGATGGCTATAAAGATATATCAAGAAACAAATCAACACAGAATGTTAAAACAACAAAATGTACAATTTACCAATCAAAGATGCAGCCTGCATGGGAACAAACATTGTTTTTTAATTTATATGTGTTTCAAAAGTAATTTTAAAAGTTAGAGCTCATTTAATAGCTAATAGCTTGAATACCCCTTTTAAGGGGTTGTCCACTTTCTGAAAACCGATGACCTATACACCGGATCAGTCATCAGTATATAATCGGTGCGTGTCCGACCCCGGATCCGCAACTCTAGCTGCCTCCGTGCACCGGATGTTTGGAACGGAATGAAGTAGTTGGAGCCAGAAACAGATAGCTCTGACCACTGCATAGCGGCCGTTCCACGGAACTGCAGCTCTGCTCCTATTCACTTGAATAGGATCAGAGCTGAAATATTGCAGCTCGGCCGCTATTCTTTGACCGGAGCCATCTACTTCCGGCAACATCGTCAGGCGCCCAGAGACAGCCGGAGTGCCGGATCGAAGCGGGGTCCGGTTGTCGGACATGTACCGATCATATACTGATGACCTATCCGGTGGATACGTCATCAGTTTTCAGAAAGTGGAAAACCCCTTTAAGTATCTATACAAGCAAAATGTAAATACTTGTAACAGTAAAGAAATCAGGCTGTTTAACCAGTTAATGACTAAGCCTGTTTTGGCCTTGTGGACCAGGCCAATTTTTTTCAAATCTGATGTGTAATTTTCAGTGGTAATACATTTGGAATGCTTTTATTTTTTCAAACGATTCTGAGATTGTTTTCTCATAAGACATTGTACAGGGTGGGCCATTTATATGGATACACCTAAATAAAATGGGAATGGTTGGTGATATTAACTTCCTGTTTGTGGCACATTAGTATATGGGAGGGGGGAAACTTTTCAAGCTGGGTGTTGACCATGGTGGCCTATTTGAAGTCGGCCATTTTGTATCCAACTTTAGTTTTTTCAATGGGAAGAGGGTGATGTGACACATCAAACTTATAGAGAATTTCACAAGAACAACAATGGTGTGCTTGGTTTTAACGTTACTTTATTCTTTCATGAGTTATTTACACGTTTCTGACCACTTATAAAATGTGTTCAAAGTGCTGCCCATTGTGTTGGATTGTCAATGCAACCCTCTTCTCCCACTCTTCACACACTGATAGTAACACCGCAGAAGAAATGCCTCCCGATCTGACCCCTTAGACTTTTATCTTTGGGGTCATCTGAAGGCAATTGTCTATGCTGTGAAGATACGAGATGTGCAGCAACTGAAACTACGGATACTGGAAGCCTGTGCTAGCATTTCTTCTGCGGTGTTGCTATCATGTGTGAAACGCAACTCAATATTTATTGCCCAGATTCTGCAGTTTTTAGAAATATCCCACATGTGGTCCTAGTGCGGTAATGGACTGAAACACCGGCCTCAGAAGCAAAGGAGCAACTAGTGGATTTTGGGGCCTCCTTTTTTTAGAATCTATTTTAGGTACCATGTCAGGTTTGAATAGGTCTTGTACCAAAACAGTAAAGACCCCCCAAAAGTGACCCCATTTTGGAAACTATACCCCTCAAGGAATTTATCTATGGGTATAGCTAGCATTTTGAACCCACAGTTTTTTTGCTAAATTTATTTGAATTAGTATGTGAAGATGAAAATCTACTTTTTTTGTGAAAAAACGTAAAAATTTTAAATATTTACAAGGAATAAAGTAGAAAAAACACCCCAACATATGTAAAGCAATTTCTTACGATTATAGCAATACCCCATATGTGGTAATAAACTGCTGTTTGGACCCACAGCAGGCCTCAGAAGGGAAGGAGCACCATTTGGATTTTGGATTTCTGATTTTGCTGGAATAGTTTTCAGTGCCGTGTCACGTTTGCAATGCACTGGAGGGATGAAAACCATGGAAACCCCCCAATAGTGACCCCATTTTGGGAAACTACACCCCTCATGGAATTTTTCTAGGGGTAAAGTTAGCATTTTGACCCCACAGTTGTTTTGCTGAAGTCATTGGAATTAGTCTGTAAAGGTAAAAATCTACTTCTTTTCTGTAAGAACTTAGAAATTTTTAATTTTTACAAGGAATAAAGGAGAAAAAGCACCCCAACATTTGTAAAACAATTTCTCCTGATTACGTAAATACCCCATGTGTGGTAATAAACTGCTGTTTGGACCCACACCGGGGCTTAGAAGGGAAGGGGCACCATTTGGCTTTTGGAGCTCAAATTTAGCTGGAATAGTTTTTGGGTGTCATGTCGAATTTGCAAAGCCCCTGAGGTACTAAAACAGTGGAAACCTCCCAAAAGTAACCCCATTTGGGAAACTACACCACTTAAGGAATCTATCTAGGGGTATAGTGAGCATTTAGGCCCCACACGTCTTTTGCAGAATTTATTAGAATTAGGCTGTGAAAATTAATATCAACATTATTTCCACTAAAATGTTGAATTTTTTCAATTTCACAAAGGATAAAGGAGAAAATGCACCCCAACATTTGTAAAGCTATTTCTCCCGAGTACGGCAATACCCCACATGTGGTCATAAATGTTTTTTCATTAGAAAATAAATTAACCCCTTCCGGACTGATCCATGTTTTGCTTTTTCTTTTTTCCTCCCCGCTTTCCGAGAGCCACAACGTCTTTATTTTTCCGTCAATAGAGCGGTGTGGGGGCTTATTTTTTGCGGGACGAGCTGTAGTTTTTATTGGTATCATTTTTTGGTACATATGACTTTCTCAGCACTTTTTATTAAATTTTTTGGTAGAGCGAAGGTGACCAAAAAACTGCGATTTTGCCATTTAAAATTCTTTATTTTTCACGGCGTTCATCGTAATAGCTTGGACTTTTACGGACGCAGCGATACCAATTTTGTGTATTTTTTTACATTACTTTAGAGAAAAAATATGAAAAGGGTTTATTTTTGGACTTTAAATATTTATTTAATTTTTTCCACTAATAATAACTATTTACTTTTGTTTTTACATATTTTATTAGTCCCCCTGGGAGACTTGAACCAGCAATCGTTAGATCACTGGTAGAATACACTGCAATACTAATGTATTGCAGTATATTGTGATTTTTACAGGCTCCTGTAACAGTGCGATCGCTGTTTCTGTCCGTTAGTCCCGGGTATCAGCTGTAATACACAGCTGACACCCGCAGCGTATGGCGCGGGCTCAGCGCGTGAGACGCTCCATATATCACCCCCCACACCACGACATGCTATTAGTCATGGTGCGCGAAGGGTTTAATGCGCAGCCGATGGTGGAAAGTGAAAATTACAATTTTCCACTGATGTGCCATTTTAGTGCACTATATGTTGTACCCAGTTTGTGCCACAAATACCACAAATAAAATATTAACAGGGTTCTCCCGGGTATGGCGATGCCATATCGGTGGACGTAAATGGCTGTTTGGGCACGCTGTAGGGCTCAGAAGGGAGGGACGCCATTTGGCGCGCAGATTTTGCTTGGTAGAAGCTCTGGCGTTTTGCTGGTATTTCAGTTTATAATGTGGGGGCAAATGTAGGTTGGGCAGAGTACATCAGGGGCATAATAAGAGGGTATAATAATGGGGTAAATAAATAATAATCCGCAGATATGTGGCCAGTGTTGCACTTATAATATAAATGGCGCCCGATCTTATCCGCTTTTGGAACGCTCTGCACATTTTGCATCGCCATATTCTGGGAGCTGGAACTTTTTTTATATTTTCACCACCGGAGCCGTGTGAGGGCTTATTTGTTGCGGGACAATCTGTAATTTTCATTGGTACCATTTTCGGGTACATGCGATTTTGTTGATCACTTTTTATTCCATTTTTCGGCAAGCAAGGTGACCAAAAACCATCAATTCTGACAATGATTTTTATTTATTTTTTACAGCGTTCACCCTGGGCTATAAATGACCGTTATATTTTATTCTGCGGGTCGGTACGATTACGGCGATACCATATGTATACAGGTTTTTTTATGTTTTGCAGCGTTTGCGCAATAAAATAACTTATTTAGAAAATAATTTATTTTCTGTGTCACCATATTCTGAGAGCCGTAACTTTTTTATTTTTCAGTCAAAAAAGCTGTGCAAGGGCTTGTTTTTTGCAGGACGGGTTGTAGTTTGTATCGGTACAATTTTGGCGTACATGCGACTTTTTGATCACTTTTTATTGTATATTTTGTGAGGGGTGGTGACCAAAAAATAGTGATTCTTGCTTTGTTTTTCATTTCTTTTTTTTGCGGTGTTCACCGTGTAAGAAAAATAATATTATAGTTTTATAGTTGGGGTCGTTACGAACGCGGTGATACCAAATATGTGTACTTTTTTTTTACGTGTTCATTTTTTTTCCTATAATAAAAGACTTGTTATAGGAAAAAAAGCAGTTCATGTTTATGTCACTTATAACTTTTATTTTTACACTTTTTTTAAAACATTTTTATTCTTTTTTTTACTTTTTTCACTTGTCCCACTAGGGGACACTTAGACTTGCAGCTCTGATCGCTGCTGGAATACATTACACTACACACGTAGTGTGATGCATTCCAACTGTCATTGTGACGTGACAGTCACACTGACAGGAAGCCAACGACGACCACCCTCCGGGTGGTCCTCATAGGCTTCTGTACATGGCAACCCGGAAGCCATTGTCTGGCGTCCGGTTGCCATGGGTACGATCGCCAGCCCCCGTGATTTCACATGAGGGCTGCCGATCGGCGCTAAACACCTTAATTGTGGCGTTCAAATCGAACGCCGCAATTAAGGGGTTAACTGCCGAAATCAGCGGCGATAGGCCGCTGATCGGCAACGGGGAATGCAGGGCAGACGCCCTGCACAGTTAACCGCCGCTGCGGTGTAGCGCCGCTGCGGTATAGCGCCGCGCGGCGGTTAACTTTCAAAGCACAGACGTAACTGCACGTCAAGGTGCGCAAACTTACTACACATTGACGTGCAGTTACGTCAAGGTGCGGGAAGGGGTTAAGTTAGTGGTAAAATTTGGTCGATACATTTCGAATTTTTTGTGAAAAACACAAATTTAGAGAAATTCTGCAAAAATTTGCGTTTTTATAAATTTAAATGTATCTGCTTTTAAGACAGATAGTAATACCACACAAAATACATACTAGTTAACACTTACCATATGTGTACTTTATGTTGGTATCGTTTTTTAACATCCCTTTATTTTTCTAGGACGTTACAAGGCTTAGAACTTTAACGCCAATTTCTCACATTTTCAAGAAAATTTCAAAAGCATTTTTTTAGGGATCAATTCAGTTTTGATGTGGTATTGAGGGCCCCATATATTAGAAACCGCCTATAAATCACCCTATTTTTAAAAAAATATTAAACCCTCAAAGTATTCACAACAGCATTTAGAAAGTTTCTTAACCCTTTAGGCATTTCACAGGAATTTAAGCAAAGTTTTCTGTAACACTGTAGGTTTTCCCAGAGAAACACCACTCAATATTTATTGCCCAGATTCTGCAGTTTTTAGAAATATCCCACATGTGGCCCTAGTGTGCTTATGGACTGAAACACCGGCCTCAGAAGCAAAGGAGCACCTAGAGGATTTTGAGGCCTCCTTTTTTTAGAATATATTTTAGGCATAGGCACCATGCCCCGTTTGAAGAGATCTTGTGGTGTCAAAACAGTGGAAACACCCCTAAAAATACACCACTTTGCAAACTACGCCCCTCTAGGAATTTATCAAGCGGTATAGTGGGAATTTTGACCCCATGTGTTTTTTTGCTGAATTTAGTGGAATTGGGCCGTGAAAATGAAAATCTACATTTTTTCCAATAAAACTTAGAAATTTTCAATTTTTACAAGGAATAAAGGAGAAAAAGCACTCCAACATTTAAAAAGCAATTACTCACGATTATGGCAATACCCCATATGTGGAAATAAACTGATGTTTGTACCCATAGCAGGAATCAGGGGGGAAGGTGCACCATTCGGCTTTTGGAGCTCAAGTTTTACTGGAATGGCTTTCGGGTGCCATGTCACATTTGCAAAGCCCCTGAGGGACCAAAACAGTGGAAACCCCCCAAAAATAACCCCTCAAGGAATTCACCTAGGGGTATAGTGAGCATTTAGACCCCACAGGTCTTTTGTAGAATTTATTGGAATTATGCCATGAAAATGAAAATCTATATTTTATTTCACTAAGTTGAAGAATTTCTTCATTTTCACAAGGAATAAAGGAGAAAAAGCACCCCCAAACAAATGTAAAGCATAAACTGCTATTTGTACACGAGGCAGGGCTCAGAAAGGCAGGAGCGCAATTTGGATTGCAGATGTTGCTGGATTGGTGTTTGGGTGTCATGTTGCATTTGCAAAACTCCTGAGGTACCAGAGTACAGTGGAAGCCCCCAAGAAGTGACCCCATTTTGGAAACTACACCCGTCAAGGCATTTATCATTTGCCTGGACATATGACAGGGCTCAGAAGTGAAGAGCAACATGCACATTTGAGGCCTATTTTGGTGATTTTCACAGCATTGACCCAAAATTGCAGGGCTTTGAGGTCAAATAGTAAAAAAAAAAAACCTAAGTAGTGACCCGTATTTTGTAAACTGCACCACTTAGGACATTTTAAAGAGTGTAGTGAGCATTTTTACTCCACATGTGTTTTTACATTCGAAATTAATGCTCAGCGAATCGTGCAAAGTAAAAAATTTCAATTTTCCACTGATATGACATTTTAGTGCACAATATGTTGTGCCCAGTTTGTGCCACTAAAAACAAATACCTCATAAAATCTTAAGTTGGCTTTCCCAGGTATGGCGATGCTATATATGTGGACGTAAACTGCTGTTGGGCGCACTGTAGGGCTCATAAGAGAGGGAGGGCCATTTGGTTTTTGGAGCGTGCATTTTGCTTGGTAGTAGTTCTGTTTGGGATTTTACTGCTTTTTCAGTTTATAATGTGGGGGCATATGTAATCTGTGCGGAGTATATAAGGGTATATGTAAACTGTGCGGAGTACATCAGGGCATAATAAGAGGGTATAATAATGCGGTAAATAATAATAATCTGCAGATGTGTGGCTAGTGCCACACTGATATATGGTGCCCAAACTTATCCGAGCCAAAAAGTTTTTATTTTTTCTCCACCGGACCTGTGTTAGGGCTTATTTGTTGAGGAACAATCTGTTTTCATTGGTATAGTTTTTGGGTACCTGCGATTTTGTGATCACTTTTTATTCCATTTTTTGGCAAGCAAGATGACCAAATACCAGAAATTCTGACAATGTTTTTTCTTTTGTGCATGGTGGGCTATAAATGACTTTTTTACTTTATTTGGCGGGTCGATACGATTACGGTGATACCATATGTATAAAGTTATTTTATGTTTTCCAGCGTCTGCACAATAAAATCTATTTTTTTTTTAAAATAATTAATTTTTTGTGTCACCATATTCTGAGAGCCATAACTTTTTTAATTTGCGTCGACACCGCTGTGTAAAAGCTTGTTTTTTGCGGGATGTGTTGTCGTTTCATTGCTAATATTTTGGGGTGCATGCGACTTTTTGATCACTTTTCATTCAATGTTTTGGGAGGGGTGGTGACCCAAAAAAATAGCGAATTCTGGCATTGCTTTTTCTATTTTTTGTGGCGTTCACCTTGTGGAAAAAATAACATTAAAGTTTTATAGTTTGGGTCGTTATGAACGCGGTGATACCAAATATGTGTACTTTTTTTTAAGATTTTCATTTGTTTCCTATAATAAATGACTTATTATAGGAAAAAAGATGAACACCAAAAGACTTCCCTTGAATGCTACAATAAGACCACATCAATCATTTAACCCCTTAAAGACGCAGCCTTGTTTTGGCCTTAAGGCTCAGAGCCCATTTTTCAAATCTGACATATTTCACTTTATGTGGTAATAACGTCGGAATGCTTAAACCTATCCAAGCGATTCTGAGATTGTCTTCTCGTGACACATTGGGCTTTATGTTAGTGGTAAAATTTGGACGATATATTCAGTGTTTATTGGTGAAAATTTGCAAAATTTAGGGAAAATTTATAAAAAATAGCATTTTTCAGAATTTAAATGCATCTGCTTGTAAAACAGACGGTTATACCACCCAAAATAGTTACTAATTCACATTTCCCATATGTCTACTTTAGATTGGAATCGCTTTTTGAACATTATTTTATTTTTCTTGGACGTTACAAGGCTTAGAACATAAACAGTAATTTCTCTTTTTTTTAAGAAAATTTAAAAAGCCTTTTTTTTAAGGTACCTGTTCAGTTCTGAAGTGGCTTTGTGGGGCCTATGTATTAGAAACCCCCATAAAACACCCCATTTTAAAAACTAGACCCCTCAAAGTATTCAAAACAGCATTTAGAAAGTTTTTTAACCCTTCAGGCATTTCACAGGAATTAAAGCAAAGTGGAGGTGAAATTTGCAAATTTCATTTTTCTTGCTGAATTTCAATTTGATTCAATTTTTTTTGTGTAACACGGAAGGTTTTACCAGAGAAACACTACTAAATATGTATTGTCCAGATTCTGCAGTTTTTAGAAATGTCCCACATGTGGCTCTACTGCGCTCGTGGAATAAAACACAAGCCCTAGAAGCAAAGAAGCACCTAGTGCATTTTGAGGCCCCTTTTTTATTAGAATATATTTTAGGCAGCATGCCAGGTTTGAAGAGGTGTTGAGGTGCCAAAACAGTAGGAATCCCCCAATAGTGACACCATTTTGGAAACAACACCCCTCAAGGAATTCATTTATGGCTGTTGTTATCATTTTGACCACTCAGTTTTTTCACAGCACCTATTTTAATTGGGCTGTGAAATTAAAAAAATGACATTTTTTCCAATAAGAAGTCATTTATGATCAAAATTTCCTATTTTCACAGGGAACAAAATACCCCATTTTGTTGCCCAAATTGTTCTGAGTGTGGCAATACCCCATTTGTGGCGATAAACTGCCGTTTTGGCCCATGGGAGGGCTCAGAAGGAAAGGAGCGCTATGTGTTTGTTGGAGTCCAGATTTTGCTGGATTGGTTTTCGGGTGCCATGTCGCATTTGCAGAGTCCCAGAGGTATCAAAGCAATAGAAACCCACCAGAAGTAACCCCATTTTGGAAACTACACCCTTCAAACAATTCATTTATGGGTAATGTGACTATTTAGACCCCATAGTTTTTCACAGAACTTATTTGAATTGGGCTGGGAATTAAAACAAAATTATTTTTTCCAATAATATGTAGTTTTGGCTGAAAATTTCTAATTTTCACAAGAAATAAAATACCCCATTCTGTTGCCCAATTTGTCCTGAGTGCGGCAGTACCCCATTTGTGGTGATAAACTGCCGTTTGGGCCCATGGGAGGGCTCAGAAGGAAAGGACCACCATTTGGCCTACTGGGGATTTTTTGGTGCAAAGTCATGTATGCAGAAGTGCCTGAGGTACCAGTACAGTTGAAACCCCCAAGAAGTGACTCCGTTTTAAAAACTACACCCTTGAGGCATTCATCTAGAGGTGTAGTGAGCATTTTGACCGGAGACATACACCCCATAAACTGTAATGTGGGTTCTCACGGGTACGTCAATACCCTACATGTGGCTGTAATCAGCTGCCTAGGCACACAGCAGGGCCCAGAGGGGAAAGACGAGGGGGGATAAGCTGTGCGGAGTGCATCAGGGTAAGTAAAACTGGGGTAGATTAAAAATCATGGGATGTATGATAAATTTTGAAGCTCTCTTTCATACGGAGCCTTCGTTTTTCGGGACATGTGTCACATTGATATATTGTGTCCTTCCTTATCCCCCTCTTATAGCAGACTTTGTACCTCTTTTGACTTTTTCCTTTCTTGCCAGTTTGGGGAACTTCTCCTGGAAAGTGTTGCCCTGGTACGATGCGTGTGGCCTCGCCTCCAGAAGTACTGGGTGCCCCCCCCTTCCTGGTCCATAAAAATTAGTTTCTTGATAACCACCTCTTGAAATTCCAGGAAAGTTCCCGTCTGGCCTGTACATCGATGTAGAACGTACACATTGTACAATGCCATCTGTATGATGTGCCCGGCCAGCTTCTTATACCACACCGCATAGCGCTGTAGGGCTTCAGGGCTTGATCTGACAAGTCCACCCCTCCCATGTACCTATTGTAGTCCAGGATGCAGTCTGGTTTGGGGGTCTGTGTACTGGTACCTCGTACAGGTACATGGGTACTGGTGTGGCATCTCTCTTGTCCTTGTACTTGACACACAATATGTTGCTGCTAGATTGTGCCCTGCTCTCACCCCTTCTGAGCGTTTGCCCTGCAGAGTCTTAGGGAGGCCTCTCAGATATCTTCTAGCAGTGCCGCATGCCGCAGGTCTTCTGGGAGTGAGGCAGTTGAAGAGTGGGACGCTGGTATAAAAATTATCCAGGTAGAGGTGGTAACCCTGGTCCAGCAGTGGGTGCATCAAATCCCACACAATTTTTGCATTAACTCCCAGTAAGGGGGGGGGGGGCATTCTGGGGGCTGAATACTGGTATTCTTCCCTTCATATATCCTAAATCTGTAGGTATACCCTGATGCACTCTCGCACAGCTTATACATCTTTACGCCATACCTTGCCCTCTTACCCGGCAGGTACTGGCAGAATTTAACCCTCCCTTTAAAATGTACCAAGGACTCATCAATAGAAATATACTTCTCGGGGGTGTATGCTTGGGAAAACAGGGCACTGAAACGGTCTGATAGGGGTCTCCATTTATACAAACGGTCAAAACTGGGGTCATCTCGGGGTGGGCACGGCTCATTATCAGTATAATGTAAGAAGCGAAGTATTGCCTAATTTATTTCTTTTTTTAGGTTACAGTTCAGTTCTGAAGTTGCTTTGAGGGGCCCATATATTAGAAACCCCAATCAAACACCCCATTTTAGAAACTAGACCCCTCAAAGTATTCACAACAGCATTTAGAAAGTTTATGAACCCTTTAGGTGTTTCACAGGAATTTTGAGCAAAGTAGAGGTGAAATCTATTTTTTTTTTTGTCAGAAAATCCTTTTTATACCACTTTTTTTTATAACACAAAAAGTTTTATCAGAGAAACGCAACTTAATACGTATTGCCCAGATTCTGTAGTTTTGAGAAATATCCCACATGTGGCCCTCTGGCGGTAATGGACTGAAGCACCGACCTCCGAAGCAAAGGAGCACCTAGTGGATTTTGAGCCCTCCTTTTTATTAGGCACCATGTCCGGTTTGAAGAGGTCTTGTGGTGCCAAAACAGTGGAAACCCCCCAAAAGTGACCCCATTTTGGAAACTAGACCCCTGGAGGAATCCATTGTAGTTTTCATGGGGTGCATGCGACTTTTTGATCAGTTTTTCTTCTATTTTTAGGTGGTGGTGACTAAAAAACAGCAATTCTACTATTGTTTTTTTATTCTATTTTTTTACAGCGTTCACCATGCGCTATAAATGACATATTCACTTTATTCTGCGGGTCGATACGATTACGGCGATACCAGATGTTTATAGGTTTTTTATGTCTTATGGCGTTTGCTCAATAAAATAAGTTTTGTAAAAAATCATTCACTTTTTGTGTTACCTTATTCTAAGAGCCATAACGTTTTTATTTTTCCATCAATAAAGCCGTGCGAGGACTTATTTTTTGCGTAACCAACTGTAGTTTCCATCAATACCATTTTTAGGTACATGCGACTTTTTGATCTCTTTTTATTCCATTTTTTGCGAAGTGAAGTGACCAAAGAATTGTGATTCTGGGACGGTTTATTATTATTTTATTTTACGGCGTTCACCACGCGGGATAAATAATAAAATAATTTTGTAGTTCAGGCCGTTACGGACGCGACGATACCAATTATGTATAGTTTATTTGTTTGTTTATATATTTTTATTAATAATAAAGGACTGAATAGGGAAAAGGGGGGATTTTTACTTTTATTACTTTTAAATCTTTTATTTTCTTATTTTTACACATCTTTTTTTAACTTTTTTTTAACTTTATTACTTTGTCCCACTAGGGGACATGAGGGCAGGAGGCCCTGATCGCTATTCTAATACACTGCACTACATACGTAGTGCAGTGTATTAGAGCTGTCAGCTACTCACTGACAGCAAGCATAGTGGGTCCTGACGTCGTCAGGACCCACTAGGCTTCCGTCGATGGCATAGCCGGACGCCATTGTTTGGTGTCCGGTTGCCATAGTCACCATCGCCGGCCGCTATCGTGTAGCAGGCCGGTGATGGCAGCTTAACCCCTAAAAAGCCGTGATCGCTATTGAACACAGCTTTTCAGGGGTTAATCAGCGGGGACACAGTGATCGGTCCCCGCTGTAGGAGCTGTGACAGCTCCTGTATGTGTCGGGAGGACGGCCGAAACGGCCGTTACTCCCGAGACGTACTATTCCGTCATGGAGCACGAACAGGGCGCTTTCCATGACGTAATAGTACGTCACTGAGCGTTAAGGGGTTAATAGAAAAATACAAATAATCTTTTATTGAAGACAAACAACACAGTTTAAAAATTACACCCATAAAAACAAAATGTACAATCAGTACATAAAATGACAGTGGCAGTGACAGTCATAAGGCAGGGCAGCACTGGTGGTACTATGCATTCAAATAACAATAGATATAGATCAAATTATATATGCATCACTGCATGTATACCAAAATTACACATCCTAGGACCATGGTCAAACGGCAATAGCATCAATAGTATTATATATCAACACACCAAGAAAACCCTATGATATCACATACTTCACCCCCCCATAAGCCATATTTTGCTGCCACAACACTGTCAGAACAACCCAACGCGCGTTTCGCACCTGGCTTCCCATATGTTAATTGATATATATTGATTATATGACCTTTAAATAATAGGTATTCTTTTTCGGTTTAATTATAGGAAAAAAGTCAGTTTTTATTTTTGTAACTTAGAACTTGTATTTTTACACTTTTATACAAAAATGTTATAACTTTATCTTTTTTTTTGTCCCACTATGGGACTTGAAGGCCTGCACCTCTGGGTTAATGGCAGGGATCGGAGCTAGTTCTATTCCCTGCCGTTACAGCAGGTTGTCAGCTGTAACATACAGCTGATCCCACGGCTGATGGCGCAGGCTCAGCTTCCATTTGCGGCCGGAAGCCTTCTAGGCTTCCTGCTGACAACAGCCGATCGACAAATTGGCTAAGTTGGCAAATTGGCAAGTTGTTTTTGCCAGGTAACCATGCTGAAATGTTGTGATTGGTCAGTCAGTAGTGTCTCCACTCCTCCAGAGCCAGTTGGATGGCCAGTAACTTCTGATTCCCAAACGAGTAATTGCGCTCTGCGGAAGAGAAAAGCTTGGAGTAATAGCCACATACCATGGTCTTGCCTTTGGGACCTCTCTGAAGCAGAAGTGCGCCAGCACCAACAGAGGAGGCGTCTACCTCCAACGAAAACTGTAGAGATACATCAGGATGATGGAGGGTTGAGGCTGATGTGAAGGCACTCTTCAAGCTATTTAATGCGGCCTCTGCCTCCGGAGTCCACACCTTGGCGTTCATGTCTTTTTTCGGTGAGGGTAGAGATGGGAGCGGTTAGTGAGAAGTTTGGGATGAACTGTCGATAAAAATTGGCGAATCCCAAGAAACGCTGTATGGCCCTTAGGCCTTGCGGGCGTGGCCATTCAATTCCAGGATCCATCTTGAGACACTGATCTGAGATAATTTTGCCCAGGAAGGGTAGAGACTTTCTCTCGAAAATGCACTTCTCCAGCTTGGCATACAGACGATTCTCCCTTAATCTTAGCAAAACTTGATGGACATGTCTCTGATGAGTCACTGGATCTGGGGAAAAATCAGAATGTCATCGAGATAGACCACAACACAAACATAGATGAGGTCTCGGAAGACGTCATTGATGAAATCTTGGAAGACCGCGGGAGAGTTACACAGACCGAAGGGCATTACCAGGAATTCATAGTGGCCATCTCAAGTGTTAAATGCCGTCTTCCATTCGTCAACCCGGCGAATCCGGATTAGGTTGTAAGCCCCACGCAGGTCCAGTTTAGAAAAAAATTTGGCTCCTCGTATGAGATCAAACAGTTCTGAAATCAATGGCAATGAATATCTATTTTTTACCGTGATCTGGTTGAGACCTCGGTAGTCGATGTAGGGTCGAAGAGATCCATCCTTCTTTTCTACGAAGAAGAACCAGGCCCTGGCCGGGAAGGAGGATTTCCGTATGAAACCCCAATCCAAATTCTCCTCAATATAGGTGGACATAGACTGAGTCTCTGGCAAGGAGAGAGGGTATACCCTTCCATGAGGAAGGAATGCGGCAGGAATAAGATCAATAGGGCAGTCATACGCCCAGTGTGGAGGCGGCATCTCCACCTCCTTCTTGCGGAAGACAACCGCAAACTCTGAGTAGTGAGAAGGTACACCTGCCAATGACTGAGGTAGGGGAGGCTGGGCCAGATGGATATGTACCAGGCAGCGGTTGAGGCACTCTGAACCCCACTGGAGAACCTCTCCAGAATTCCAGTCCAGAACTGGAGCATGTAGTCGGAGCAAGGGCAGGCCCAGCAGCACAAGGTTGATGGCCTCCGACAGGACAAAAAACGAGATGAGCTCGGAATGAAGGGCTCCCGCTTGGAGCTTCAGTGGTTTGGTCTCCGCTACAATCGGGTCTAGCAGAGGTAGTCCATTCACCGAGGCAACAATCAAAGGCCTCCCCAGGGGGGCTGTGGGCAACTGGAGAAGACCCACCAGGTCTCTCTGAATGAAGTTAGCTGCGGATCCAGAGTCCAGATAGGCAGAGACCTGGTGCGTCTTTTCGCCGGAAACTATGGTCACGGGGATGGACAATTTAGAAGAAAGTCCTTCTTCACCCAAGGTTGTCTCTCCAACCAACCCTAGGCTCTGGTGCTTTTGGGGACACAGACACACAAGATGGCCCCCGAATCCGCAATACAGATAGAGTCCCGAAGTGCGTCTGCATTGTCTCTCCTGGGTAGACAGCTTGAGATGGTTCACCCTCAAAGACTCCTTTGGAGGAACGGTTGATAAGGACAGCAGAAGTTGCTGCAATGTAGGAGCCGGGCTAAGGAGTCCTCCCGACGGGCCTCTTGGTACCGTTCTCGGATCCTTATGTCAATTCGGACGGCCAGAAGGATGAGGTCATCCAGGGTAGGTAGCTGATCTCGGGCAGCAAGCTCGTCCTTAATCTCCGGGGACAGTCCCTGCCAGAATGTAGCCACCAAGGCCTCATTGTTATACAAAAACTCTCCCGCCAGGGTGCGGAAGTGGATGGTGTACTCGCCCACGGAAGTCTCTCCCTGGCAAAGGTTCAACAAGGAGGCAGCTGGCTCCTCAAACACTGTGCAAAATGTCCGTAGGAACCCCTGGAAGTCACGGGTCTCTGGTCCTTGTCTCTCCCAGATAGGGTTCGCCCATGCTAGGGCCATGCCAGTGAGGAGAGAGACGATGAAAGCGACCCTTGCGCCATCAGAAGAAAATGCTCTTGCATACAGCCCAAAGTGGATCGGGCACTGGTTCAAAAATCACCAGCAGGTCCTCACATCTCCATCACATTGAGGAGGTAGTGGCAGAGAAAATTGGGGATCAGCACTGCCAGGAGTAGTAGTCGGAGGGTCCGTACTGCCAGGAGGTGTAATAGGAGGAAAGACAGCTTGCACATCCAGCCGATGTGCAATAATGTTCAACGCCTGGAGGAGTTGGTCCTGTCGAGACCGGAGGTCTAGCATATCCGCCTGTATCACTTGTGACGTCATCATGGTCTTGGATTGACCAGAGGGGTCAATGGCCTGAGCGTACTGTCACGATCTGTGGGTATTGTGGACCCAGTGGGCCGTACCGCCTTGATGGTATGGCAGCTGGCCAACAGGATACAAGTCAAAGTCTATAGTTCGTATAGGTGTACCTGTGGTAACTTCAGACAGTAGCAGGATAGGCTCGGATGGGACCTTGGAAGCAGGCAGAAACCAGGCGTGGTGTAACAAGACAGTATGGGATACAGGGTACAGGTAGCAGGAACGGGAACACTGGAACTGGAAAACACTCAAGGGACCATTTGCAAAGACAGGCACGGAAAGGTACAAACAACGCTCAGGCAATGCAGGAAGGGGCAGGGCCCTTCTTATAGTCCAGGGTGATCTGGGAGCAATCAGCTCAAATCTAAAACATGTGTGTGCTCTAGGTTAATTGAGGCAGGGAATGAGCTCGAGCGCGTACCCTAGTGGTCACTGCAGGATAGGACGGCCGCATGTGCTGGCATGGTCTGCAGGAAGATAGGAGTCTGTGGGCAGTGACCGCGGACGTTACACTTGATATCACAATTTAGGAGAGAGATCGGACAGTATGACGATACAAGGAGCGGATCTTTATCTTTCTTCAATTTAAGAGAAATTAAAGCATCATTCATAGATTCTGGGAGTGCCCCTTCCCTGAATGCTTCCCCCAATGTCCCCAGGAACTCCCCCAGAATCTGCTCTTGATAGTTAGAAAATAATTTATATGAAATCCCATTCAGCCCAGGGGTCTATTCCCGTGGCGCTTGTTTAATAGCCTCCTTAATTTAGACCCCTGATAGAGGTACCTCCAGAGCTTCCCTCTGAATCTCTGATATTCTGGGAAACGCTATTTTATCCAAATAGGATTTTACCAGATCCAACGTACTGTCACGGCTGTGGGGACCCACTAGGCCGCTCCGCCGTAGCGGAATTGCAGCTGGCCAAACAAGAGTCAATGAAAGTCTTTAAGACAAGAGTACCTGGATAGAAGATTTGGCAGACACTTGGCATAGCAAACACTTGGCGTGACAAACACTTGGCATGGCAGGCACTTAGCGTGGAAAACACTTGGCATGGCAGATACTTCGCACAGAGGATGATATCCAGATTTTTAAGAGTCTGAAGAATTGCCTTCATAGTTGGAGTCTCCAACAAGGGGCCATAACATTCGCCCTCTCCATGCGCACACTCTGACTCCTACCCTGCCATAATACAATGTTCTTCCAGAATACACTGTTTCCCTCTAGAAGTCACAGGGGCAGGGAAGGATAGGAACTTATATATCCTAGAAGGTGCAGCTTTGCCTCCAGAGCCCCCACTGTATCTTTTGCTTGCTGGAACATTATTCTTGTCATGTTTCTTTGGCGGCATATCCGTACCAAATCAAATAAACAGATCGAACAGACCACTTTCTAATGAGTACTAAGCACAGACAACAAAAAAAAGTCCAGTTTGAGGAGAGATAATCAGCAGTACTAGCAACTGTAAAATAAAAAAATACAAAAAGAAAACAGCAGAAAGCAAGAAGCAGACAGGCAGTCAACCGTTTCTAAATCAACTATAGCATATATCAGCTCTTAAAAATATAATGCACAGATAAACTCTGATATGATCTCACCCCTCCTGGTCCTAAGCACTGTATTAACCTGCACAATAAATGTAAATAAAAAAACGAGTAAATAAATAAAAACTGCAGCAGAAATGAACTTTTTGCAAAGTAAATATTAATATAAATTAAACGCTAAAGTAGTGCTGAACAGCATTTTTCCTTATAAAAAAAGGAAATCAATATTTAAAAAAAGTATTTTGTGTTTACTTGGGTTATCTTTGTCTAATATTAACCCCTTCCCTCTTTGGCCGCTTTTGACCTTCCTGACAGAGCCTCATTTTTCAAATCCGACATGTTTCACTTTATGTGGTAATAACTCCGGAATGCTTTTACCTATCCAAGTGATTCTGAGATTGTTTTCTCGTGACACATTGGACTTTATGTTACTGGCAAAATTTGCCCGATACATTCAGTATTTAATTGTGAAAAACACCAAAATTTAGCGAAAAATTGCAAAAATTTGCATTTTTCTCAATTTAAATGTATCTGCTTGTAAGACAGGCAGTTATACCACACAAAAATGTTGCTAACTAACATCCCCCATATGTATACTTTAGATTCGCATCGTTTTTTGAACATCATTTTATTTTTCTAGGACGTTACAAGTCTTAGAACTTTAGCAGCAATTTCTCCCATTTTCAAGAAAATTTCAAAATGCTATTTTTACAGGGGCCAGTTCAGTTGTGAAGTGGCTTTGAGGTCCTTAGATATTAGAAACCACCAATAAGTCACCCCATTTTAAAAACTGCACCCCTCAAAGTATTCAAAACAGCATTTAGAAAGTTTCTTAACCCTTTAGACATTGCGCAGGAATTAAGGCAAAGTAGAGGTGAAATTTACAAAGTTCATTATTTTTTTCCAGAAATTCATTTTGAATCCATTTTTTTTGTACCACAGAATGTTTTACCCAAGAAATGCAACTCAATATTTATTGCCCAGGTTCTGCAGTTTTAGGAAATATCCCACATGTGGCTCTAGTGTGCTACTGGACCGGCCTCAGAAGCAAAGGAGCACCTGGTGGATTTTGGGTCTCCTTTTTATTAGAATATATTTTAGGCACCATGTCAGCTTTGAACAGGTTTTGTGGAACTAAAACAGTGGAAACCCCCCAAAAGTGACCCCATTTGGGAAACTACACCCCACGAGGAATTTATCTAGGGGTGTAGCAAGCATTTTGACCGGCCAGTTTTTTTGCAAAAATTTTTGGAACTAGGCCATGAAAATGAAAATCTACATTTTTTCAAATAAAATGTAGGTTTAGCTAGTTTTTTTTCATTTCCAAAAGAGCTAAAGTAGAAAAAGCACCACAACATTTGTAGAGCAATTTCTCCCGAGTAAAACAATACCCCACATGTGGTAATAAACGGTTATTTGGACGCACAGCAGGGCTTAGAATGGAAAGAGCGCCATTTGGCTCTTGGAGCTCAAATTTAGCAGGAATGGTTTGCGGAGGCCATGTCGCATTTGCAAAGCCCCCTAGGGAACAAAACAGTGGAAACCCCCAACAAGTGACCCCATTTTGGAAAGTATACCCCTCGAGGAATTTATCTAGGTGTGTAGCAAGCATTTTGACCAGCCAGTTTTTTTGCAAAAATTTTTGGAACTAGGCCATGAAAATGAAAATCTACATTTTTTCAAATAAAATGTAGGTTTAGCTAATTTTTTTTCATTTCCACAAGGACTAAAGGAGAAAAAGCACCATAAAATTTGTAAAGAAATTTCTTCCGAGTAAAACAATACCCCACATGTGGTAATAAACGGTTGTTTGGACACACGGCAGGGCTTAGAAGGGAAAGAGCGCCATTTGGCTCTTGGAGCTCAAATTTAGCAGGAATGGTTTGCGGAGGCCATGTCACATTTGCAAAGCTCCTAAGGGGACAAAACAGTGGAAACCCCCAACAAGTGACCCCATTTTGGAAACTATACCCCCTGAGGAAATTATCTAGGGGTATAGTGAGCATTTTGACCCCAGAGGTTTTTTGCAGAAATTTTTGGAATTAGGCTGTGAAAATGAAAATCTACATTTTTTTCAAATAAAATGTAGGTTTAGCTAATTTTTTTTCATTTCCACAAGGAGTAAATTAGAAAAAGCACCATAAAATTTGTAAAGAAATTTCTCCCGAGTAAAACAATACCCCACATGTAGTAATAAACGGCTGTTTGGAGACACGGCGAGGCTGAGAAGGGAAAGAGCGCCATTTGGCTTTTGGAACTCAAATTTAGCAGGAAAGGTTTGCGGAGGCCATGTCGCATTTGCAAAGCTCCTGAGGGGACAAAACAGTGGAAACCCCCAACAAGTGACCCCATTTTGGAAACTACACCCCATTAAGAAATTATCTAGGAGTACAGTGAGCAGTCTGACCCCACAGGTGTTTTACAGAACTTATTGGAAGTAGGCCGTAAAAATGAAAATCTACATTTTTTCAAATAAAATGTAGGTTTAGGTATTTTTTTATCATTTCCACAAGGACTGAAGGAGAAAAAGCACCATAAAATTAGTAAAGCAACTTCTCCCGAGTAAAACAATACCCCACATGTGGTCATAAACGGCTGTTTGGACACACGGTAGGGCTCAGAATGGAACTAGCACCATTTGGATTTTGGATAGTGTCTGGGCGCCATGTCACATTTGCTGAGCCCCTGTAGTACTAGTACAGTGGAAACACACCAAAATTGACTACATTTGTAAAACTGCACCCCCTGAGGAATCATCTAGGGGTATAGTGAAAATTTTGATCCCAAAGGTTTTTTGCTGAATTAATTAGAATTAAGCTATGAAAATGAAAAATAATTTTTTTTTCCAACAAGATGTAGTTTTAGATCAACATTTTTCATTTTTACAAGGAATAGAGAAGAAAAAGCACCCCAACATTTGTAAAGTAATTTCTCCCGAGTACGGTAACACCCCATATGTGGTTATAATAGGCTGTTTACGTATATGGGAGCATTCAGAAGAAAAGGAGCGGTATTTATCTTTTGGAGCGTAGATTTTTCTGGAATGGTTTGCGGACGCCATGTTGCATTTGCAAAACCCCTGATGTACCAAACAAAAGTGACCCCGTTTTAGAAACTACACCCCTAAAGGCATTTATCAAGGGGTGTAGTGAGAATTTAGACTCCACAGGTGTTTTTCAGAAATGAATACGCAGTGGATGGTGCAAAGTGAAAATTGCAATTTTTCCACTGATCTGCCCATTCACCGCACAAGATGTTGTGCCCCTAGAGAATCTTACCCCATAAATTGTTAAGCGGGTTCTACCTGGTATGGTAATGCCTTACTTGTGGCCATAAATTGCTGTTTGGGCACGCTGTAGGGCTAAGAAGGAATAGACCTCCATTTTGAGCATGGATTTTGCTTGGTAGTTTTGTTTGAGTTTTGCTGGTATTTCCGTTTATAATGTGGTGGCATATGTAATCTGTGCGGAGTATATCAGGGGTATATGTAATCTGTGCGGAGTATATCAGGGCATAATAAGAGGGTATAATAATTGGGTAAATAATACAATTCTCCATAGATGTGTGTTACGATATGAAGCAATCCGTTATGCACAGGCCGGTGTCACACTGATAAACGGTTTTCTTTCTTATCCCCCTTCTGTAACGCTCTGCACCTTTTGGGGACATTTTCTCCTTCGTAGTTTGGGAAATATTGCTGGGAAAGTTTTGCGCTGGTATAATACGGGCGCCCTCGCTTCCAGGGGTTGTGATATGTCCCTTCCATTTCCTAGTTCCTAAATACTAGGGCCCTGAAACTGAAGGAATGTTCCCCTCCGGCCTGCGCATTGACATGTTTTTCATCACCGCATTACTAGTGCCATAACTTTTTTGTTTTTCAGTTGATTGAGCGGTGTGCGGGCTTGTTTTTTGCGAGACGGGCTGTAGATTTTATTGGTACCATTTTAGAACACATACGACTTTTTGATCGCTTTTTATTTCATTTTTTGGTAAAGGAAATTACCAAAAACAAGCAATTCTGGAATCGTTTTTTATTGGTTTTTTTATCGGCATCCACAGTGCGCCCTAAATTACATGTTAGCTTTATTCTGCGGGTCGATACGATTACGGCGATACCAAATTTATATAGTTTTTTTTATGTATTGCGGCTTTTGCACAATAAAATCACTTTTTTTATAAAATCATTTGTTTTCTGTGTCGCCATATTCTAAGGCCCATAACTTTTTTATTTTTGCGTGCACAAAGCGGTGTCAGGGATTATTTTTTGCGGGACGGATTGTCGTTTTTATTAGTACTATTTTGGAGTAAATGTGACTTTTTGATCACTTTTTATAGCATTTTTTGGAAGGAAATGTGACCTAAAAACAAAGATTCTGGCGTTGTTTTTCATGTTTTTTTTTTACGGCGTTCACCGTGCGGGATAAATGACATAATAGTTTTGTAGTTTGGGTCGTTACGGACGCGGCGATACCAATTATGTATAGTTTTTTTAATTTTTACGGTTTTTCCCATAATAAAAGACTTACTATGGGAAAAAAGTCAGTTTAGCTTTATTTTAATTTGAAATGTGTGTGTTTTTATTGTTTTACCACATTTTTATTATCTTTTTTTTACTTTTCTGACTTGTCCCACTAGGGGACATGAGGGCCTGATGCCCCGATCGCTACTCTAATACACTGCACTACATACGTAGTGCAGTGTATTAGCGCTGTCAGTTATTCACTGACAGCAAGCCTATGAGGACACGCCGCAGGCGGGTCCTCATCGGCTCCCGTACAAGGCAGGCAGACTACAAGGCAGACTCGGACGCCATTTTCTGGCATCATTGGGTTGCCATATTGAGCGCAGCATCTGAGGGGTTAATCTGCCGGATCGGAGAATAGCTCCGGTCCTGGCAGTTACAGGAGGGTGCCAGCTGTATGGAGGGTGTATGGAGGGTATGGAGGGTGCCAGCTGTTACAGGAGGGTGCCAGCTCTGCTTCTGAGCCCGCACAATCACTGCGCCGTACATGTACGGCGCTTTGCGGGAAGCACCTCCCGACAGCGCCGTACATGTACGGCGCATGTCGGGAAGGGGTTAAAAATTGTTTAACCCCTTCAAGATAGTTGCAGTTGTCGCGTATATAAACGTTGGCAGCCTGGAATAGGGTTTAATGAATGCAGTGCTGCTTCATTGCAAGCAGTGCTGTACTCTCATGTCTGCCGGGGCTTTAAGAACCCTGGAATACTCCCCCCCTATAGAGAGCGCCACACACAACCCCCCTGTAGATAGCACAAAACCACCTGTAGATAGCGCCACCTAAGCTCCCTCGAGAAGCAGAATCCCCGGCCAGAGCGCTCTGGCCGGGTATTCCCCTTCTAGAGGGAGCCCCCTGATGTCTGTACACACCCCCTGTAGATAGCACAAAACCCCCTGTAGATAGCGCCACCTAAGCTCCCTTTTGAAGCAGAATCCTCGGCCAGAGCGCTCTGGCCGGGTATTCCCCTTCTAGAGGGAGCCCCCGATATCTGTACACACCCCCTGTAGATAGCACCATCCCCCCTGTAGATAGTGCCACTTCCTGCATATAGCGTCACCCCCTGTAGATAGCTTCACCCATCCGTAGATAGCACCCCTCTGTAGATAGCATCAGCCCTCCCCTCCTGTAGCATCAGCCCTCCCCTCCTAAGCTCTCTCTAAGAGCAGAAACCCCAGATCGATCTGGCCAGGGATTCCGCTCCTAGAGAGCGGGTGCGGTATACAGAAGGTGTGGCACTATCTACATGGGCACTGTTACACTATATGGGCACTACCTACAGAAGACACTGGCGCTATCTACATGGGCACTGTGCGTGGCACTATGTGAGCACTGTCTACAGTGGGATCTGTGGCACTATGTGGGCACTGTAGTACTATCTATAGTGGGCACTATCTATGTGGGCACTGGCACTATCTACAGTGGGAAATGTATCACTATCTACAGGGGTATTGCAGCACTATCTACATGGGCACTGTGGTGTTTTCAGGTAGCTGGCACACAAAAAAAAACTAACAAATAAAATTCATCCATTTTTTTAACGCCCAAGAAAAACGAATGGCAAATGGCAGTTAAAAATGGTCAGACGGCCAGGAAATGGATTCAAATTTTGAGACACACTGATGCAAAACAGCCATGAAAATCTGACAGTTGATCCGCAGTAAATTGCCCTTTTTTCATGTCGTGTGAATTTAGCCTTATAGCCCTCTTCACTCTCTTTTCACAGCGATCCAGGCTGACGAAGAGAGAAAAGAAGACTAATTGTTACAGAGCTGCAACAATGTGTGTATACATATATATATATACTGTATATATATATATATATATATATATATATATATATATATATATATATATATACTGTATATGCCAAAATATGCCATATTTTTTGGACTATAAGACACAGTTTATATCTTAGAATCTGTGCTGTAATCTTCTACTGCGTCTTATCTCCTGAAGGCAAACAGATGCCAGGAGCAGGAGACTGAGCAGTGCAGTGTAATGGGAGCTGCATGTCCTGTGCTGTGTGTAATCTCTGTGTTATCTGCTCACTGAACAGTCACATCTTAGGGTATGTTCACACAGAGTGTTTTCGGCCATTTTTCGGGCCGTAAACACCCGAAAAACGACCGAAAAATCGGAAGCAGAACGCCTCCAAACATCTGCTCATTGATCTCAATGGGAAAAACGGCGTTCTTTTTCGATGGGCCGTTTTTTTACGCGGCCGTTTTGAAAAACAACCACGTAAAAAAACAGCCGCGAAAAAGAAGTGCAGGACACTTCTTGGGACGATTTTGGAGTTGTTTTTCATTGACTCTATTGAAAAAAGCTCCAAAAACGGCCGTAAAAAACGCTGCGAAAAACGCTGCGAAAATCTCGAGTGGCTTCAAAAATGTCTGAAAATCAGGAGCTGTTGTCCCTTGAAAACAGCTCCGTATTTTCAGAAGTTTTTGGGTTTGTGTGTGAACATACCCTTACACACAGAATTCTGTCATCTCATTGTTCAGTGAGCAGATAACACAGAAATTAAGGCCTTATTTACACGAACGTGTACATTTTGCGCGCGTAAAAAACGCAGCGTTTTTTGCACGTTGCAGTTCCGTGTGCCATGAGTGTTTGGTGCGTGGCTGCGTGATTCTCGCGCATATGCCATCCTTATGACACACGGTTTTGAGGTTTAGAAAAAGAAATGAAGGAGGTGGTTTTATTTTCCCCTTCATTTCTTGATCTACTGTTGTGCTAATCACGCGCAGCACACGGAAGTGCGTCTGTGTGCTGCGCGTGATTTTCACGCACCCATTGACTTCATTGGGTGCGTGATGCGCAAAAAAACGCTCATGTATAGGACATGTCGTGAGTTTCATGCAGCAGACACACACTGCGTGAAAAACACGGAATGTCTGAATGTCCCCATTGCCTTACGTTCGTGTAAATAAGGCCTAATACACACAGCACAGTAAATCTGTGCAGGTACTGATCTGCAAGGACCTTCTAGCCCCGCCCCCTCCTATGTACAGAGCAAGAGGAGATTCAACACCATTAACCCATGCCTCTCCACACCTCTGATGTCTGCTGAGTTCAGGGAAGGGTGAGAGCACTATAGCTGCCAATATCTTGTATTTCTGTGTCTGACATTGTTATGGGGCACTGTGGCTGGCATTGTATTGGGGCACTGTGGTACCCTATTGTCTCAATATTACCCAGGAAATGTACAGTTGAAGGCAAAACCTTTTTTTCTCCTCTTTTATGCTACAATTATACAATACATCGGTGCATCTTATGGTCCAGTGCGTCCTATAGTCCGTAAAATATAAAATACAATAAAAAGTGGTTTTTTCACATTTTTAGTGATTTGTCTGCTCATAATAAAAATTTTAAACATGGAATTCATTAAACTAATCTAGAGAATGAAACCTCATAAGTCTTGTAAAAAAAACAAAGTAAAAACAGTTGTGATATTCAAAGCGGTTGCAAGTAGTGCGTATCAGAAATTAAAAATTTGATCTGGACACAGGGGCATCAATGACCCTTGTTCATGAAAGGGTTAATGATCTAAAACATTCAAGTGTGACAAATATGCAAAAATAGAAAAAATTAGGAAGGGGGCAAAAACTTATTCACAGCACTGTATATACATACATACATACATACATACATACATACATACATACATACATACATACATACCCACATAAAGATTTGTACCAGATTTAGAAAAGCAGAAAAGAAACTAAACCCCATAATTATATACCGATCAGCCATAACTTTAAAAACCACTGACAGGTAAAGTAACTAACATACATTTTCTTGTTAGAATGGCACCTGTTAAGGGGTTGGATATATCAGGCAGCAAGTGAACAGTCAGTTCTTGAAGGTGATGTATTAGAAGCAGGAAAAATGGGCAAATGTAAGAATCTGAGCAACTTTGACAAATTGTGACGGCTAGACGACAGGGGTCAGAGCATCTCTAAAATGGCAAGTCTTGTGGCATGTTCCCAGTATGCAGTGGTTAGTATCTTCCAAAAGTGATTCAAGAAGGGAAAACTGGTTAATCTCTTAAAAGGTCATGGATGCCCGAGGCTCATTCATGTGCGTGGGGAATAAAGGCTAGCCTGTCTGGTTCAATCCCACAGAAGAGCTACTGCAGCACAGATTGCTGAAAGGTTTACTGCTGGCCATTATAGAAAGGTGTCAGAGTGCCCATGTTGACTTCTGTCCATTGCCGAAAGTGTCTACAATTGACATGTGAGCATCATAACTGGACAATGGCGCAATGGAAGGAGCAGGCCTGGTGTGATAAATCACATTGAAGCATGTCATATGGACGGTTGGTTGCGTGTGCGTTGCTTACCTAGGGAAGAGATGACACTTTGACACGCACCAACTACCTAACCGTGTTGTGACCAAGTACACCTGCTCATGGCAACAGCATTTCTAATAACAGTAGTCTCTTAGCTGGATGATCTGCCCTCGGACATTGCAAAAATTGTTCAGGAATGATTTAAGGAACATGACAAAGAATTCAATGTCTTAAATTCCCCAGATCTCAATCCGATCAAGTATCTGTAAGATGTGATGTAAAAACAAGTACGATCCATGAAGATCCCACCTCGCAACTTACAGGACTTAAAGGGAACCTGTCAGTAGGTTTGGAGCTACTAAACAACCAGCATGGATTTAGTATTCCAAACCTGCCTACCTCAGAAACGGATGGTTTACTAGTAAAAGTAAATTACAACTTACTGAAAGAAGTCCGGGTAAGGATTTAGGCGGCAAGGATTTCTGCACACCTCGCTTTACTGCGCATGCGCATTGTACCATCGCTGGCTTCATGTGCACAATGCCATGTGCCAAATGCCACACCCGGTCTTTATTTCGGTAAGTTGTAATTTGCTTTTACTAACTATTCCCTAATCATCAGTTTTTGAGTTAGGCAGGTTTGGAACACTAAGGCTGGGTTCACACGACCTATTTTCAGACGTAAACGAGGCGTATTATGCCTCGTTTTACGTCTGAAAATAGGGCTACAATACGTCGGCAAACATCTGCCCATTCATTTGAATGGGTTTGCCGACGTACTGTGCAGACGACCTGTAATTTACGCGTCGTCGTTTGACAGCTGTCAAACGACGACGCGTAAATGGACTGCCTCGGCAAGGAAGTGCAGGACACTTCTTTGCCACGTAATTTGAGCTGTTCTTCATTGAACTCAATGAAGCACAGCTCAAGATTTACGAGCGTCTCAGACGGCTCGGAGGAGCATTTACTTGTGAAACGAGGCAGCTGTTAACAGTCTGTCTTTTCACACGTAAATGCCTCTCATCGTGTGAACATACCCTCAGCCCCAGCTGCATTAGGGCATGCTAATGGTTTAGTGACTCCAAACCTACTAACAGGTTCCCTTTAAAGGATGTGCTGCTAAAGTCTTGGTTCCAGATACCACAGGACACCTACAGAGGTCTTGTGAAGTCCATGTCTTGAGGGGTCAGAGCTGTTTTGGTGGCACTAGGGGGACCTACACAATATTAGGCTAGTAGTTTAAATGGTACGGCTGATTGGTGTAAGTTACAAGTGTTATATAGCACGGCATAATATTTGTATATAATGTTGCTTACAGGTTGAGTAGCACGACGCTTACGTTTAGTTACCTTTTATGGGGCAGTGCACATGTAGCAGAAATGCTGCAGATTTGCGAACACATTTTTCTGTCGCGTGTGCACTTATTTTAACTGTAGGTAAATACTGGGGTAAAATTTGCAGTGAAACCTGCAGCAAAATCCACATGGTGGATTTGCGGCAGATTTTTCCTCCACGTGAGCACTTACTCTGACTAAGCTCTAACTACAAGTCAGGTGCTTTCAGTTACTGACAGTGCCTATGCAGCTGATACCTCATGCTTTACCGTAGATGACCTAATAATGAAAAAAAAATACATGGCATAATAACTGTTAAAGTGTAAATATGAGCCGGTGATTTACATGCATGACATTTATAATGTCTATGACTATATCTATACTTCTTATTATGACTATGTCATTATTATTGTCATTTTGCCATTTCTGCATGTACATAATATGCATTATTGTGTTGCTGTCTCTAAGAATGGGCAAAAAACCAACATAATCCTTATCAATTCTGGTCCCGCTCACAGTTCATTGAGTTTTATAGCTTCCTAGTGAAGAGTGGGAGCGGCCAGAAAGAGGAGGGGAGGGTGACTTTTTATTGCAGGATACCATGGCTTTATGCAGGTATAACACCTGCTGCATGAAATCTGTGTTATAAGTTAATTCACTTTTTAGCTTAGAAGAGTAAGTAACCCTTTACTTTTTTACTTACTTTTGTGAGCTTATGTAAACCTTTCAAGTCATTATGTAAGCAAACTATATTGCACCTGGAGCTTTCCAAATGGGTCAAATGTATCCATAGCCTCCCATTTACCCGACGGAGGTCAAAAAAGTGTCCTTTGGTCTCTGTCGGGCCACAATACTTTGTGGATACAGTTTTTTGCTGTATGGAATAGTGAAGCAGACTGCACTATTCCATACAGAAGCATCCAGTAATAAAAACATGTACCGTGCAGTATATATTTTTTTTAAGATGGGAGCCTATATATGATAGATGCCATCTGGCAGATGTATACGTTAAAGGTTTCCGTCGGGAGAATTTTCTATAAACATTCTATAATTGGCATCCAAAAATCTTTCTGCTGAAAATGTACAACTGATGTCTATGAACCAACGGAAATCAGTGTCGGTCACAAACCTCTGACAAATCAAAATGGGAAAAACGTATCCTCCAGAAAAATTGTTCCCCTGACTGGAATCGTTTGTCAGCCCCCTCCCCAGACATTAGATAGAGCATTCCATATTAATATATATATTTCTTCATATTGCCTGTGTACACTAATAGATAACATTTTACCAAAGTAAAGTGTTTACAGATTAGTATTACATGATGCAGTAATAGAGTAGGTTTTGCTCATCATCACGGTTCATGCATGACGTTATTCTTCAAGACTTCAAGGCTTGTCATAGACAATTGTACACTGGTTGTTCTCCCTGTATTATGACCCGTTAACACATAACAATTATTGTGTCAATTCTCCTAAGGATACCCCAGTTATAGTGGAAAACTACACTTTTTAAAAAATAAAAAAAAATTATAAAATGTAAATGTCCCCAGGGCTTTTATGACCTCATAGGGGACATATTATATAACAAAAATATACATACATAAATAAAAAAAATATACAAATAAAAGAAAAATAAACACCCTCCCCTTACAAACCCAAACCGTTGCCATATTATGTGTCAAAATGACCAAAACAAAATAGGGAACCTATTTAACCCCTTCAGGACTAAGCCTGTTTTGGCCTTCAGGACAAAGCCGATTTTTCAAATGTGTCACTTTATGTGGTAATAACTCTGGAATGTTTTTACCTATCCAAGTGATTCTGAGATTTTTTCTCGTGACATATTGTACATAAATGTTAGGGAAAAAATTTAGAGAAAATTAGCAAAAATTTGCATTTTTCTAAATTTAAATGTATCTACTTGTAAAACAGATAGTAATACCACACAAAATACTTACTAGTTTATATTTCACATATGTCTACTTTATGTTTGCTTCGTTTTTTGAACATTCTTTTATTTTTCTAGGATGTTACAAGGCTTAGAACTTTAGCAGCAATTTCTCATATTTTCAAGAAAATGTCAAAAGCCTATATTTTCAGGGACCAGTTCTGTTCTGAAGTTTTTGAGGGCCTTATATATTAGAAAGTCCCCATAAATCAACCCATTTTGAAAACTGCACCCCTCAAAGTATTCATAAAAGCACTCAGAAAGTGTTTTAACCCATTAGGCATTTCACAGGAATAAAAGCAAAGTAGAGGTCAAATTTACAAATTATTATTTTTTTGCCAAAATTCATTTGTAATACATTTTTTTCTGTACCACAGAAGGTTTTACCTGAGAAATGCACTCAATATTTATTGCCCAGATTCTGCAGTTTTTAGAAATATCCCACATGTGGTCCCAGTGCGATAATGTACTGAAACACAGGCCTCAGAACAAAGGTGCACCTAGTGGATTTTGGGGCTTCCTTTTCTTAGAATATATTTTAGGCACCATGTCAGGTATGAATAGGTCTTGTGGTACCAAAACAGTAAAGACCCCCCAAAAGTGACCCCATTTTGGAAACTACACCCCTCAAGGAATTTATCTAGGGGTATAGTTAGCATTTCGAACTCACAGTTTTTTTGCTAAATTTATTTAAATTAGTATGTGAAGAAACGTAGACATTTTTAATTTTTACAAGGAATAAAGTAAAAAAAACACCCCAACATATGTAAAGCAATTTCTTCCGATTATAGCAATACCCCATATGTGGTAATAAACTGCTGTTTGGACCCACAACAGGGCTCAGAAGAGAAGGAGCACCATTTGGAATTTGGATTTTGCTGGAATAGTTTTCAGTGCCGTGTCGCATTTGCAATGCACTGGGGGGATGAAAACAGTGGAAACCCCCCAAAATTTACCCCAGTTTGGAAACTATACCCCTCAAGGAATTTTTGTTGGGGTAAAGTTAGCATTTTGACCCCACAGTTGTTTTGCTGAATTCATTGGAATTAGTCTGTAAAGGTAAAAATCTACTCTTTTCTGTAAAAACGTAGACATTTTTAATTTTTACAAGGAATAAAGGAGAAAAAGCACCCCAACATTTGTCAAACAATTTCTCCCGATTACGTAAATACGCCATATGTGGTAATAAACTGCTGTTTGGACCCACACCGGGGCTTAGAAGGGAAGGAGCGCTATTTGGCTTTTGGAGCTCAAATTTAGATGGAATAGTTTTTGGGTGTCATGTCGAATTTGCAAAGCCGCCGAGGGACCAAAACAGTGGAAGCCCCCCAAAAGTAACCCCATTTTGTAAACTACACCACTTAAGGAACCTATATAGGGACCCCACACGTCTTTTGCAGAATTTATTAGAATTAGGCCGTGAAAATTAATATCAACATTATTTCCACTAAAAAGTTGAATTTTTTCAATTTCACAAAGGATAAAGGAGGAAAAAGCACCCCAACATTTGTGGAGCAATTTCTCCCGAGTACGGCTATACTCCAAATGTGGTCATAAATGTTTTTTCATTAGAAAGTAATTAACCCTTTCCGAATTGATCCATGTTTTGCTTTTTCTTTTTTCCTCCCCGCTTTCCGAGAGCCACAACTTTTTATTTTTCCGTCAATAGAGTGGAGTGGCTTATTTTTTGCGGGACGAGCTGTAGTTTTTATTGGTACCATTTTTTGGTACATATGACTTTTTGAGCACTTTTTATTACATTTTTTGGTACAGCCAAGGTGACCAAAAAACAGAGATTTTGCAGTTTAAAATTCTTTATTTTTCACAGCGTTCACCGTGCGAGTTCAATAATGGTATATTGTAATAGTTTGGACTTTTATTGACGCAGCGATAACAATTTTGTGCATTTTTTGACACTACTTTAGAGAAAAAATGTGAAAAGGGTTTCTTTTTGGACTTTAAATATTTCTTTATATTTATATATACTTTAACCAGCAATCATTAGATCACTGGTAGAATACACTGAAATATTAATGTATTGCAGTACACTTTGATTTTTACAGGCTCCTGTAACAGCGCGATCCCTGTTCCTGTCCGCTAGTCCCGGGTATCAGCTGTAATACACAGCTGACACCCGCAGCGTATGGCGCGGGCTCAGCGCGTGAGACGCTCCATATATCACCCCCACACTACGACATGCTATTAACTCATGGTGCACGAAGGGTTTAATGCGCAGCGGATGGTGCTTAGTGAAAATGTAAATTTTCCACTGATGTGCCATTTTAGTGCACTATATGTTGTGCCCAGTTTGTGCCACAAATACCTCATAAAATATTAACCGGGTTCTCCCGGGTATGGCGATGTCATGTCTGTGTTCATAAAACTGCTGTTTGGGCATGCTGTAGGGCTCAGAAGGGAGGGAGCGGCATTTGGCTTTAGGGAGTGCAGATTTTGCTTGGTAGTAGCTCTGGCGATTTGCTGGTATTTCAGTTTATAATGTGGGGGCATATGTAGGCTAGGCAGAGTACATCAGGGGCATAATAAGAGGGTATAATAATGGAGTAAATAAATAATAATTCGCACAAATGTGGCCGTTGTCGCACTGATAAATGGCGCCCGATCTTATCCGCTTTTGGAACACTGCACATTTTGCATCGCCATATTCTGGGAGCCGGAACTTTTTTTATTTTTTTCACCACCGGAGCCATGTGAGGGCTTATTTGTTGCGGGACAATCTGTAGTTTTCATTGGTACCCTTTTGGGGTACATGCGATTTTTTTTATCACTTTTTATTCAATTTTTCGGCAAGCAAGGTGACCAAAAACCATCAATTCTGACAAAGATTTTTATTTATTTTTTATGGCGTTCATCCTGGGCTATAAATGACCATTATATTTTTTTCTGCGGGTCGATATGATTACGGTGATACCATATGTATTTTGTTTTTTTTTACATTTTGCAGTGTTTGCGCAATAAAATAACTTATTTAAAAAATAAATATTTTTTTGTGTCACCATATTCTGATAACCATAACTTTTTTATTTTTCAGTCAAAGAAGCTGTGTAAGGGCTTGTTTTTTTGGTACTATTTTGGCGTACAGGCGACTATTTGATCACTTTTTATTGTATATTTTGGGAGGGGTGGTGACCAAAAAGTAGGCATTGTTTTTCGTTTATTTTATTTGCGGTGTTCACCGTGCGGAAAAAATAATATTATAGTTTTATAGTTGGGGTTGTTACGAACACGGTGATACCAAATATGTGTACTTTTTTTTTACGTGTTCATTTTTTTTCTATAATAAAGGACTTATTATAGGAAAAAAAGCAGTTCTTGTTTATATCACTTATAACTTTTATTTTTACACTTTTTTTTAAATATTTTTATTCTTTTTTTTACTTGTCCAACTAGGGGACACTTAGACTTGCAGCTCTGATGAGGGCAATCTATTACTAATCTGATGATAGAACCGATAAAAACAAGGGGACATATACGAAAACACAGAAAAAGGCCATACTTACAAATGGACACAGCCAGGTCAGAAACGCTGATGAAGGAGTGAGCAGGTGCTTTAAATAATAATAGCCACTCCCACTGGTCTTGAGGGGAGTGGTGTGTGGTGCATGGGATGTGTAGTAAGAAATAATAAATGAATAGTGTGTGTGCAAGTGTAATACTATAAGTGAAATATAGGGGGCAGTAATGAGTGAAGTGCCTCAATAGAAATAAATGGATAATGGGGTGCAAGTGTGTGAAACATGGAGGGATAGTGTGTACGTCATGAGGCACAACGTGTATAGCCAGGTAGAAGCCTATTTGTGACGCCTTGATAGTTCATAGAGCGGGCTACCCTGCTTGCTATGCCAAACAACAACACACCATGCTCTCCCAGCATCAAAGACCCGGCTGTGTCCAAGAGAAGCGAATATATGTAGTAATGAAAAATACCTGGGGTATTAGTAATCATTTTGGCCAAAAGGACGCAAGCTCGCAATCCACGACAAGGATCCCCAGACTTGCGAGTCCCTAACTCCTTAAATGGAACAGAATGTTCCTGATCCACAAACAGAACCGATAAAAACAAGGGGACATATACGAAAACACAGAAAAAGGCCATACTTACAAATGGACACAGCCAGGTCAGAAACGCTGATGAAGGAGTGAGCAGGTGCTTTAAATAATAATAGCCACTCCCACTGGTCTTGAGGGGAGTGGTGTGTGGTGCATGGGATGTGTAGTAAGAAATAATAAATGAATAGTGTGTGTGCAAGTGTAATACTATAAGTGAAATATAGGGGGCAGTAATGAGTGAAGTGCCTCAATAGAAATAAATGGATAATGGGGTGCAAGTGTGTGAAACATGGAGGGATAGTGTGTACGTCATGAGGCACAACGTGTATAGCCAGGTAGAAGCCTATTTGTGACGCCTTGATAGTTCATAGAGCGGGCTACCCTGCTTGCTATGCCAAACAACAACACACCATGCTCTCCCAGCATCAAAGACCCGGCTGTGTCCAAGAGAAGCGAATATATGTAGTAATGAAAAATACCTGGGGTATTAGTAATCATTTTGGCCAAAAGGACGCAAGCTCGCAATCCACGACAAGGATCCCCAGACTTGCGAGTCCCTAACTCCTTAAATGGAACAGAATGTTCCTGATGCACAAACAGAACCGATAAAAACAAGGGGACATATACGAAAACACAGAAAAAGGCCATACTTACAAATGGACACAGCCAGGTCAGAAACGCTGATGAAGGAGTGAGCAGGTGCTTTAAATAATAATAGCCACTCCCACTGGTCTTGAGGTTGTGGACGTGTAGTGGACTTGTTGCGGACTCATTGCAGAATTTCTCCATTGACTTCAATGGAGAGTCAAAATTCCGCAATGAAGTCCGCAGATGTTATGTGTGCTCCGGAGCATAGTGGTTTTACTAACATGATAGTTCTTCATTCTGGCTGGACCTATGTATTTCCAGGTCTACAGCCAGACTGAGGAAGTCAATGGGGCTCCCGTAATTACGGGTGACTACGTGTGTGTTACGGGAGCGTTGCTAGGCGACGTCAGTAAATAGTCACTGTCCAGGGTGCTGAAAGAGTTAAACGATCGGCAGTAAATAGAAGTTCCTACTTACCAAGAACTCCCTGCTTCTTCCTCCAGTCCGGCCTCCCGGGATGACGTTTAAGTCCAAGTGACGGCTGCAGCCAATCACAGGCTGCAGCGGTCACATGGACTGCCTTGTCATCCAGGGAGGTCGGGCTGGATGGAGAAAGAGGGACACGTCACCAAGACACCGGCCGGGTAAGTATGAATTTCTTGTACTTTTACCAGGGAAAGGGCTGCCCCTTCTCTCTATCCTGCACTCATAGAGAGAAGGGAAGCCCTCTTCCCCTCAATACGCAATGGCTAGTCCGCATCAATTTAATCCCCATTTTAGGCAAAGCCGCAACAGAATCTGCAACGCAGATTCTCTGCGGCATTGATGTGGACAGTGTATGCAGAACTCTGCCACGTCTGGTCATACCCTCAGTGTATGCTGCGGACACCAAATTCCGCACCGCAGCCTATGCTCCGCAGCGGAATTGTCCGCAACGTGTAAACGAACCCAACTAAAAAGCTGTGGAAAGCAATGGAGAAACGTGTACGCTGCGGACTGTCCGCAGCGGAATTCCAGAGCAATTCCGCCACGTCTGGTCATGCCCTTAAGGTCCAGCCTATTTTGGGCTTTCAGAACCAAGTGTTTTTTCATCGCCACATTCCTAGAGCGCTAACTTTTTTATAAGCTGTTTAGCACGCACTATAAATAACATGAGTTTTCACATTTTGCAGGAGGGCAGGGGGGGGTTAATATAATAAACTAACAGGTATTCATGGTTTCAAATGCCCCCCACTTCAGTGCTGACACCCTTGTTCGCCGCTGCTCCGGTTTGCTGCGGTCACATGCCGCTCCTTGGTCGGCTTGAGCGGCGGTGAACTGGGGTATCAGCACTGGAGCAGGGGGCATTGGTAAAGATAAGTAAAAGCGATGTAAGTAAAAACCATGTGTATGTACATATATGTAAATGTATACTAAATGTCTAAATGTGTGTTGAGTAGAACATAAGACACAAAAAAAAAGAGCTGCTTTTTTTTGTTTTTAAACACAATGTAATCCACAACTAATTTTTTTAGTTTAGCAGGAGAAAGTCCTTTCCCAGAATTGTTGCAATAGGACAACTGCATTTATGAGTTTTCAATTCGAAATGGCTGCATTTTTCTTAGAAAAAAAATATTCAAAGTCTTTACTTTAAAATAAAATAAATGCACGTCTGCATAGCTGATTGTGTCATTCTACGGAAAACATTTTTCATAACTGCTCCATAATTTAAAAAGACATCTGGCTATGCAAATAGAGGCTCCATTTTTATTCAAGTCATGCCTTCCATACAGGTTTTGGTAGGTGCACACAGATTCCATGCAGATTCCTACATTTGCATTGACTCTCCGCAATGAGTGATGTTTTTGTTTCCATCCAGAGCTCTTCCCATCACAATAAGCAGAGCTGTTTAATATATAGTGAACACAATGCAAATGTTCCCTAATGTGCAAATGTCATTGTGTACCTATAAAAGACCTGTACAATGAGGTGCGATTACAATGAAGCAGCATGGCAGACGTGTGTTTGTATATTTAGCCACAACTCCTAATTGTTATTATAATGAGGATTAAGAAAGACAAAGTTCTGAAGTGCAGCCAGTGTCAAACAAGTTCATGAAGGGTGTAAATCTGGAATACTTCGCAGTGAAGCCGGAAAAGTGATCGCAGACATAAAAATAATTCAGGATCAATAGTCTAGATGTTGCAAGAGTGAAATTGTGTAATGTATGAATTGATGAATGTGGTTATTATGAGAGCATTTCCTTACTTGTTTTACTTTCTGTTTCTTATTGACAAGCTACTGTAATAGATTACTATGAATGATACATATGATTGCATACAAAGTACACTATATGGACAAAGGTATTGGAACACCTACACAATATTCACATTACAGCTACAGGAGCTTTTTATGACATCCCATTATAAATCTATAGGCATTATTATGGAGCTGGTCCCCCGTTTGCAGCTAAAACAGATCTTACTCTTCAGGGAAGGATTTCCTCAAGACTTTGGAGTGTTCTTGCCCATGTGGGAGGTCAGACGCTGATGTTGGATGAGACGGCCTGGCTTGCAATCTCCGTACTACTTCATCCAGGTTTTTCGATACGGCCGAGGTCAGGACTCTGTGTGGGACAGTCCAATGCTTCCACACCAAACTTACCCAACCATGCCTATATGGGCCTTGGGGCACATGCTGGTACAGAAAAGGGCCTTTCCCAAACTGTTCCCAGCTAAAGCATTAAAGGGGTTTTCCACTACCAGACAACTGGTACATGTATATGATCGGTGCGGGTCAGATAAATCACTGAATGGTGCAAATGTTATATATTAACAAATATTTAGGAGCTGAGATAAACATTGTTTAACATGGGGAGCGTATAATAAATAAGCATTTATTTTTTATAGGAAAATCTGAAAAGGCAGCTTGTGCTAAATTTAGAATGTACCCCCAGCTTTCTGAAATGTACCAACCACCAACTTGAAATACTCATAGGGCTTATGCACACAACTTTGTCATGTAAATTGACCATGTATTGTGGCACAAGAAGTCTCCATTTTTCTGTATTAAGGACCATTAGGCATGATGCCTGCATGATATCCTGTATTCTTCCCTAGAAACAATGTTTCTAGAATATACTTGTAATACGGAATGTGATTGAACATGCTATTTTTTTTCCCTATGAATGTGTGAGAAAATCCGCTCTATGCTTCTGTATTTAATCAGATGTACAGTATGGGCCCATAGAAGTCTATGTGTGCCATATCACGGATCTCTACATTTCGGTTCTGCTATACTGCTGTGTGCATAAACCCTTAATCTGAGATTAGCCCAATCTCAGGTTTCTCCCTTACCCCTTAAATTTTACCTGCTCAGACTTTCCGCTCAGACTTTCTATTGAGCTCCACCTCTACATAAATTTCCAGAAAAAGCCGAACAGAAACAAAGCGCTGAGCGCTCACACGAGTGCTTCTGTCGCTTCGTTTTAGCGATTGGTGGGGGTCTCAGTGCTCGGACCCCCACCAATCAAAACTTCTGACATGTCACTATGACATATCAGAAGTTTGTTGAACGTTTATTTACACTTTAATGATTGTGTCACGGACTGCTCCTCTTACTTTCTGTACTGCCAGTTTTGCCTAGAATATTTATTTAAATGTAATGAGTCCTAGCCAAGGAAATGGATAACACTTGATAGCGCTAGATAAGTTTTATTTTATAGACTAGAAACAAAAGGAAAGAAAATCTGCCTTTTATGGCAATCTTGGAAAGATGTCTCACTATTTGCCATATACTTTATAAATATATTCCCCTTGTTCACTGTTGTACTGCAGCTTACATGTGATATGACATGGAATAACTCTGCTTTTCTAAGCCACTTCTATTTATTCGTTTTCACCTTATATAACATAAAAAACATATTTTTTAGTTAAACGGCAAAAAATACATATACTGACATGTTATACTACATTTTATACACTACATAAAGAAAGCAGGACCGAGTTTTGGAAATCCGCGTGCAAGTTTTTAGATCTTGATTAAAAAATAAAGAAATGGCAGACAATGTCGGTGAGAAAAATAAGTGAACTTTGCTGACCCACCTGCTACTTTTCAGAACAACTGAGTGGGGCATTTTGCATCAGTTTGTCATCTGTATTTAATCAGTATTGCATCAGTATTAGGCTGGGTTCACACGAGCACATTAACGTCCGTAATGGACAGACGTATTTCGGCCGGAAGTCCCAGACCGAACTCAGTGCAGGGAGCCGGGCTCCTAGCATCCTAGTTATATACGATGCTAGGAGTCCCTGCCTCTCTGCAGGACAACTGTCCCATAATGTAATCATGTTTTCAGTACGGGACAGTAGTTCCACGGAGAGGCAGGGACTCCTAGCGTCGTACATAACTATGATGCTAGGAGCCCGGCTCCCTGCACTGAGTTCGGTCCGCGACATCCGGCCGAAATACGTCCGTCCATTACGGACGTTAATGTGCTCGTGTGAACCCAGCCTTATAGATCCGTAATACTGATCGGCTTCCTTCCTAGGGAGGTGATTGAATTACATAAGACAGCCGCTTCGAATAACGGATGCAATACTGATGTAATACTAATGTAATACTAATGCAATACGGATAACATACAGACCAAATACGGATGTATCTATATTTACCACACTCTATACACTTTTGGACTTTTCCATCCACAAAATGGATGAAAGTAGTGCATGTTGCATTTTTAAAATACGCTCATATTTTTTACGCCCATGTAAGTAGCATCATAGATTAACATTAGCTCCATATTACGAACAGAAAAAAACAGATGTAATACTGATGAAAAATAGACCTGTGTCAAAGCAGCCTTAGGGCTAATTCATATTTCATATTACGGATCTGTATTAATAATGTCTTTTCATTGAAAAAGTTGCCATTTAAAAGGTTTTATTAACATTTCTTTTTTTACGCATAGTGTTTTTTTCAACACGCAGCATGTTCCATCGGTTCTATAAGGATACTGTTTTTAGTACATAGAATAGGTTGAATTTAAAAACGTTCTATTTTTGCATAGTTCACATGTACGGATTTCTTTAATTTTTTATGACCAATTCCTGCAACATTACAAAAACAGCAACAAAAATTATTAATCATTTTAAGAATTAAAAAAAGAACAAATATACATTCAAAATGGACAACTCAGAACACAATATGAAACAAAAAGGTATACAATATGGAAACAAAAACTGAACAAATCGTAAAAAAAGATCTGTATTTCGAATCCCTATTTCTTATTTTCATAAGAAAGTGTAAAAGAGCCCTTAGTCCTCATAGCACCATTAAAAAGAAGGAAAATATAAGAAATTGTGGTCTGAAACCTAAATAAATAATTAATTTACAAAATTAAAGGGGACTACCCACAATAAACATTAATCCACAGGATGCAGGATAAATGTTTAATCGCTGGAAGCCCCACTGCTGGGACCATCACCGATAACAAGTAGGGGCGTCCCGAGTCTTCCATTCCTTCTCATCCTCACAACTGTGCTGCTGCTTCATACAAACTGTATGGGAGTTATGGAAACAGCCGAGTGCTGGACTCACCTGTTTCTGTAACCTCCATAGAGCTTATATAGAGCAGGAGCATGCATGCTCAACAAACTTCACCTATCCCTCTTCGCACAAGTGAGGATTAACGGGAACTCAGGACCCCAGCAGTTGGTGGGGGTCCCAGCAATCAAAGAAAGGATGTGTGTTTTCTGGGGGGGGAAACCCAAAGATGGGCATGTGTCTTTTTTAAGCTGTACTAACTATGTCATGGAAGAGATATCTGCTGACATTAGGGAGGGACTGTATCTTCGAATATGTTAGAGAATTTTCGTGAGAAATACATTTATTAAAGGAACAGGTGTTTACAATAGTTGGCCACATCGGTTAACATCTGAAGAGAAATGAACAAACCAATGGCAATTATCTTAAAGGGATTTTCCCACCATAGAAATGAATGGCATATTGATAGAATACACTGCCGTAATGTCTGCTACTCCTCTACCATGCTCCTTTTGAAAGACAAAATTAAAATATGTCTCAGGAGGCATAAGCAGTCTAAAAAAAAGATCTCAGCTGTTTCTTCAGTTTTTGGTGAGCAACATATTAATACACAACATTATCCATTACGGAATCGGTGGGTTTCGTCTGGTATTTAATCTTTTTAGACTGTGGATGTGTTGCTTTGTATTGTTTTGTTGTCTAAATTTATGCAAAGTCGTGGCAAATAATACTGTGGTTATGTAAAGCGAAGGCAATTTCTGCCACGGCTGAAAACCTCTTTATTAAAGAGGCTCTGTCACCAGATTTTGCAGCCCCTATCTGCTAATGCAGCAGATCGGCGCTGCAATGTAGATTACAGTAACGTTTTTATTTTTTAAAAACGAGCATTTTTGGCCAAGTTATGACCATTTTCGTATTTATGCAAATGAGGCTTGCAAAAGTACAACTGGGCGTGTTGAAAAGTAAAAGTACAACTGGGCGTGTATTATGTGCGTACATCGGGGCGTGTTTACTACTTTTACTAGCTGGGCGTTGTGTATAGAAGTATCATCCACTTCTCTTCACAACGCCCAGCTTCTGGCAGTGCAGCACTGTGACGTCACTCACAGGTCCTGCATCGTGTCGGCACCAGAGGCTACAGATGATTCTGCAGCAGCATCGGCGTTTGCAGGTAAGTCGATGTAGCTACTTACCTGCAAATGCTGATGCTGCTGCAGAATCAAGTGTAGCCTCTGGTGCCGACACGATGCAGGACCTGTGAGTGACGTCACAGTGCTGCACTGCCAGAAGCTGGGCGTTGTGAAGAGAAGTGGATGACACTTCTATACACAACGCCCAGCTAGTAAAAGTAGTAAACACGCCCCGATGTACGCACATAATACACGCCCAGTTGTACTTTTACTTTTCAACACGCCCAGTTGTACTTTTGCAAGCCTCATTTGCATAAATACGAAAATGGTCATAACTTGGCCAAAAATGCTCGTTTTTTAAAAATAAAAACGTTACTGTAATCTACATTGCAGCGCCTATCTGCTGCAATAGCAGATAGGGGCTGCAAAATCTGGTGACAGAGCCTCTTTAAGGAATTCCAATACAAGTGCAAGCTAAAACACTTCTATTACCTGAGTACCTCCCATTTGTGAGGGTATAATATAAATCTGCTGTAATTTCCAATGTAACTTTGTGCTATAAGTATAATAATAATAACAACAATAAATCATATCTATTAGGCTTATTACAGCATATTCAATACAAGCAAGGACACTGGACACTGAATCGACCAGTCCTCACCAGTACAGACATGACAGCTTCCTATATGGAACAAAGGGGACTTTCATGGGGGACTTTACCATTTGGCAAATCAGCATAAATAATTCTAGGTCATTATTTAAAAATAATTATAGAAATAAAATGAAAATATAAAAATATGATTCAGCAGAGAAAAGGAGACACAATTTTATCTATCTATCTATCTATCTATCTATCTATCTATCTATCTATCTATCTATCTATCTATCTATCTATCTATCTATCTATCTATCTATCTATCTATCTATCTATCTATCTATCTATCTATCTATCTATCTATCTAATCTATCTATCTGTCGGTCTTTCGTAACAACCAGCAGGTTTGTGGACCCACTGATCTACTCCACCAGTTTGGCTTAGGGCCACCTCTAAGGGCATTGTCTATGCAGAGGTGGTCCCGGTGGATTAGCTGATGGCTAGACAAATGCAAAACAGGCATAGGTAGGCACCTTGATGGATGGAGGCATGACTGCAGATCACATATGACAGGTGGACATCCGACAGTGGAACACCGGCAGGTAGCTGGCAGCTGGACACAGGCAGATAGTGGATTACTAGATGCAGGCTGTTAACGTATTACTAGATGCCAGCTGGTAGCGTATTACTGGATGCCGGCTGGTAGTGTATTACCGGATGCAGGCTGGTAATGGATAGCTGGATACAGGCTGATAACTGATAGCATAGGCAGACAGGATCAGGTGCATACAGGAACCTTCGCAGGATAACACAAAGTATTTCCAATATTGCTCAGGCACCTGGGTAAAGGTGCCTTACATAGTCCTGGGGAGCAGCAGGCGTGATTATGTAATTTTTAAATTTGGTGCATGCTGGTCCTTTAAGGGACAGCCAGGGTGCGTGTGCGAAGGCAGAGGATGTCGGCGGCTCCTTGCTAGGAGAGGCCGCAGAGGAAGGCACAGGACCGGGCGGTAGGGACCGCAGGCAGGAGCGGGACCCAACGCCGGCATTACCATCTATCTATCTATCTGTCTATCGTCTATATTATATCTATCTTCTAAATCTATAGCTATCAATCATCTATTTCAGCAGAGAAAAGGAGACACAAGCTCATAAATCTCATAAAATATCTAATCTATATCTTCTATCTATCTCTCTCTCTCTCTCTCTATCTATCTATCTATCTATCTATCTATCTATCTATCTATCTATCTATCTATCTGTCATCTATCTACCATCACATCTATCTATCTATCTATCTATCTATCTATCTATCTATCTATCTATCTATCTATCTATCTATCTATCTATCTATCTATCTATCTATCTATCTATCTAATGATAGCACCTTTAGCCTCTAATCACACCTGTGTCTGGCTTCTGGTTTATAACGGAAACCACGACACAGTGCCAGAACTGTCGTACGGGGTCCATGGGATCCATCCGGTTCCATTGTGGTGTCTTTCTCATTGTCAGGAAGAGTAGTGATGCATGCAAACGCTAAATATTTTCATCAAATCTGACGGAATTTGCAATAAAGGCTCCGTGTCTCCAATGCAAATGTAATCAGAGCCTTAGAAATACATTTCTGGCACATTGCATTAATGGTTACTTTAATAATAGCAAATTGTTAATGTCCTGGCGAAAGAGTGCACCTCTGCCGCCACCACCATGTTTGAGTGTGTTCTCTTTTGTGGCATGATGTATTTGCTTTTATCTCACATGACATATTGCTACTTCACATGAATCCCATTTTTGTCAAGTCTCTTTCTTATTTTTGTAGTCATGAGTACAGAGACGCCTTCAGCTGTTTGAATGTTCTGGGATGTTTTGTGACTTCCGGGATGAGTCACAGGGTCTACGGAGTAATTTTGGCTGGCTGCCACCCTGGGTATGTTCACCATTGTTCAAGACTTTACTTTTTGGAAATGATGAGGGGGATTTACTAAACAAATTGCCCCAAGAATTCTGTCAAAAATATTTAAAAAAAGGTGCACATGGCATGTGCAAAATGTTTTGAGAAGAGGAGTTGTTAAAGCAGTAAATTTACTAAAGACATGCGTCATTTTCATAAATTGGGAGCAATTTGGTCCATATTTATTGACTTGTAAGTTTATGCATCCTATAAGGGCTTGTCCACATGTAACGGAATTGCTGCGTATTTTCCGTCTGGAATTGCGGACGTAAAATCTGCAGCGAAATACAGTAGCAGCAAAGTGGGTGAGTTTTAACAAATCTCATCCATACGCTGCGTAAAATTTCCAAGTAAAAAGTCGCCTGCGGTGCGTATTTTTCGCACCGCAGCAAGTCAATACCTGCTGCAGAAAGTGGAGAGAATTGCTGCATTTTTCATAGGAGATATCACCATCTCCCAACATTGGGAAAAAACGCAGTAAAATCCACACCATTGTTTGCAGTAAAAAAAAACACAGGAAATGGTGCGCTTTTTCCGCAGCTGAATTTTTGCTAGTTTCTGCGAATTACTGCAGAAATTTTCTGCAGCAATTCCGTTACCTGTGGACAAGCCCTTTCACTATTGATAATCAAGACATTGTTTAATATTATGAGAAAAAAGTGTTGTGACTCATAAAATGCACTAAAATGTTTAAAAAACTATTGTGTGTAGGCAGTTCCTTTTGTCTACTCTTCTGTTTTAAAAGAATAAAATCCATTAATTGGTATTAATACACAAAACTAGAGGACATCCAGAAGGGAGAAAAATAATTTCCATGCCTCCTGCTAAGCTGCATAAAACGGCAAAAAGTCCAAAATGATTGCGCAAATATGGCGTGCCATAACTTGTGACATTTTAACGCGAGAAAACTAGCGTAAAGTTGTTCCTAAATTACAACAATGGTGCCTCATTTGACACAGCTTAAATAGAAGGCGAAAACAGCTCCTGAATTTCAGACGTAATTGCATGTACTCGCGTTTTTCACGGCGTCTTTTACGGACGTAATTTAGAGCTGTTCTTCATTGGAGTCAATGAAAAACGGCTCCAATTACGTCCCAAGAAGTGACATGCACTTCTTTGAGGCGGGCGTCTTTTTAGGCGCCGTCTTTTGACAGCAGCGCGTAAAAAAAAAGCCTGTCTGCACAGAACACCGTAAGACCCATTGAATTCAATGGGCAGATGTTTGTAGACGTTTAGAGCCGTTTTTTCGGGCGTAATTCGAGGCGTAAAACGCCTGAATTACGTCCGTAAATAGGGCGTGTGAACATACCCTAATAGAAGTCTATATGGTAATATTCCAAATGTTGAGCCGCACCTCTTTCTTTTTAAAACAGAAAATCATTGAGGCTCATCGTTGCCCTGTTTACACTGGGCAATTATCTGGAACGAGCTGCTCGATAATTGGCCAGTGTAAAAGGGCCTTAAATTGCAAAAGTATTCACTACCCCCTTGGTGTTTTTCCATTTTTGTTGCATTACAACCTTGAAATAAAATAGATTTACATTTGATTTTATCTACTGGGTCTGATACAATAGTCCAAATTGTTACAGTGGAATTTAAAAAAAATACCTTGTTTAAAAAAGATAACAAACACGAAAAGTTGTGAATTCATCCTCTTTTCTATGAAACCTCTACATAAGTTTGGTCCAACCAATTAACTGAGGAAATTACGTAATTAGTTGTATAAGGTCTCGCTGTGTATAATCAAAGTGTCACATGATCTGTCACATGATGTCAGTACAAATAGACCTATTCTGAAAGACACCCGAATCTGCAACATCACTAAGCAAGCAACATGAAGACCAAGGAGCTCTCCAAACAGGTCAGAGATGAGGTTGTGGAGAACTATAGATCACGGTTGGGCTATAAAAAATATCTAACATTTTGAACATCCCACGGAGCACCATTAAATCCATTATAGCACAATTGAAAAAATATGGCACAACTAGAAACCTGACAAGAGAAGGTCGCCCACACAAAACTTACAAAACCGGTCAAGGAGGGAATTATTCTGAGGATTACAAAAAGACACAAACTATAACACTGAAGGAGCTCCAGAGATCCACAGCGGAGATAGAACTATCGGTCAATAGGACCACTATAAGATGTTCACACCAGAGTGGGGCTTTATGGAAGAGTGGCCAGAAACAAAAATTGCTAAAAGAGTGTTTTTGGGCTTTCCCCGCCTAATAATACAGATGACATCCGGCTCTTCCCGTTACTCCTGCTCACGGTGGGTACCGGGGTAAAAATGGGGGTTAGTTTTAGCCTCTGCATCGGCTAACACTAAGCCCCGCCTTAGTAATGGACGCTGTCAATCAGCCAGTAGCCATTATTAAGGCGGTAGTAATAAAGTTTAAAAAAAATACAGACATAGAAAAAATATTTTATTGAAATAAAAAAAACACCACCCTCGTTAACCATTTTATTGAAAATAAAAAAAGCTGTCATCGAAGTAGTCCTCGAATCCGATGTAGTCTGACATCCGAACCTGCAAAAAAAGCCCATTAGTGACATATGTAGTAGGCTTATACACAGGGCCCATCAGACAGGATCACACATGGGCCCTGTATCTAAGCCTACCATGCGGTAGGCTTAGATACAGGGTCCGGCAGACAGGATCACACATGTGAATTGCTGTCTAATTGGCCTGTACCTAAGCCTACCATATGGTAGGCTTAGATACAGGGCCCCAGCAGACAGTATTGTTATACTTACCCTCCTCTTCAGCTCCGGACGCAGCAAAGGTCCTGATGCCATCCAGCTTTGCGACGTTGTGCGCGGCGCACAGCGTCGTGATGTCAAAGTCGTCAGGACCACCGCAGCGCTCGGGAATGAGGAGGGTAAGTATACTGTTACTATAGTAGTAGTTTATTACATAGGCACCAGTTACTATAGTACCTTTTAACAGACGTAGCTTCGGGGCCTGGTCAAAACTGCGACAACTATAGCTACGCCACTCCTGGAGTGGTCTAAGGAGAAACATGTAAATGTCTTGGAATGGCCTTGTTAAAGCCCAGACCTCAATCTAATTGAGAATCTGTAGTATTACTTGAAGACTGATGCACACCAACACAACCCATCTAACTGGAAGGAGTTGGAGCAGTTTTTCCTGGAAGAATGGATGAAAATCCCATTGTCTGTATGTGCTAAGCTAATATAGCATAGTTGCCAACACTCCTGAATTTGCCGGGACTATCCCGAATTTACAGAGACAGTTCCGTCAAATTACTGTCCGGACCGTGTCCCGGCAACTGCCATATTCAATTGTATCTGCGTCCTCAGAACGCAGATACAATTTAATACTAAGACAGAGCAGGAAACTATCAGCTTTCTGCTCTGCCATTCACTCCTACTGGAGCAGAATCCCCAGCTAGAGCGTTGCCGACACACTGGTCGGGGAATCCGCTCATAGAGGAAGCCCCTGACCATATATGGACAGTGACATCAAGGGCTCCTTCTGGAGCGGAATCCTTGGTCAGAACTCTGCCGACGCTATATATGGACAGTGACGTCTGGGGCTCCTCCAGGAGAGAAATCCCCGGCCAGAGTGTCGGCAACGATCTGGCTGGGGATTCCACTCCGAGGGAGCCCTAATTGCGCTATCTCCAGGGATGTGGGGTGTGGCCCTATCTACAAGGGGGCGTGTGTGGCATGATCTACTAGGGGGAGTGTGTGGTACTATCTACAAGAGGACATGTGTGGCACTATCTACAGGGGGCATGTGTGGCACTATCTCCAAGGGTGCATGTGTCGCACTATCTACAGGGGGCATGTGTGGCACTATCTCCAAGGGTGCATGTGTCGCACAATCTACAAGAGGGCGTGTGTGGCACAATCTACAGGGGACTGTGTGGCATTATCTAGAGGGCACTGTGGCATTATGTACAGTGGGGTGTGTGGCAACATCTACAGAGGGCACTGTGGCACTATCTGCAGGGGGTGTGTGGCACTATCAGCGGGGGGTGTGGCACTATCTACAGAGGGCACTGTGGCACTATCTACAGAGGGCACTGTGGCATTATCTACATAGGGCACCGTGGCATTATCTACAGAGGGTACCGTGGCATTATCTACAGAGGGCACCGTGGCATTATCTACAGAGGCCACTGTGGCATTATCTACAGAAGGCATTGTGGCATTATCTACAGAGGGCACGGTGGCATCTACAGAGGGCCCTGTGGCCCCATCTACAGGGGGGCTCTGTGGCTCTATATACAGGGGGATGTGGCATTATCTACAGGGGGTCCGTGTGGCCCTATCTACAGGGAGCAGTGTGGAGCACCAACTACAAGGGGCACTGAGTGTGGCACTATAACGACCATGGTCGCTGACCACAAACTCCTTCCATCCAGTCGACGCCCTTCTCTCCAGAGATGTCTGCACATACGGCCCTCCTGTTCCACAGTGACCACCAGGGTGCGCTTGCGAGCTCAGTCCAGACTTAAGAAGTCAAAGCGCATGCAGGTGAGAGATTGAGCTGATTGTTCCCAGAGCACCCTGGGCTATAAGAAGGGCTGTGCCCCTTCCTCCCATGCCTGAGTGTTGTTGTTGTTGTACCCAAAGTTTGTCTATGCAAATGGTCTCCTAGTGGTTTCCAGTTCCCAGTGTTCCCCGTACCTGTATCCTGGGCAAGTGCTGTGCTGAGCTGTAGTCGTGCTGTATACCACGCCTGTCCTGCTACTCCACGCCTGACGTCTACCTGCTGCCTAGTCCCAGCCGAGCCTGCCTTGCTACTGTCCAAGTTCCCACAGGTACACTATACGAACTATAGACTGTGACTGCGCCCTGTTGGCCAGCTGCCATACCGTCAAGGCGGTACGGCCCCGTGGGTCCACGAACCGAACGTGCCAGTCACTATCTACGCTGGTTTTTACGCTACCAGTAGTGGTCAGCACAGATTACCTATCCCTAGTGATAAAGTGAGACATTACCTGCCAGTATACAACCAGATCACCAGAGAGAGATTCTGGCCACCATAGTAGTTGTCATCCAAACCAGTGCAGAAATTTTTGTTTGTTTATTTGCAGAAATTCTGGGAAGAAAGCCACGCTCGTTAGCCACACCCACACTATAAGCCATGCCCCCATATGCCACACCCACCAAAGAAGCCACACCTTAAGTGTACCTGGGAAAAAAATTAAATGTTGGCAACTATGATAGAGACGTACCCCAAGAGACTTGTATCTGTAATTACAGCAAAAGATGGCTGCACACAGTATTGAATTTCAGGGGGTGAATACTTACGCTCATTAAAGCTTTGCCCTCCGTGTGCCAGGAAGTCAAGTCTACTCCAGCTATAAGCTGGAGTCAATGTACGTTATATAATTTACACCAATTTCTGGTGTAAATTGTAGCAAATGTGTAAGGCCATGTCCCTTCTGCTAAGTCCTATCCGCGTTTAGTAAAGTGCCGTGAGCGGCCGAAATGCCTCAGAAATCTAAAATAAAATTGTGCAAATTGTGACTTTTAAGGTATTTGCGACTGTTCTACGCCAAACTATTCTGGTCGTAGACAAATAATAGATTCCTCCCAAAGTGTTTTAGAAATGTGAAAAACGTTTTACTAGAATTTTCCCTATTCATCAGGGATTCCTGCATTTTTGGGGACAGGAATAAGGCTTTGTTCACATTGGCGTCGGAGGCTCTGGTCGGAAGCTCAATTGCAGATTCTGACATATTTGACTAAAAAAATAGTGCCGCATGCGATGCTATTTTTACCGTCAAAGGTCGGACGGACACCACGACGTTGGGCGCCTGTGGTCTATATCATCACTCTCCAGGTATATACTTGCTGTCCAGAATACCATCATTTCCATGGAGACTTGAGTGATACCGTTATGAGCCATTGGGATTCTGTCAGGATGTATTGGGGGACCTTTGAAATTGGATTTATCATAGTCGTCATGGCTCCGTTATGAATGGAAGTGTAAATGCATCCTAAAAATAATCATCTTTATTTAAAAAAAAGCTCATTACCGTTTCCTAATTCACGGATATGAGTGGTTTTCAGCCAATCATTTTGGCAGGACAGTCACTTTTGTCACTAGGAGAGCTCTTTATTGGTGTGGTGTCTGTGACCAACTTTAGATACTAAAATGAATATATATGCGACATTGCCTGAAAGGCTGGTATGATCCGGACTGCAGGATGTGTGTGGTGTCACCTGCTGTCGTACATTGGCACTGAACACCGAAGGAGGCTTCGTGCAGACATCTCCTGAGGTAAAGTTGTCTTTCAGAGGACTACGAGTATGCGGCGCTCTTCTGTACTTATATTCGGAAATGTTTTACACGAGTCTCCACATTAATGAATAGGGACCACTTGTCACAAGTGACAGGACATGGGTTATAGCGTGACATTGTACTTGGTGTTATTTACTCTATACAGCGCCCACCTCTCAGAGCGGGGTTTATGCCTGAAAAGGCGCCTATACTTTGGCGCTACCCCCGCCTCTCCTCCCCGCTACTACCCTGCTACCCCTGAAGCAAAGGCGCCTGCGCAGGGCGCCAGATTTGGCGGGAGGGGGCGTGCCGAGTGCGCTTTTGTTTGAGGGAATCTCTGTTTTCTTTAGCCGTCTTTCATGTGAGGCTGTGCCCTCCCCCCGGCTACGCCCCGCCCTCTCCCCTCCTCTGTTACGCCTCCTGAGAAACTTTCATACAGCTCTACCCACTTGCAAGAAGTACATTCACCTTCTTGCTCACCCTCCCCTGACCTTGTTGTAAGGATGGCGAGGAGACCAAGGCACAGGTAAAATATATGAGAGAACCGCTCGTGTGGACTTATCCGCTGGCTGGACCTGACCTACTATAATACACTGATAATTCTTTCATTAAAAGTTGCTGAGAGGAAGCCTGCGAGAATGGAAATGCTAACAATGATATTGTCACGTAATGGACTGGTTCAGCGCTGTAGCGGGATGGCTGGCTGTGTCTATGGGTGACACTGACGTTTTATCTATGTGCTGTCACAGCCTGGTGGTGTAGGTGACTGTCATTCATAGTGTGTGCGGGGTATGTGTCAGACCCCATGCAGTATATGTCTATAATGACATTGTATGTAGCAGCTCAGGCAGGTCCATAGGACGTACATGTGATAGTGGATGTGGCGGCAGGTGCACGGGAGATGCCCAGCTCCACATGTCCTACGCGTGGGCTCTTATCTGCTCTGTCCCGGGAACACGTGGATACTGCAGGATGGATGCTTTTCGTTTCATTTCGGGCATCTGGCAGACTTTCCTGGATTGTATTAATACTGATCTGTGCCCGGGACGCAGGGTGATCGCCCCTGACAGGCAGCAGGGAGTGATGAATGGTGCTGATGTTCTGTTACAGTCGCGTTTCTTGGTAGTAGAGTGATCGGCAGTACCAGCAGAGGATCGCAGTGTCCCTGTGGTCCGGCGGTTCATGTGTAATAGACGCTAAATGCCTGTGACGCTTGTGTGTGTGTGTATATAGGGCTGTGTGCAGGATACAACATCCAGGAGGCATATTTAATACTGATCTATGCAGCACATGTCTGGGAAAGTAAATACGAAGTGATCTGACGTTGTTTCCCAGGATCATCTCTCAGATTAATAAAGTAGAAAATTGTTTCTAGACCGGGATCTGCTAAAATCTCACAACTCGTGGGTGAAGTGAGAAGAGTCTTAGAGAAGTGTCTATTCACCTAAACTTTATTTATACAGCACTAACTAATAATATTATTGATATAGTGATCATATAGTTAATCTGTTCACTGCTACTTATTTCTTTTAGTCTACAGTGGGTTTCCATCACACTTTACTGGCAGTCTCTTGCTTTTTAGGTTCTTGTCCTGCACATTCGCTGTTGTGGTTAAAGGCTGTTATCTGCCAGATACATGTGTGTTGGGGATTGATAGACACTTGGCATCATTTTTTACTTTATAATAGTAAATGTGCACTGTAATAGTGTATGACCATCTATATTTTTCCAATCTAAAGTACGTTGTTATATTGATCGTACATCATACAAGGACTTAAATACCCCGCAGGAGCTTTGTAGACTATCCACTTAGTAGGTTTTGTCTTGGCCTATTTGTAAAAGCGGCAAAAAAAAAAACAGCCCCCACCCATCTGCCCATATATCTTCCCCTTCACCTCCTTTAGACCATTGCATAACTGAGTTCCTTCCAAAGTTATAACTTACTGCTTACCTTACTCTAACCACACAGTGTGATGAAACTGGTCATTTTTATTAACCCACTACCTTCACCTTATGTTGGATGTCATGTAGAAACTGATCAAACAAGTCCAACTATCTGCAAGCTGTATCTCCACAAATGTCAGCTCTTCATCAATGTGCTCTATCAAGGCAGATGATCATCTCTCGCTCTCATCAGGCAGTTTCATTTGACATCATCTCTTTCCATCTGGTGTAAAACACTCAATCTATGCTACACGAGGGCACATTTGAAAGACAAAGTTTACTCTTTGAGACTGTCTGTTGTACCAGCATCTTCTAGTCACTTAAAGCCAGGCTGTTTTATGTTCTTATATTTGCAGCATCTTTATAAGAGAATACATAGCCAGTGATTGTGAGAACATGAGCATTCTCCTTTCCCTATGGGGAAATCCCTTAGTCACAAACTATGCTGCATGGTAATTCTACAGTAGAAGGTCTTGTGTTGGAGAGGGGCTGAAATAGATCTGGTCACTGCTTTAGAAGTCTAGATGAACCTTGGTGTGTCAGATGCAGAATGCGCGATTGACTTTTAACTTGGTTGCTCAGCAGTGCTCTTGTAAAACTGTCTTTGTCTTCCTTGGCCATGAACTGCAGGCGTGTTGGGTATTGTGTTTGTATACAAAACAATATGACGGCTGAGGCTCGATCAGAAAGTGTGTAGATTACTATTTTTCCCTGTTTACGTAAGAATGTCAGTAGATAAATATTTTATTGTTTTGACCTGTCCATATTTGTATTTTTGTGTTTATAAAACTTTTGATACTATATACTTTATGGCATTTCTCTTAAAGGGGTTTTACCATCAGGATATGAAATAAATGTCAGATAGATGTGTGTCCCACACCTATCTCTAGAACGGGGGGCCCCATAAACCCCATTCTTCCTTCCTGTGTTCCCGCTGCCACATGTGATTTCCAGCCATGTAAGTAGCAAACAGTGTAGCTCGGTAGAACAGGGTTTAGGGGGCCCCATTCTAGAGATGGGTGTGGGTCCCAGAGGTGGAACCCGCATCTATATGACATTTATGGCATATCCTATGGATATGCTATAAATGTCCCTAATGGGAAAACCCCTTTAAGGGGGCAATTGCATTTTCAAAAGCTTTACAATTGTTTTCCTGGCATAATGTATTACCAAGCTGACATATTTTCCCCAACAGAAGGTCAAACAAAAGCTTCTTCCTTCATTCTAGGGTTTTTAGTGAAAGTGAAGACAACGGTTTGGGCTGCTTCCAGACAGGCATAAATGTTTGAGTATTTCATAAAGCAGATAAAGAATCTTAGGACCTGCTTGTGTAAATGACACGTAATATCAGACTCTTTTACTATCCTTAGACGTTCAGGTTTATTTTGACTTTATTGGTGTAAAGGTTGCCAAATGTGCAATTTGCCACTTATCTGACAGCAGAAGCAGGTCTGAACATGTAGAGCATTGAACAGTCTGCCAGGCCTTATTCTTGTATCTGTGGATACCAAAAACAGTAGAACCTGTTCATAGTATCAGTGCACTGGAATAGCGTGCAAAATCTACTTGATGGACATCCTTGTCCTTTTCTATGTTATTGTGATTTTGTAATGTGAGAGAGATTGACTTTTTTTCTTATGTCTTAATTTTTTTTACAGTGTATACAGCTCAGACGAAGAAGAGGATGACCTTGAAATGTATGAGCATGATTATGACGGCCTGCTCACCAAAGGAAAACGCCACTTGGGTAAAACACGATGGACTCGTGAAGAGGTACAACTGAACCGGAATAGCTGCAACACTCTTTTAACAGATTTACTAAGCAAAAAGGGGGCTTGGCTAAGAGTAGTCTTAAAATATGCCTATATTTGGCGCAAAATATTCCAAAAGGTGGCTTAAAGAGGCTCTGTCACCAGATTTTCAAACCCCTATCTCGTATTGCAGCAGATCGGCGCTGCAATGTAGATAGCAGTAACGTGTTTTTTTTTTCAAAAACAAGCATTTTTGGCCAAGTTATGAGCATTTTTATATTTATGCAAATGAGCCTTTCTTAAGTACAACTGGGCGTGTTTAAAGTTAAGTCCAACTGGGCGTGTATTGTGTGTGTACATCTGGGTGTGTTTACTTGTTTTACTAGCTGGGCGTTGTGAATAGAAGTGTATGATGCTGACGAATCAGCATCATCCACTTCTCTTCGTTAACACCCAGCTTCTGGCAGTGCACAGACACACAGCGGTGTTCTAGCGAGATCACGCTGTGACGTCACTTCCTGCCCCAGGTCCTGCATCGTGTCGGACGAGCGAGGACACATCGGCACCAGGCGACAGAGGCTACAGTTGATTCTGCAGCAGCATCGGCGTTTGCAGGTAAGTCGATGTAGCCTCTGTCGCCTGGTGCCGATGTGTCCTCGCTCGTCCGACACGATGCAGATGTACACACACAATTTTAAACACGCCCAGTTGTACTTAAAGGAACAGTGTCATGGCAAATAATTTTTTTATATGTTAAAGATGTTAGTGCTGTAATAAAAACGTTTATATTCATTTGTGTGTTTGTGTTTTACTGTTTCTTATTTTTACACTTTTTCTTCCCTATGGGGGCTGCCATTTTTTGTTCCATTTCTGTGTGTGTCGATTAACGACACACACAGACATGGAGTACGGCAGCCACAGTCCCATAGGGACTGTGAACGGCTCCCGTCCCATTCACGTCCGTGTACGGCGTCTGTGTGGGAACTGCGCATGCGCCGCTCCCACACAGTCCTATTCGAAATTGGCGCCGTCCGGCGCCATTTTCCTGTGGACCGGAAGTCGCGGCCGGACTGTAATATTACTACTTCCGGTCGCGGCTTCCGGACTTGTGCACATGGAACAGCGGCAGCAAAGGGAGCGGACGGGCCGGAGGGAGCCGCGGCGGCAGGAGCAGGTAAGCGATTTCAATGTATGTTAGTGTTTGTGTGTGTTTACTACTGTATGTAAACCTACTACACTGTGGGTTACCTCAAAAAATGGCGACACACAGTGTAGGAGGTTAAACCTTTCAAACCCCTCGTTTATCCCGGCACTAGCCAGGATAAAGGAGGGGGGGATGCTGAGAGCTCGCGAGAGCTTTTAACCCAATGTTGCAATGCTGCAATTTTGGGAACTAGCTCCATCTAGTGACCAAAAATGGGTAGTATTATAAATTTGAAAAAATTTATAATATTTCCTGACTCGCGAAAAAAATAAAAAAAATTTGAACAATGTTTAATCACCCACACACTAAATGTTTAAATTTTAAAAAAAAAACATGTTTTTCGGGCGACACCATGCCTTTAAGAAAGGCTCATTTGCATAAATATAAAAATGGTCATAACTTGGCCAAAAATGCTCGTTTTTGAAAAAAAAAACACGTTACTGCTATCTACATTGCAGCGCCGATCTGCTGCAATACGAGATAGGGGTTTGAAAATCTGGTGACAGAGCCTCTTTAAGGAAGAGAAAAGTGTCTAACATATCTAGTGAGACGTGCCATATTTATCACACAGTGGGGAATTATATTAAGACTGGCGTGGCAAACGTTAGTCTTAGACTAATATACGTTGGTGGCAAATATATGAAAAGGTGCACACCTTTTAATATATTTGGCGGTCCCTGCAACAAAAATGCAAATCTACGCCTGCTATGAGCAGGTAGAGATTTGCGCCATAACTTACACCAGTTTCTGGCTTAATTTATGATAAATCTATTATTTCGGTGGAGGCCCCGCCCCTTTTTCCTCACCACGTTTGGAAAGTGGTATGAAAAGTAAACTGTTGTAAATATTAGCACAACTATGGCGTGCACCAAAATTTGTGTAAATCTGTTGATATATTTCCCCCAGTGTGCTCCACTGTAATAAATTTGGTGCAGTTTCTGCTTGTCTTGTCTAGTTTTATACTGTCTAAGTTTAAGACTATATTCATAAATCTCCCCCATTGTTTCCTACGTGATATCTTTAGTACAGAGTGATTTCTTTCGGAAATATAACTCATTGAGTATCAATCTGGCATCCAGGTTCTAGTTTTGTTGTAATGTGGTTGCTTAGAGAGTGAAAGGGAGTGACCTGTTTCTTCATGTCAACTGGCAACTAATCAATTATTCTGTAAGCTTATTTCATGTAATGATATCTTAAGATATGTAAGATTTAAATCCTTGTCAATTATTAGAAGCTGGGTTTAACCCATGCCGCACTTGTGCACATTGTTAGCCATGTTTCCTCATAGACCTAATCATTTATTCTTTAAAGGGATTCTGTCACCAGCAAATTGCCCTATAAAAGGAGCAGCATAGTAAGATGGCGGTAGCCTCACCTGAATATAATGCTGTTTTCCTTTTTCAGATGCGTGGCTCCGTTGCAGAAATATAAGTTTATTCATAATATGCAAATTAGCATTTTGGCGCATTGAGGGTGTCATCCGTTGCTCAATACAGCGCTACGTTCTCTCCCCAGTCCGTCCCTCCCTCCCTTCCTTCTCCGATTGACAGGGCCACTGAAGTTTCATGGGTCGACTCGGCTCTTGCGCCGATTACGTCACACTAATGTGACGTAATCGGTGCATGCGCAGTAGAACTGTCTTGACCCGTAAAACCTCAGTGGCCCTGTCAATCAGAGAAGGAAGGGAGGGACGGACTGGGGAGAGAACGTAGAGCTGTATGGAGCAACGGTGACGACCTCATTGCTCATTTGCATATTACAGATAAACGTATATTTCTGCAACAGAGCCACACATCTGAAAAAGGAAAACAGCATTATATTCAGGTGAGGCTACCGCCATCTTACTATGCTGCTACTTTTATAGGGCAGTTTCTGGTGACAGAATCCCTTTAAATTGTATAAGTACAACATAAGTACTAAAGTCTTACAATATTTTATTCAAAGTGTGCAAATGAAATGTTTGTACCAGTTACTTACATTTTCCTTATTTTTTCAGGATGAGAAGCTCAAGAAACTAGTGGAACAGAATGGAACAGAGGACTGGAAAGTTATAGCTAGTTTTCTTCCTGTAAGTCCTATTATTTTTCTGTTTGTGTTCTATTTTTCTGTGTCCTGTATGAGTTATGTATGAGTTATATACGGGTGGTTTTAGTGATCAGACAACTATTATCTGTAAGCATTAACGCCAAATTCACACAGGGTATCTTTTGGTTAAATATTTACTACGCTAGATGAAAAATTTAAAGTGGGAAAACATTATAAACTACTTTGTAAAAATAAATATTGTAAAATTGAAATCTTTTTTTTATTTTCTTTAAAAAATAAAAATAAAGAACCGGACAGATGTTCAATGCCAACATAGATGGCAGAAAGTATTAAATCCTGAACTTATTAAAGGACCATGGACTAAGGAAGAAGATCAAAGAGTAAGTCTTTAGCCTATTCTAGCCTTCTGTATTGTGTCCATCACACCAATCCTTTCCTTTTTATGTTGGTTTCAATATTTTCTAGTTAAAATATGCACTATTATGAAATATAACATCATATTAAGTAGAAGTAATGTTTTAAAAATTAATACCTAATAAAGCTTTTAAAAAATCTGTTCTGGGCCTAGATACTAGGTAACTTTATTATGCACAAAATGTTTGTGTGGTATGGTGCATTTCTAGAGCTTTTTATAAGGCATTTCTTATTAGTTGAAGTGTAACCTTGCGGGTGATCAGATTATTTTTTTTTTTTTTTAAGGTTATTGAACTCGTACAAAAGTATGGCCCCAAACGCTGGTCCATCATAGCAAAGCACTTGAAAGGAAGAATTGGCAAGCAGTGCAGAGAGAGGTGGCACAATCATCTTAATCCTGAAGTGAAGAAGACCTCTTGGACAGAAGAAGAGGACAGAATAATATATGACGCTCACAAACGTCTGGGAAATAGATGGGCTGAAATCGCAAAGCTTCTGCCTGGGAGGTAATGTAACATACACTTCTGTAAGCATTAAAAATCAATTAGTAGATGTTTTCCAGACTGCCCAGATTGAAAAAAAGTAGAATTGCCTGACAAATTGGGGTCAGTTTAAATAAACCATGAGCCCTGAACAAAAACATTACTAAAAAGAGTCATTGTTGCCGGAACCAAACTTTTTTTAAAATTTTTTGGACAGATTTGGAAATGAAAGTAGCGATATGATTGGTTGTTGTGATCAACAACTTTTTTTTTTTTCGATCTGTTTATATACATGAGGCCCACAGTCACTAACATTGTCGTTTGGTGCTGGTAGTTTGGGATGCCAAAACAATATTGCCCTCCACTTCTCACCAATTTTTATTCTAATGCATTCAGTAATATGCCTATTTCTTTATAGAAATTATTTTTAGGTGTCTCTTAATTATTAAAGGGAACCTGTCACCAGCACTTCACTTATTGAACTCGACTCACCCCTCACAGGACATTACTGTCAAAAGTTCAATCCTAAACTCCTTCTCCGACCGTAAATAACAGTCTGCAAACGTTTTGCGGCTTTTATGGTAATAATCCGGCAGTCTCGTTCGTTCCTCTTTTTATGCCCGTCCACCGCCGATAACTTGCCCGCCCTTAATGTCAAAATCTCGTCTGAGATAGCGCGCATGCAGCCGTCATATATGGTCCGATACCCTTCCCTGCTTCGTTCGGGCCTCAAATCTAGTTACTGCGAATACGCCGCTATGGTGTCCGATTGTGTGCACGCATTAGAACAGGACATCGATGAACAATCGTAGAATTTTGTGTGTGCTGGGGGAGGCGAGGTGCTGGCAATCAAAAGTAAGGAGGCGGGGTTAACTCTGAAAGGCTTGAGGAATGAAAATATGACTCTTTTCAAACCAAGATATTACTTTTTTTTTAATGCTCATTAGCATACGGCACAGCAACTCTAAAAAACTGAAAACTAAACGTACACAGAGCCTACTTTGAAGATATTTATAGGCTACATAAAAATGATTTTTCACCCACTTCCACCAGGTATTGCTGGTTTAATAGGTGAAAAGCTGGTTACAGGTTCCCTTTTAAGGTGTAAACACAGTCACTGCAATTCAATACAATGTCTGATTACTTTTAAGAATGTTGAATTTCCTAAAGCTAAGCTCACTCTTAAAGAGACTCTGTCACCAGATTATAAGTGCCCTATCTCCTAGATAATGTGATTGGCGCTGTAATGTAGATAACAGCGGTTTTAATTTTGAAAAACAATCATTTTTGAGCAAGTTATGAGCAATTTTAGAATTATTCTAATTAGTTTCTTAATGCCCAACTGGGCGTTTTTTAAAATTTGACCAAGATGGCGTTGTAAAGAGAAGTGTATGACGCTGACCAATCAGCGTCATACGCTTCTCTCCATTCATGTTGATTTGTACTCAGCACAGCATGATTCGCTGTTCTGTCACATACACCCACAGTAACTTTACTGAAGTGTCTTGAGAGTGAATAGACATCGCCTCCGGCCAGGACACGATTTCTATTCACACACCCGACACTTCGGTAAAGTTTGTGTCGGAATTAATCACAGCACAGCATGATCTCTGGGCGTTAAGAAACTAATTAGAATAAATCTAAATTTGCTCATAACTTGCTCAAAAATGATCGTTTTTCAAAATTAAAACTGCTGTTCTCTACATTCCAGCGCCGATCAGATTATGTAGGAGATAGGGCACTTATAATCTGGTGACAGAGCCTCTTTAATATTGTCTAGAAGTAACCTGTTCAACTTTTAGTTTGGTCCTCATGTACACTATTATGACTTTAGCTTTTATACACGTAATTTTTTTGTGTAGAACGGATAATGCTATAAAGAACCACTGGAATTCTACTATGCGACGCAAGGTCGAACAGGAAGGTTATCTGCAGGAATCAGCCAAAGCCAACCTGTCTTCTGCAGCTACAAACTTCTCAAAAACCAACCACTTGTTAGGCTTCACCACTCACAACCCACCTTCGCACATCTCTCAAAGCAGCAATGCTCCAGTGAACAACTTCTACTACCATTTGACTGAGCCACAGAATGTAAGTATCTTTTGTGTAGGAATAGCTGTATAAAGCAACTCTTTATAGAGTGAATGTGGGTATAGCCATCCCTATTTAAAAGAGGATATAATGTTGAGTGATGGATTACAGTATTGTTATATACCTTCTTTTTACTATGTATATTTGTTGACTTATGCTAACTGTTGACTTTTATTTCTTCAAAATTCAATTAAAAAAAATTTAAACTTTAAGGCAAAACAATTTATATATTTCAAGTTTTTAATAAAGTGTCTTCAGAATACAATTTCTGCTACCAAAATATTTTTTTTCTAGCAAAATTTGACATTCGAATGTATACAGAAGCTATTTTTCCACATTAAACTTCAATAAGGACAGGCAATGAAAATCCAGCTCAGAGTAAGGCTGGGTTCACACGACCTATTTTCAGGCGTAAACGAGGCGTATTATGCCTCGTTTTAGGTCTGAAAATAGGGCTACAATACGTCGGCAAACATCTGCCCATTCATTTGAATGGGTTTGCCGACGTATTGTGCAGACGACCTGTCATTTACGCGTAGTCGTTTGACAGCTGTCAAACGACGACGCGTAAAATGACTGCCTCGGCAAAGAAGTGCAGGACACTTCTTTGCAACGTAATTTGAGCCGTTCTTCATTGAAGTCAATGAAGAGCAGCTCAAAATATACGAGCGTCAAAGACGCCTCGCATAATGCGAGGCGGAGCTTTTACGTCTGAAACGAGGCAGCTGTTTTCTCCTGAAAACAGTCTGTCTTTTCAGACGTAAAAGCCACTTCTCGTGTGCACATACCCTAATAGTTACGTTGACCGCACCTCTCCATCAGAATAATAAAGGCTCTTTCAAGATTCTGGGGCATAATCCCAACTACTTTAAATATTTAAAATGCATAATGCAAACAATTATGCAAACCATTCATTTTAACATATAGTCAAGCCTTTATCTTTCGATTAACATATACTTTACGGAAAGAACATAAACTGCATAATAGCAATGGCATTTATTTTCTATCCCCCCCCCCCCCCCCCCTATAAAAATTTTATACACTGGACAAGACCTAAATTAAAAAGACCGATAACAATCCAAAAGAAATGATGAAATTACTTATACAAACCAGAGTAAAAATATGTGTGAAAGTCCTAAATACATTTTCATTGTATTGATTTGCAGGCACCTTATCCTGTTGCATTACATGTTAATATAGTCAATGTCCCTCAACAAGCGACTGCAGTTGTTCAGGTATTTATTTATTTTTATTGTTTTCTATCCGTATAACAATTTGATAATTTTATGTATTTCATAAATGCATAAATTTATAATTAAAAGAAGTTACTTCGTCTGCATATATTTTTAAATGCGATCAAGAATGGGGCTTATGGAATAGATCAGGCTGTATTATGTCTCTGCTTAGGAACTCCTTACAAGAGTTAATTTATGGTGCAGAGAAAGTCAGGAAAAGAGGAAGCAATGACTAGGCAAGAATGGTGGACTCAGTACTATTAGAAGTGTTTTAGCACAATTTTCAGATCTGGATAAAATATTTTGTTATAAAAGTCATTATGTTTGTTGATTGAACACCTAACTAGTGGTTATTTGTTATACAGCTGAATCAGTATAACATTTTCCTGACTTGTACTCGAATCGTTCCCTTATTTTAGAGACACTATAATGATGAGGATCCAGAAAAAGAAAAGAGGATAAAAGAGCTAGAACTATTACTGATGTCAACTGAGCATGAACTAAAGGGACATCATTCGATACCGGTAAGACAAATGTTATTAAATGACTTGTAAACTTTCATTTGTTTAGATCATCTTACTAAAATGACTACTTTGTTCTCTACTCGCTTCAGAGTGCAAGGTTTTCTTTTACCACTAACCATTTAAACCCTATATTTGAATAGACATGTCCGTGGCTTACATATTGATACTAAAGTAAGGATTGGCTGAATTCAATATTTGAGGCATAACTTTATAGCATTATTTCATTATAAATGTTATTCGTTTTTGAATTGTTTAAGCTTTAAATGCTTGTTATTTTTTACACATAATCTTTCCACTTCAATAAAGTTGCAATATAAAATAGTAATTGCAAGATGACACAACATATAGCAACATGTCAGGCACAGCACTACATTGATGAAAGGAAACATCTTGACAACTGTTTCAGAAGTGTTCGTTCTTTGAATGATGCAACTGCTTTTATCGGGACTCTAGCTGTGTGTTAGACACCTTGAGCAATTTCATTTTAAGTTCCTTATTTTTGCTATATTTTTCAATTTTCAAACTTTTTTTTTTTACAAAACAGAATCATCCAGAAGAATATCCTGTATGGCACAGTACAACTATTGCTGACAACTCTAGGCCTCATGGGGATAGCGCTCCTGTGTCTTGCCTCGGTGAGCCGCATAACTGTACACCTTCCCCTCCAATGGACCATGGTTGCCTTCCTGAAGAAAGTGCTTCCCCGGCCAGATGCTTTGGTGTTAATTTGTTAATACAGATGAAAAACTTGCCTGAATACACAGAAACTCTTCAGCTAATTGATTCTGTAAGTAGCACACGAGGCTTTACCTATGTGGTGTGATATAACAGCTTGAGCATGCTTTAGTGTCTACACTGAAAGGCATTACCTCATAGCATTAGTGACATAAACAGATTTTGCCCCAATACATTGGTTTACTATCAGTTTTCATTTTAAAAAGCATGAGTGATTTTAGACACAAATTATCAATTAATATACACTTTTCCATAAAATGACATGTACACTGTGCACAGCGCATCCAATTACAAACTGTAGATACTAATAGTATAGGATCAGAATAGATATTTGTACTGCAGGAAGACAACCCTGTACAAATAATTGCAGAACTCATTCAAAGTAATCCCCATAAAGTGGGTATTGTTCATGCCTGATATAACAAGGGACTTTTAGTCTATTGCACCATAACCCACATTTACGAATATGTGGGGTATGGTGCGATATAGTTTTCTTAGGTATTTACCGTATTTTTCGGACTATAAGACGCCGTTTTTAGCTAGAATAAATCTTGCTAAAAAGCCCCTGCATCTCATAGTCGGCAGTCAGGGGACCCAGCAGTGCTGGGCCCCCTGACCGCTCCTTACTTAACCCCTTCCCGACCCATCATGGGGAGGGGATGATGTATGGAGCGGGCTCACGTTCTGAGCCCGCTCCATACACTGCAGGTGTCCGCTTCTGACACGCTGCACTAACTGCTAGGAACAGCGATGGCGCTGTTTGTTATTGGCCGTTTAACTAGTTAAATGCCGCGGTCAATAGCGACCGCGGCATTTATATAGGTTTTCCCATAAATGTCAGATAGATGCGTGTCCCACCTCTGGGACCCGCATAAATCTCTAGAACGGGGCCCCCTAGACCCCATTCTACCTTACCCGGCTCCGCTGTCTTCTGGCCACTTGCTGCTTACATGGTCGATTTATGGAAACAGCGTAACTCGCTAAGCTATGCAGTTTCTGTAACTCCCATAGAACTGAATAGTACTTACGGAAACAGCGTAGCATGCTACACTGCTTCTGTAACTGCCATTCACTACTATGGGAGTTACGGAAACAGTGTAGCTCAGCGAGTTACGCTGTTTCAGTAACTCATCCATGTATTGTACCAGCTATATAATGGTCGCTGGTTCAAGTCCCCTAGGGGAACTAATAAAATGGGTAAAAAAAAAAAAGTTAGATACATTTTTATGAGTGTAAAAAAAAATATAAACGTTAAAAAAATAAAAAAACCTTTTCCCATTTCCCCCAAGCACAATAAAAATAAAAAATTGGTATCGCTGCATCTGTAAAAGTCTGAAACTATTACAATATAGCATTATTTGACTCACACAGTAAACGGTGTAAAAAAAATTAAAACCCCTGAATCGTTGTCTTTTGGTCAGCATAGCGCTAAAAAGAATTAAATAAAAAGTGATAAAAAAATAAGCCCTCACACCACTCAAATGATGGAAAAATAGAAGTTATGGCTCTCAGAATGTGGTGAAACTGAACAAATTATTTTTTTAAACCAATAGTTTTTTCTTTGTAAAAGAAGTAAAATATGACATTTTTTCCTATTTTCTGTTGTCTAAAACCTGGGTGCGTCCTATAGTCCGAAAAATACGGTACTTTTCTTTAAATTCTGTAAATTGGTATGTCTTGACATGCTACTATATGTGTACTTGGCATATTTTATACTGTTTTATCAATTAAAATGCTTGTCTGTCTTTTTCAAGCTTAACAAGTCTGCATGTGCTTCTTTGGTTTCAAAGTGTATTAAGCCTTATATTCTGTGGCACCACACACAGTTCCTCTTTCCATTACAGTGAGGTATCGCAACCATAAAGATTCTAAAAATGTGATTATGGTACTGAAAGTATACCCAGTCCTTCTACTGAAAGAGAGGTCATCTGTTTGTTATGTACCCACCTCTTTACAGATTGGGAAGTCGTGATAAATAGAACTGTACCTAAAATGTTTTTGGACTGTTTGAGGTGGCACCATACAGAATGTTAAACATTTCGTGCCTCCTACATTGTTTTCAGGATTCTTCATCATGGGATGAAGCCAACAGTTTTGAAACCAATGAGCAAGGAGATTCCTCACCCAGCAAATCTCCCTCATCTCAAGACTCAGAGCCTTCAGAGGGCATGGGCAGCCTGTGCAGCCCAAGGAATGCACCTGATACAAACTTAAGCAAAAGTATGTTGTATCCGGGTTCGCTCATATCTCCCAACTCCCCAAATTCCCTAAAAAGTACCTCATCTCCGCTGATCGTCTTGTGCAAAAAGAAAGGGCGTCTGAACTGCTTAGCCAGTGGAGACAGAAGTCCCTTAAACCTGGCTGACATCCTCAGTTCTACACCAAAGCTGTCCCCTATCAAAAGCCTGCCCTTCTCTCCCTCTCAGGTAGATTAAGACTTCTGAAAAGTTCTCACTAATTCTAAACAGTTACCACGGAGAATTAACAATATAGAAACTAATTGTTTGGAAACAATGACTAATTCCTCTCACCCTCGTTGATTTCACATAATGGTCAAAACTTTACCAGCATCTCTTTAACTGGCATTTAGTTTTTCACTTGGGAGGGGGGTCAATTTGTGGCAATGGTGTTGGTGCTTTTAGTCTTTGCTTCTGCCTTTGATTTATTTGGTGATGGTATTCTATAACATTTTTGTTAACTGCTTGATTTCTTTCTCTTTTTTTTTTAACACTGTAACCCTCTTGCTGATGTCTTATTGCTTGTTTGTGTGAACATATATTCATTTTCTCTATACCTTTTATTTAACCTGTATGAAAGATTAACCAGTTTGCCTCTTATTTCCAGTTTTTAAACACTGCAGCAGCACATGACCATTTGGGTATGGAGCACCCAAGCCTGACCTCTACTCCAATTTGTGCCTCTCATAAAGCTACTATATTAACACCTTTTCATCGGGACCACATGCCACGTGTTCAAAAAGAAAATACCATGTAAGTTATTCCTGCTTCGTTGATTCATATTCTATACCTTTTTAACGTACTGTATTATCTTTTGTAAGCCCTGATCTGGTTAGAGCTATGGACAACTTTGCATCCTTTTTTTTTTTTTTTAATTGCATCTATTATGTGATTTAAAAAACAAAACAACACAGTTCTTTAATTAGTTTTAATGAAAAATTCGCAACCGTTTTGCTTCTGCAGCTTGCATATATTTTAATACATTGTAAGCTGCTGGGTGCCGTTCACTATCAATTTTGTCCGATAAGCTCACTCTTGGCTCATTGGCTCAGTCCACCCGTTCCCGTCTTCTCCTGAACTCTCATCCAAGCAGAATTCTAATCAGATATACTTTGATTTGATCAGAATTCAGCTTAAATGAGCCTTCGGAAGATTGCTGGCGCTGGAGACCAAGCCGACAGGGAGATCGTCTGACGGAAGTGATGGTGAACGGCACTCAGCAGCTTGCAGTGTGTTGTATGTACATACAAGCTGCAAAAACAAGACGATTGAGAACTTTTTATTAAAACCAATTACAGAAATGTTTTTTATCACACAATAGATTGAATGTAATTAGAAAAATAAATGCAAATGTGTCCCTAGCCTTTTGAGCATGTTTAATCAAATATTAATATAACTTCCATCTCCGATTGTATGTGTGTATATATATATATATAGAAACAAACCAACCAAAGTGTGTATATATGTGTGTGTGTGTGTGTGTGTGTGTGTGTGTGTGTATATATATATATATGTGTGTGTATATATATATCATACTTTGGTTGTTTGTTTGTCTGTTTGTACTTCTATCAGTTTGGTTAATTCATTCAAATTGCATTTATTTCTTGTTTTTTAAAGCCTTAGAACTCCAGCTATAAAAAGGTCAATTTTGGACAGCTCCCCGAGAACTCCTACACCTTTTAAAAATGCATTAGCAGCTCAAGAATTCAAGTATGGACCGCTTAAACTTTCGGTATGTTGATATGTAAGTTTTGGCTAATTTAAGGAAGTAGGCAGGAAGGGGCATATTTTTTTGGTGTAATTGCATTGTTTTAGCAAACCCCCCTGCCACTTCTCTGAAAAAAACATTTTATGTGTTGGAAACAAAGAGGGTGACAAAAGCTCTGACACTTTTTTTTTTTATGCAATAAACGTAAATCTGCACCAATGTGTTTAATAATCTAACATTTTTGACCTTGTATTTTTAGCATCACACCCCTTCACATCTAGCAGACGACCTGCAGGAAGTAATCAAGCAGGAGGCTGATGAGTCTGGCATTGTACCCGAGTTCCAAGAAATGGAAGAACCTCTGTTAAAGAAAATTAAGCAAGAGGTAAGCAAACACGAAGCTTCTGAGGTATTTTATTTTGCATGGGAGCACTGAACTCACTAAAATGAAAAAATAAGGATGATGAACATCGCTGTGATATCTTGTGTTACAAATTATACAACATGTCAATTTGTACTGACGATATGTGATTTAAGTAATAAACTAACAGCAGTAATCAGACTTGGAACACACGGATAGAAATCTGACATTGTTCCGTCTGCCACAGAAGTTCTTTTTTGGAAGAAAGCACTGTGCTTATGAGAGTGATGAGAGAAGTTTTTTTTTTTCATGTGTGACCAACAGAAGCTGTATGTTTATCATGTATAAAATGTTATAGATTTTAAAGAATATATTTTTGTAACAAATGAACAAAAGCTCTGCATCTAATGATAAACCCTAGTAATCCCTAGTGTTTGAAGAGTGTCCCTATTTATCTTATGTGACAATGTACTACTACATGCAGTTTTTGCTATAGTCACTGCTTGAAAATGTTCCTAGTACTTACAGATTATAGGAAGTTCTGTTAAATAAAACAACAAAAAACAGCAGCATGCTTCGAAAACCATGTAGGCTAAGGCTGGGTTCACACGACCATGTTACGTCCGTAATGTACGGAACGTATTTTGGCCGGAAGACCCGGACCGAACACAGTGCAGGGAGCCGGGCTCCTAGCATCATAGTGATGTACGACGCTAGGAGTCACTGCCTCTGCGTGGAACTACTGTCCCGTACTGTAATCATGATTACAGTACGGGACAGTTGTCCTGCAGAGAGGCAGGGACTCCTAGCATCGTACATCACTATGATGCAAGGAGCCCGGCTCCCTGCACTGTGTTCGGTCCGGGTCTTCCGGCCCAAATACGTTCCGTACATTACGGACGTAACATGGTCGTGTGAACCCAGCCTTAGACCACATTGCCATCGGTGTTCTGTAAACAAAGTAAAGATGGTGGGTGAGCAGCAGGCCGTGGTGGTCAATGCAGGCAGTATATTAATGGCTAGTATATTACAAACAATTTTATTTTCCTATTGCCAGTAAAGTTAAGGTATTTATCAATAGACTTGCAAAACTCATTTAATTTCCACAACATGCCCTAATATGTGTGGATTTTTTCAGGTGCATGTGAATGGGGTGAGAGAAGCCCCATTCACTTGCATTGTGTGTACTTTTTATGTACAGAAAATTCCACACCACCACAATGACTATGTACTTTATTGGAACAATTTATTTTGTTTAGATTATATAACCTTGTTATTCAAGACTAAAATAGAATTCCAAAACATACATTTTATGAATTAAAGCTGTGTTCACATCAGCGTTGTCTTTCCGTTGAGGGGTTCCGTTGGAGCTTTCAGTCGGGGGGACCCCTCAACGGAAAGGCAAACTGAAACCATAGCTTCCGTTTGCATCACCATTGATCCCAATGGTGACGGATACTTTGCTAATAGTTTCCGTTTGTCACTGTTGTGAAAAAGTTACGTTTTTTTACGGAATCAATTGCGCATTCGACTGCACTATTGATTCCATAAAAAACACGGGGGAACCCCTCAACGGAAATTCAAACGCTGATGTGAACAGGCCCTTACAAATACATTGTTATGAATTACTGAGTTTACCATAATAGCATTTCAGCTGTTTACAACTTTTTAGTTTATTTCTTTTTTGCTGTTGACAGGTGGAGTCACCATCACCAACTCATAAGACTAGCCAGTTGTTCTCCAGTCTGTGGGAACAAGAGCACCTGACAGCCCAGTTGTTCACACAGCAGAATGTTCTGGAAGATATACCAGTAAGTATTTAACATGATACTATACAATAAAGTGGTAATCATTACATATCTTACTACTAAGCATGAACTTTGTCTATGAATTAACAAATACAGATTTCTAATCAGATGCAGTTTTTTGTAGTCTCTATTTCGTACATAGTATTGTACTTCTCTGCTGCTCTTATAAAATGTCTGATTGAGAAGCAAAAGACTGTGAAAGTCGTAAAGTTTTCTGCTGGTACAGGAACAGGTTTCTGTACTGTATATTTCTCATTAGTTACAGAAATTATATTCAAACGCTTTAGCTGTGACGCCTTTTTAAAAATGTATAATATGGAAAATCCTGTCAATGCTACATTCACGATTAGTAAATTCTTAATTGCCTTTGTTTCAGAATCTTCTTACTAGTTCATCGTTAATAAAACCTATGTCTGATAAAGAAGACCATAGGGTGAAATATTTTACAGTACCTAGGAATAGATCATTGACAAGCCCATTACAGGTAATTGATTCCTATCATCTTTAGTTAGTATTACTGTTAGGGTATGTTCACACGAGGGCGTCCGTTACGGCTGAAATTACGGGGATGTTTCAGCCTGAAAACATCCCCGTAATTTCAGCCGTACCGGCATGTGCAGGCGCTTGAACGCCGCGTCAATTACGGCCGTAATTAGCGCTGCTATTCATTGGAGTCAATGAATAACGGCTCCAATTACGGCCAAAGAAGTGACAGGTCACTTCTTTGACGCGGGCGTCTATTTACGCGCCGTCATTTGACAGCGGCGCGTAAATATACGCCTCGTGTGAACAGACAAACGTCTGCCCATTGCTTTCAATGGGCAGATGTTTGTCAGCGCTATTGAGGCGCTATTTTCAGACGTAATTCGGGGCAAAAACGCCCGAATTACGTCCGTAAATAGGCCGTGTGAACATACCCTTATCTGGTAGTTCTTCACGTGGCTGTATCATAACAGACTCTATCCGCATTCTATACGTAGAATATGAGCTGCTGTAAGGCCATGTTCAGACGTGGCGGAATTTTTCCGCTGCAAATGTTGGTGCAGATTCGGGGCAATTACGCAACGAATCTGCAGCAACATTTGCATATTTGACAGGTAATTCAGACGTTGCAGATATCACAGCGGACTTGCCACAGATTCCAGTTTTTGCATTGCAAAGGCTGAAATGTGAAATCCGCAGTGAAATTACTCTTCTTCTTTGCAACATAATGAGCCTGCTGCGGAGGGAAAATTCTGCACCGCAGCCTAAATTCTGCACAGTTATTTTCCGCAACGTCTGAACTAAGTTTCCTAAAAATGTATAGAAACAAATGTAAAAAACGGCTGCTGCAGAATTCCACTGCGGACTGTCCGCAGTGGAATTCAACAGCAATTCCGCCACATCTGAATGTGCCCTAAATGTCACCTGTACTCTGCTAACAGCAGCTGCTGGGTTATCATTGGGATTACCCTGCTTGTAATAGAAGCAATTCCAATAATATCATTATATTATGGAATTGTTGATAATTAATATGTTATTCATGTCTTTCTTAAATGTAGATCTATAGGCATTTTGTTAATTTGCTTGTTGCAATCACACAAAGCCCGGCACTTTAATTGAAGTGTTTGTTTTTTAATAAAGAAATCATTAATTTTCAGAAAAAAGTGAACAAAGCTTTAAACAGATTTTATAAATTGTCTAACCACAAATATAATAAGTAACATACTCACATTTATGATTAAAAACAAAAATTTTCTCAGGGAGTTAGTTTTTCTACACTTACTATGTCAATTGAATAAATCATAAGGGGGATATTTACACTTGATTATCTGTTACATGGCAGAACAAGATGCATTCACATTTTCTTGTTACACACTGTTAAAGTGGTTCATTTAATGATCATATGAAGGACTATAATAGTTGAAACATACAGTCTGTAAATCATTAAGTGGTGGAATACATGTACATATAGTTTAAAGAGGATTAATCGGAATGTGGTTGTTTCTGCAGCAGACACGTGGATTTCTGCAAGTTCCATTCCATTAATTTGAATGGAACTGATTTTCAGTCGCAGAAATTTCTGAAGCAAAATTTGCCGCGTGTGAATACACCCTAAAGGTTTTGCTCAACTTTCTCTAAAGAAAGATCTTAAAGTGAATGTCACACATATAAAGGGAACCTGTCACATTGAACTCTCTGTCCCCAGCGGCATGCCAGGTGGAGCTGAGCAGGTGTGTGTGTGTGTGTGTGTGTGTGTGTGTGTGTGTGTTTGTATGTGTGTGTATATATATATATATATATATATATATATGCGGAGGAATCTTCCAGCTCACCGGTTTCAGCGTTCGATCCTAGGTTGCGCACGGTTCTTAATTGTGGCTTACGGACAAAGAGAAAACTCTTGATCCAGCGCTTGGATCAAAAGTTTTCTTTGTCAGATGTATATAAAGTTTTGTGCCAAAAGATTCAGGATAACCTTTTAATTTGTTGATTTAAATCACTACTCCCTGTGAACTAATGGGTCCAGTGGGTGGTCTCAACCATTGATTGTCAGCCTTTCTTGTATAAGTGTGCACACAGAAACCGGTTCCAATCACTGAGTAGGACCACCTACTGGACTCCTAAAGGGGTTTTCCCATAATCCTCTTATCGCTTATCCACAGAATAGGTTATAAATGTCTGATCTGTAGGGGTCCGACTCCTGGGACCCCCACCGATCCCAAGAATGGGTGGTCCCGAGTGCCCTGTATGCGCAGGCACCACTCCATTTACTTTCTTTGGGGCTGCCATAGGTGTGCATCAGTGGTAAATGATGATTATGGGAAAAACCCTTTAACGCCACAGGGATTATGGATTTAAATCCATAAATTGAAGATAATCATAAATATTTTGGCACAAAACTGTATATCAATCTGCTCCACTCCTCTTGCTCTGTAACATGCTGCTGGCAGATCAGAATGCATGTTCAGCGTGGCCGGTTCCCTTTAACTTCATGTTGTTTTTAGATCGAACAATGTGTGCTGATTAGTTTCTTTATATATCTTTATTGGGGTCAGTTTTCCACTTTCCTGATACAGAGCTCCAAATCCCCTGCAAAAAACATTGAGTTCAATTATAAAATTCAGTCTTCCTGCACCCACCACTAGGGGGAGCTTATACTCTTACTGCATACTGTTTATACATTCAACTCAATAATAAAACAATAAGCCCCTAAGGTTTTTGCAGATATGAGATGTACACAGTGACCTAATATAAAATAATTTTCTTTTAAACTGCAAAGAAAATAATGCTGTAATGTAGCTTATTTATTCATAATTAGATTGTGATCACAACAATAGATCCACATCAGTGAACAGGAATAAATATGAATTGTAAATGACCACAATGTTATTCTATCCTCGTAGTAAATATATATATTTTCTCTCAACAGCAATTCAGCAATGCATGGGAAGCAATGTCTTGTGGCAAAACAGAGGAGCAGAAGATGTATTCAGAAATGTATCAGAAATGCATGAAAAACGTATCTACACTTGTCATGTGATGACAATGGGGTCTGAACAAGCATTATCATAGAAACACTTCATATTAAATTGGGATTTTGTTGGGAAATTCCTCTACATGAAGCTTTGGGAATGTTATTTGGGAGATTTTTGTTGTGGTACAACAGTTGGGAGAAGCACCAAGTGCATTTTGTTCTAGTCACTGAGCAAATTGTTGGATTTTCATTATGCCAACAAAGAATGTTGGAGGATGCATATTTCCACATACATAAAGTGACATTTCTGCCTAAATAATTTAGGTATTGCGCTGTTATTTAGTGTATTTTACACAATATTTGAACATGTTTAGAAGAACAAACTTAATACCAGTATTGTTTATAGATGACATTTTCTGGCATATTATAAAGAGGAACTCTACAAGTTTCTATCTGATTACCACTGGACAAAGTCTACTGATACAGAAGAGTAGCAAGCATTACTACAATTATCAATATTTATCACACATGCAAAAGGGAGTAATTATTGTTAACGTCCATAACTGTACATATTTTTTTTATCAACAATTTGTAAAAATATATTTGTCTGCTTTTTTTTTTAATTTTTTTTTAATGTTTTTTAATATATACACACTTAGCTTGCTTTAAATGGCTACTGACTGGAAATATTTTTTTTAAATATAAAAGCAAACTATATTTTTATTTACTAATTTAATTTTTTATCAATTGCCAAGATTCTCTGTGTGTGTGTGTGTGTGTGTGTGTGTGTGTGTGTGTGTGAGAGAGAGTATGTGTGTATATGTATGTGTATATATATATATATATATATATATATATATATATAATATTTTACCCCTTACCCTGCTGCTATGACTGTAGCATGTAGGCATGCTAGCCTTGTGGGAAAATTATTGGAATATGTAAAAAACACAGTGCTCTAACGTCTGCTCTATTATGCACTAGCATTTCATAAAATTTTGTGTGTCTTAGAAACCATTTTGTACTTTTGCTAGGTTTAAAAAAAAAAAAAAAAAAGTACTGGGAGATTGTTTTGAAAATTGCACCTTCAGTTATTTGGGAGAAGACTGCATTTTATGTGTTGTTTTTTTTTAATTATCCTTTCATCTGTCTGTTTTTTTTTATAAATTCTGTTATATAGACTTTTATTTCCCACCATGTTCTATTGTTCTGTACAGTAACTGCCTTTTATCTGGACTTGTTCAGGAAAGCACCGTATTGTTAGTTTTTTATTGTTTGTAAACTTTTAAATCTGCTGCCTTAAATGATGTGGTGCAGCATACCTGCACTTATTTTGTACTGCCTTTGTAAAAAAAAAATAAAAAACTAGTGTTTTCTATCTTGCATACCCATGTCTTTTATTATGTATAAAACATGGGCAGGGTTGTTTACCTCTGGAGAATGCATCAAATCTGGGGCTTTCATTTAGGCAAATACAAGTAAAATGTTAGCTAAATCATCAAAGGTCAACATTAAGATAAAAGCGACATGCGCAATGGACTCTACTAACCAAACACAGAACGGTACCAATTTACCCCTTCGCCTATGACACTACCCCTGGAGAAACATTCGCTGGACAGGAAGCCTGATATAAAAATGTACGCACCTCTCCACATAACCAGTCAGGTTTCCTGTCTTCCGGATGGGATTGTCCTGTTGGAAAGACACTTCTCTCCGGTTTGCAGACCCCCATAGTAGGTTCTTACCTATTCTCCCCAGGGGTGCTCTGAAAGTCGAAGTCTCCTCGGGAGCAACCTCTGGGGGCAGTTACTCCCTCCTTTTCCAGCCACCACTTCCCTCTTTGGAGATCTCCTCTGGAGGGAGAGCGGTTCTCTACAGTGTCTGAGCCGTAGGGCCTCCCCAGCCAATCCAGTTCCTATTTAGGCTTAAAGAACGTGGAGCTACTTCCTCTGCTGCTTCCTTCCGTGATGGAAACACCAGGAGAAGCAGCAGGATTCGTTGACCGCTCGGATGCCATGAGATCTTCCAGTCCGGTACTTGAAAGTGGATAAGACAATGAACGTTGAGCCCTTTTCTTGTACACTATGTTTAGGCCAGAATGGGCCCCAGGAAGAAATTGGATAAAACCCGCAATAAAGAATGTGCTGTTTGTAAGTTAGTAAGTAGCTTCCTACAATAAAAGACTGTCAGAATGGTTTTGATAAAATTATCACTGAATAATCTACAAGACTGAGATCCAGCATAAAATATATCACAAGGGCTGAAGTTAGGAATTCCCTTAAGTCCCCAAGAAAAAAAGAGAGATTTACCTTCTACCTCTTCTGGTCAGATGAAAGCAACAATGAATATTGATGGCCCCCAAAGAACCCCGTTCTGTCCAGGACATAATGTTTGAGGGTTTAGGGCCTAGAAAGCATTCCTAAAAGTGTAGCATTAAACAGGAATGGAAGAACCCCCGACAGAAAGATTGGTATTCCCAAGTTTCAAAAGAGGAAATATCCTTTTGAGGAGCAGGTCTGTAAAGATTGGGATAGTACCCCTAGACCTGATGCTCCAGTTGCCAAAATTTCAAGAAAGAATGCTTTAGCTTTTGAGGATCTAGGTTCCCTTTCTGACTCCATGGATAAGTAGGCATATTATTATCTAAAAAATAATTGGGAAGCTTTTAAGCCAGGTATTGCAGCAGCTTGTGTGATGAGATCTTTAATAATCCGGATCGCACAATTAGAGCTTCATATCAGAGATAAAACCTCCAGATAGCAGATCCTTTCCTACCTCCCAGTTCTATCATATGCTGCAGATTTCTTGGCTGATGCCTCAGTGAATTATGTTCGCCTCTCTGCTAGGTCAGCAGCCCTTTCAAATTCAGCTAGGGAGGCTATATGGTTGAAGACTTGGAAGGGGAACGCAGGCTCAAAAGGGAGGCTGTGCCCCATTCCCTGTTTTGGGGATTTTTTGTTTGGGCCCCGCTAGACTATTTATTTGAAAAGGCCTCTGATAGGAAAAAAGTGTTCCCTACTCAAGGAAAACAAACTGAATCCTTTCGTCCCAGAAGGTTCAATAAAAAACCTAATCCATAGGGATGAGGTTTCAAGGCCTCAAAGTTTCCTAGAAAGAACAGAGGCTTCCTTTTCAGGCCTCCGAATTACCCAAAAAAACAAGTATCACCAACAATAACGCCAGAAGAAGCGGGGTGTGGGGTCATCTATCCCTGTTTTATTAAAATTGGGAAAAAGATCTCTGCGAATCAGTGGATTCTGGGGATTATAAAATCGGGATATGTTTTAGAATTCAAGTCCCTTCCCCCAGACAGGTTCCTTGCTACAAAGGTTTAAAGAGACCTAGAAAAGCAAATAGCCATAGAGTCAGAAATGTTTATCCATATAAAAAAGGGGGTTCTGGTTCCAGTTCCAAGTCTAGAGATAGGCAAAGGCTTCTATTCCCCTCTATTTTTAGTAAGAAAACCAGAAGGCAAATACAGGGTCATCATAAATCTAAAAAACGAAATACATCCCTAGTATATAAAAAAAAAAATCACATGGAGAGCATTCCATCGACTGTAAATCTTTTCTTCAAGGACTGTGTGATGTCATCATTAGATCTGGAGTTAGCATATTATGCCAATCTACAAGTTTTACCAAAAATATCTCAACAACTCCCTAATCCATCTTCAATACAGAGCCCTCCCCTTCAACATTTCACAGGCTCAAAGAGTTTTCACCAAGTTAATTGCAGCGATGACTTCATAAATCAGGACAAGAGACATCCATTTGATTCATTATCTGGACGATTTTTTAATAGTAGCTTAGACTCTGACACTGCAGACAGAAATAGTTCATTCTATTCTAATGAAGTTGGGGTTAAACATAAATTTAAAAAAGTAAAATCTGGTTCCCTCAAACAAATGTATTTTTTTAGGGATTCTTCTAGATTCCTCCAGGCAGATATCCTTTCTTCCACATAGGAAGAACCAACCTCTGCTGGACAGGGTCTCAGAACTTTATTTGAGCCATACAACATCTGGAGAAAATCAAGAAAGGAGAAAACCTCCAGCTCATCGGTTCTGCGTCTCAAGATGAACACCTCGCTCGGATCCCTGCGACGGCCCACGGTGAATAATGCAGGAAAGAAGGAAAAAGTGATCCAGCGCTGTGTAAGCTTTAAAAGGGAAAGTCTGTTCCCACTTTTATTGGTAGAAAAATATTTAAAATTAGAACAGAGACGCAGTCTCAAGGTCACAAATGATGCGGGTTAGTGCCCGAGCCTACGCGTTTCGAACACGTGCTTTTAGATATCACTCCAGGCAGGGCTGAATAAAAACTTCAAGCTAAGCACCTTAAAGGTCCAGATCTCTGCCGTGAGTTCCTTTTTTGACTTTAGGTTGGTTGAACACCCCTGGGTCAGGAGATTCCTGATAGCCTCCTCTAGACTCTAGGCTTTAGTTCCTCTGCGGGATTTAAATACTATTCTCACCGTATAGCTCAATGCTATCCTTCTGCTGACTCCCATTGCTTTCGGCAGTGCGGATCTGAAGGCACACTATTGTATATTTTATGGGAATGCCCAATAGTTGATCGTTTTTGGAGACCGGTATACCAGCTCATTCGAAATGTTATTCAAGTTGAACCTCCTAGTAATGTTGTCACGGCCCTGCTATGTAGTCCCATTCCATCAGTTGGACCATACACACGTACACTACTGTTCAAAAGTTTAGGGTCACTTAGAAATTTCCTTATTTTTGCAAGAACAGCACAGTTTTTTTCAATGAAGATAACATTAAATTAATCAGAAATACACTCTATGCATTGTTAATGTGCTAAATGACTATTCTAGCTGCAAACATCTGGTTTTTAATGCAATATCTACATAGGTGTATAGAGGCCCATTTCCAGCAACCATCACTCCAGTGTTCTAATGGTACATTGTGTTTGCTAACTGTATTAGAAGGCTAATGGATGATTAGAAAACACTTGAAAACCCATGTGCAATTATGTTAGCACCGCTGTAAACAGTTTTGCTGTTTAGAGGAGCTATAAAACTGACCTTCCTTTGAGCTAGATGAGAATCTGGAGCATTACATTTGTGGGTTCGATTAAACTCTCAAAATGGCTAGAAAAAGAGAGCTTTCATGTGAAACTCGACAGTCTATTCTTGTTCTTAGAAATGAAGGCTATTCCATGCGAGAAATTGAAAAGAAACTGAAGATTTCCTACAACGGTGTGTACTACTCCCTTCAGAGGACAGCACAAACAGGCTCTAGCCAGAGTAGAAAGAGAAGTGGGAGGCCCCGCTGCACAACTGAGCAACAAGAGAAGTACATTAGAGTCTCTAGTTTGAGAAATAGACGCCTCACAGGTCCTCAACTGGCAGCTTCATTAAATAGTACCCGCAAAATGCCAGTGTCAACGTCTACAGTGAAGAGGCGACTCCGGGATGCTGGCCTTCAGGGCAGAATGGCAAAGAAAAAGCCATATCTGAGACTGGCTAATAAAAGGAAAAGATTAATATGGGCAAAAGCACACAGACATTGGACAGAGGAAGATTGGAAAAAGTGTTATGGACAGACGAATCGAAGTTTGAGGTGTTTGGATCACACAGAAGAACATTTGTGAGACGCAGAACAACTGAAAAGATGCTGGAAGAGTGCCTGATGCCATCTGTCAAGCATGGTGGAGGTAATGTGATGGTCTGGGGTTGCTTTGGTGCTGGTAAAGTGGGAGATTTGTACAAGGTAAAAGGGATTTTGAATAAGGAAGGATATCACTCCATTTTGCAACGCCATTCCATACCCTGTGGACAGCGCTTGATTGGAGCCAATTTCATCCTACAACAGGACAATGACCCAAAGCACACCTCCAAATTATGCAAGAACTATTTAGGGAAGAAGCAGGCAGCTGGTATTCTATCTGTAATGGAGTGGCCAGCGCAGTCACCAGATCTCAACCCCATAGAGCTGTTGTGGGAGCAGCTTGACCGTATGGTACGCAAGAAGTGCCCATCAAGCCAATCCAACTTGTGGGAGGGACTTCTGGAAGCATGGGGTGAAATTTCTCCAGATTAACTCAGCAAATTAACAGCTAGAATGCCAAAGGTCTGCAATGCTGTAATTGCTGCAAATGGAGCATACTTTGACGAAAGCAAAGTTTGAAGGAGCAAATTATTATTTGAAATAAAAATCATTATTTCTAACCTTGTCAATGTCTTGACTATATTTTCTAGTCATTTTGCAACTCATTTGATAAATATAAGTGTGAGTTTTCATGCAAAACACAAAATTGTCTGGGTGACCCCAAACTTTTGAACGGTAGTGTACATGCACGTGGGAATGCGCTAACCAGCCGAATTCCCCAACGTGCATGTACGTGAAAATGCGGGAAGGGGTTAGTCAAAACTGACGTGTCAATTTATGTGGTAATAACTTTGGAATGCTTTCAGCTATCCAAGCGATTCTGAGATTGTTTTCTCGTGACACATTGGACTTTAAGTTAGTGGTAAAATTTGGTCGATACATTCAGATTTTATTTGTGAAAAAGACCAAAATTGAGAGAAAATGTTTAAAAATTATAATTTTTCTAAATTTGTATGTATCTGCTTGTAAAACTGATAGTAATACCAGACAAAATAGTTACTAGTTCACATATTCTGTATGTCTACTTTATGTTGGCATCGTTTTTTGAACATTCTTTTAATTTTCTAGGATGTTACAAGGCTTAGAGCTTTAGCAGCAATTCCTCACATTTTCAAGAAAATTTCAAAAGGCTTTTTTCTTTAGGGACCAGTTCAGTTCTAAAGTGACTTTTAGGGCCTTATATATTAGAACCCCATTTTATAAACGGCACCCCTCAAAGTATTAAAAACAGCTTTTAGAAAGTTTATTAACCCTTTAGGTGCTTCACAGGAATTACAGCAAAGTGGAGGTGAAATGTACAAATGTACTTTTTTTTTTCCAGAAAACCAGTTTTAATCCATTTTTTTCTGTAACACAGAAGGTTTTACCAGAGAAATGCTACTCAATATTTATTTCTCAAGTTCTGCAGTTTTTAGAAATATCTCATGTGGCCTTAGAGTAGTAATGGACTGAAACACAGGGATCAGAAGCAAAGGAGCACTTAGTGGATTTTGGGGCCTCCTTTTTATTAGAATATATTTTAGGCACCATGTCAGGTTTGAAGAGGTCTTGTGGTGCCAAAACAGTGGAAACCCCCCCAAAAGTAAGCCTATTTTGGAAACTACACCCCTCAGGGAATTTATCTATGGATATAGTGATCATTTTGACCCCACAGGTTTTTTGCAGAAATTATTGGAATTAGGCCATGAAAATGTAATAAAATGTAGGTTTAGCTACATTTTCATTTCCACAATAACTAAAGGAGAAAAAGCACCCCAACAATTGTAGAGTAGTTTCTCCTGAGTAAAACAATATCCCATATGTGGTCATAAACGGCTGTTTGGACACACAGCAAGGCTTAGAAGGGAAAGAGCACCATTTGACTTTTGGAGCTCAAATTTAGCTAGAATAGTTTGCGGAAGCCATGTCACATTTGCAAAGCCCCATGTGGGGACAAAACAGTGGAAACCTCCCAAAAGTGACCCCATTTAGGAAACTGCACCCCTCAAGGAACTTATCTAATAGTATACATTTTTGTTCAATAAAATGTAGGTTTAACTAATTTTTTTCATTTCCACTAAAGGAGAAAAAGCACCACAAAATTTGTAGAACAGTTTCTCCTGAGTATAACAATTTCCCATATGTGGTCATAAACAGCTGTTTGGACACACGGCAGGGCTCAGAAGGGAAGAAGTGCTATTTGGCATTCAGATTTTGCTGGATTGGTTTGTGTAGGCCATGTCACGTTTGCAAAGCCCCTGAGGGACCAAGACAGTGGGAGCACCCAAAAGTGACTCCATTTAGGAAACTACACCCCTCAAGGAACTTATCTAAGGATATAGTTATTATTTTGACCCCACAGGTTTTTTGCAGAAATTTTTGGATTTAGGCCATGAAAATGAAAATCGACATTTTTTCCAATAAAATTTAGATATACCTACATTGTTTTCATTTCTACGAGGACTAAAGGAGAAAAGGCACCCCAACATTTATAAAGAAAATTCTCCTGAGCACAGCAATACCGCGTATGTGGTTATAAACGGCTATTTGTACACAAGGCAGGGCTTATAAGGGAAGGAGTGCTATTTGGCATTCTGATTTTGCTGGATTGGTTTGCGGCACCATGTCGCATTTGCAAAGCCCCTAAGGGACCAAAACAGTGGAAACACCCCAAAAGTGACCCCATTTAGAAAACTACACCACTCCAGGAGCTATCTAAGGGTATAATTAGCATTTTGACCCCACAGGTTTTTTGTCTGAATTTATTTAAATTAGACCGTATTTACTGGTATATCAATTTATAATGTGGGGGCATGTATAAATGGTGAAAGCAAATCAGAGTATAATAAAAGGGTACATAAATAATAAAATTAATAATTCATAGATGTTTGGTAAGCCTTGAAGAAATCCTTTATACACAGGCCAGGTTTTTCGGGGGAAGGTGTCGCACTAATAAGTGGTGACACTTCTTATGCCCCTTTTGCTACACACTCTGCACCTGTTTTGGGATATTCCCTTCTTTGCAGTTTGGGGAATGATGCCGGCAAACTGTTGCCTGGGTACAATACTGGCGCCCTGCTTTCAGCAGATGTGCTTGGGCCCTCCCCTGCCTGATTTTCAAACACAAACACCTTGATAATCTCCTCTTGAAAATGAAGGAATGACCCTGTCCGGTCTGCACATTTGGGTAGCACGTAAGCATTATACATTGCCATCTGTACCATGTGCACAGCCAGCTTTTTGTACCACACCCTTGTTTTTCTCATGGCACTATAGGGCTTCAGCACTTGATCTGAGAGATCAACCCCTCCCATGTAATTGTTATAGCCCACGATACAATCTGGCTTGTAGCTACAGGGACAGGGGTGCTGCCGTTCCCATGGATTGTGGTCAAGAGAAGGACATCCCCCTTTTGTCCTTATACTTGACGAATAACACGTTCTCGCTGCATAATGCCCTGCTCTTACCCCTTCTGACAAGCAGTGTTTTAGGGAGACTTCTCTGGTTTTAGCGTACCGTGCAGCATGCTGCAGTATTTCCGGTGGAGAGGCATTTAAATAGTGGGATGCTGGTGTAGAAGTTATCCACGTAAAGGTGATAATCCTGGTCCAGCAGTGGGTGCACCAAATTCCACACTATTTTCCCACTAACTCCCAGGACAGGGGGGCATTCTGGGGGTTCAATCCTGGAGTCTTTCCCTTCATAACCCCGATACCTGTAGGTATATCCTGAGCTACTCTCGCACAGTTTGTACATTTTTATCCCATAACTTTCCCTCTTACCGGGCAAGTATTTTAGCCTACCCTTAAAGCGTACAAGGGACTCGACTATTACAATGTTCTTTTGGGGGGTATACGCTTCTTGAAATTTGGTGCAGAAATGATTAATTACAGGCTTGATTTTGATTAGGCGTGTTAGGGGTGGGTACGTCTATTTATGTGCCCTGCCACACAGGGATACAGGCACTGCCTACAGGAGCTAGACTCCCGTTGGCGTTGAGGTAGTGGTGGCGGTGTCTTGGCAATGACGCTTGCAGCATCGTGGGTCATGACAATGGTGCTTCCCCCACAAAACAAACGGAACGAGGTTCCGTTGGACTGAGGAGGGTATTTGGAGGCAGAGCAACAGAGTAGTCGTGACGTCAAGGGGAGGAGTAGAAGGGAGCAGGGAAAAAAGGATGCGAAAACGGGAGAGAGGTAGGAGCAGAGATGCTGCTGTGGGGGCTGAGGGGAGACTGAGAGGAAAGGCTCCTGGATGAATAGGAGCTGGTCAGGACTGTACCAGAGACCCCAGCCTGGAGAGACAGGACCTGTAGAGGACTGAGGATCCACATCAGGAGGCCCACTGGAACAACTAAGTAGAGATAGGTGACATCCCCATCCTCCTTTGCTAGTTAGGCCATAATGGCATTGATGTGGAACTACTGAGATGTGTATAATGGCCAGAGACTGTTACCTCACTTGAGAATTGTAGCACCCTTTGAGACAGTGTCCACCCAGGGTTCTGGGCAATAAATTGCTGGGCATATAAATTGGTCTGGGCCACCATTAAATTCACTTAAATCCTCACTGAAAAAAAAACTTAACATTTTTTATTTCTGTGAGGCCTTCAGTCTCAAAATGAGTTCCTGAGCTGCCTATGAATTCAGGGATCTGAGGCTCAAAATTCTCGGGGGGTGGGTTCCACATGGGATCACTTATCTGGGGGGTTGCCTCAGCTGATGTCCTGGGTCGCCTTTGCGGGTGTTCCTCATCCGAATAATGAGGAGGACAAGATGTATGAGGCGAATTCCTCTTCTCCCTCACTGGCGGAATCAGTGTCAAGAGGCCAAGATGGCGTATGCCTCCTCTGCTGAATAGACCCTTTGGGATGATTGGGACATTTTTATTAGGGGGGCGTGTAGTGCTTGAACACGTGTAACACTAACTTTATTTTTACACAGGGGGTTGTGTGTGTGTTGTGCTTTTAAACGTGTATTTAAAGAAGAAGAAAAAAAATGAAGTATAAAAGATTTACTGAACAAACAAAAAATTATGTCAATATAAAACTGTAATGAATTTCCTGACTACCTGACACTAACTAAAATTTTGTGACGTTGAATCTGCTAAAAAAAAAAAATGTAGTATAAAAACGAATGCAGTAAATTTAGGCTAAAACTATAAAGCTATGCTATGTAAAATTTACTGAAGAACTTCAGTAAAAAAACTGAATGTCCATCACTAACTGACGCTAAATCTGTAACGCTATATATTAGTGCTAAAAAAACTGTAGTATAAAAATTATACGCAAGTAAATTTAGACTAAAACTATAAAGCTACAGTAACCACTGAAACTAAATGTAGCACTATTTTAGAAAAAACTGTAGTATAAGAAATATACTACAGTAAATTGACACTAAATTTAGAAAAATTGTATAGCTAAAACGACCTAAAATGTTATGTAATTTTTTTAATTATAAAACGGATGCTAACCTATACATCCGCTACCCTAACGCCTTACCTATGCAGGTACTAGCTACACCTAAACTACCACTACGCTAATGTACTACCTATTTAACTTTTATTTGAAAAAAAAATGAAAACTTTTTTACAGTTTTATATATAAAAAAAGGCCCAAAAAAACCTGCGTCAACAAATTACCACTGAGGCTGATTATAGACTCAGCACTCAGTGGCCGCATGACGCACACAAATAGATGGTGTAGCAAAAATAGGCCAAAAATTAAACCTGCGCCAAAAAAGGAGCACAGATGCCGATCAGTGGTGGTGGTCACTGATCAGCGCTCAAGGGCTGCAGGGTACACACACAGGGACGATGCTGGCAGAAAAATAGAAAAAAATAGACCCAAAAAAAACCTGCGCCAATAAATTACCACTGAGGCTCATTAAGGACTCAGTACTCAGTGGCCGCAGGGCGTACACAAGAAAACACAGGCCCGAAATAAAAAAACCATGTCCAAAATAAAAAAATAAGCACAAATGCCGATCAGTGATGGCGATCACTGATCAGCGCTCAGAGGCTGCAAGGCACACACACACGGAGATGGTGCTGGCAGAAAAATAACAAAACAAAACCTGCGTAAAAAAAAATGACCACAGATGCTAATCAGTGATGTCGGTCACTGATCCCACAAAGGAGAGAGCTTCCACAGCATCGGACCGCCAAAGGGGTGCACGCCTCTACAGGACCTGGTCCACGGTCCTCAATATCGGGCAAACAAGAATGGACAAGGAGGCAGCACTTCCAAAAATATCAAAGCTTTTAATCACCCATGCAACGTTTCAGTCCAACAGGACTAAAAGCTAACAGCTGTGATATTTTTGGAAGTGCTGCCTCCTTGTCCATTCTTGTTTGTCGGTCACTGATCAGCACTCAGTGGCCGTAGGGTGCACACACGGAGATGGTGCAAAACTGATAAAAATAAAAGTCCTGTGCCAAAAATTGTTGATCAGTGATGGCGGTCACTGATCAGCGGCCGCAGGACGTACACGAAGGAAAAGGGGGGATAGGTAGGGGTTGGGGGGGACTGGAACAGGGACTGGGAAAGGGAAATTTAGGAATCACTAGTGCTGCCAAACAAAATAAATAAGCAGCAGTACTGTTGATGATGATGATCATAGTGAGCGATCACACAGCAAGATGCAGAAGAGGACGATCACAGCACAGCATGGGTACGTATTCGGTTCACAGACTATCACACCAGCTCTGCTCACCATTCCTAGCCGGAATGAGGTGGGCAGAGCTGGTGCAGGGAGTTTGAAACGCCCGCCATGGCTACGAGTGGTCGGTCTATGCAGACTGACTAATGGTAGCGATGGGGGCGGTGGCACCATCACTACTGCCTTACAAGTACATGGCAGGGTTTGGTGCCGTACTAGACAGCGCCAATCCCCACCATATCACTGTGTCCTGTGGCAGCGTTAGGTTATAGCCGCAAAAAGGCGCGATTGGCCGGTCTGAACTGACCGACCAATCGCAGTGATCGCTGATGGGGGGGGGCACCCCCCTGGGCTACATGTAAAGATGGCCTGCTGTCAAGGACAGCAGCCATCTTTACTCTGTCTCCTTGTCTTTAGACACAGTGACCACTTAAAGAGGCTCTGTCACCAGATTATAAGTGCCCTATCTTGTACATAATTTGAACGGTGCTGTAATGTAGATTACAGCAGTGTTTTTTACTTAGAAAAATGATCATTTTTGACGGAGTTATGACCTATTTTAGCTTTATGCTAATGAGTTTCTCAATGGACAACTGGGCGTGTTTTACTTTTTGACCAAGTGGGCGTTGTGGAGAGAAGTGTATGACGCTGACCAATCAGTGACCAATCAGCGTCATACACTTCACCCCATTCATTTACACAGCAGATAGCGTTCTTATTACATCACTATGTGCAGCCACATAAACACACTATAACGTTACTGCAGTGACCTGTCAATGAATATACATTACCTCCAGCCAGTACGTGATGTGTATTCAGAATCCTGACACTTCTGTAGCGTTTCTGTGAGATTTACAGCAAGGCAAATGTAATCTCGCGAGATTACGATGTAACCTGTCATTTAAAACGAGATTACGTTTGTCTTGCTGTAAATCTCACAGAAACGCTACAGAAGTGTCAAAAACGTCTCAAAATACGGACCTGTTTTCAAAGGAAAACAGCCCCTGATTTTCAGACGTTTTTTGAACAACTCGCGTTTTTTGCGGCGTTTGCGTGGCGTTTTTTACGGCCGTTTTTGGAGCTGTTTTCAATAGAGTCTATGAGAAAACGGCTCCAAAAAACGTCCCAAGAAATGTCTTGCACTTTTTTTGACGAGCGGTCATTTTACGCGCCGTATTTTGACAGCGACGCTTAAAATTACTTCTCGTCTGCACAGAACATCGTAAGAGCCATTGCAAGCAATGGGCAGATGTTTGCCGACGTATTGGAGCCGTCTTTTCAGGCGTAATTCGAGGCATAAAACGCCTCCATTACGTCTGAAAAGAGGTCGTGTGCACATATCCTAAGGGTATGTTCACACGGGCTATTTTCAGACGTTTTTCAGGATGCCTACAAACATCTGCCCATTGGTTTCAATGGGAAATACGGCGTTATGTTCCGAGAAGGCTTTATTTTACCCCTCATTTTTAAAAACGGCGCTTAAAAAGACGCCCCGTAAAATTAAGTGCATGTCACTTCTTGAACCGTATTTGGAGCCGTTTTTCATTAACTCAATAGAAAAACAGGTAAAAAAACGGCCGTAAAAAACGCTGCAATAAAATGCTAGTTGCTTAAAAAATGGCTGAAAATCAGGAGCTGTTTTCCCTTGAAAACAGCTCCATATTTTCAGCCATTTTTTGTTAAGCGTGTGAACATACCCTAAGGGCTTATTCAGATGAACGTGATTTTCACGCGCGTCGCACAGACCTATGTTAGTCAATGGGGCCGTTCAGACTGTCAGTGATTTTCACGCAGCGTATGTCTGCTGCGTAAAACTCATGACATGTCCTATATTTGCCCATTTTTTGCGCATCACGCACCCATTGAAGTCAATGGGTGCGTGAAAACCACGCACGGCACACGGACGCACTTCCGTGTGCCGCGCGTGATGCGCACTATGGTAGTCAAAACTATGAATGAAAACAGAAAAGCACCACGTGCTTTTCTGTTTACAAACATAAAAACAGAGTGTCATAATGATGGCGGCTGCGCGAAAATCACGCAGCCACGCATCATATGCTGCTGACACACAAAGCTTTTATGGACCTTTTGCGCGCGCAAAACGCTGCGTTTTTTGCACGCGCATAATGCACACGCTCGTGTGAATCCGGCCTAAGGCAAACAGACACAAAAGAACCAGGCAGCTGTTTTTTTGGGTTTGTTTGTGCTTTTTTCCAAATTATGATAATTGCAAGTCTACGAGCTTCATGGACTTCCCATGAATTGACAGATGGTCAGCAAGCCCGAGATCAACTCTGCTAATATGCATTCTGGGTAGTAGGTCAAAAGTGACAACCAATATGCTGCACTTCAACCAATATGGCTTGCCACTTTTGGTAAAACGGCCTCCACAACAAAACCTTCACAACAAAATAATATCTCTGTGAGTGAAAAAACTTCATAACCAAACTGTAGCTGCTGCTTCAACTTCTAATCTAATAATATATGGTAGTCTTTTTAATTTTTTGTGGAATTCCGCTTAATCAAATGCAAAGTAGCGTTTGCAAATAGTGTTTTCTATTAACCCAGTAGTGACCACCCATTGGCCTTTTTACGACAGTCACTAATGGGCTTTATTCTGATGCATAGGCCTTTTTATGGCGCTGCATCAGAGTAAAGCAGCGCCAACGGGAGGAGAAAAAACTCGCTGCTCTCAGTACCGGAGGTAGCTGAGGACTTGGAGAAGTGACTGGGGACTGTTGATTGCGGTCCCAAACGACATGATCGCCGCTATTCAACTAATACCGGCGATCGCCGTTATAATACTGTAAAAAGTATGAATGTTTGGTGAGACGAGATTTAAAAAAACTTCATATTACGCCCCCCCAGCTACCGGTTACACCCCCCCCCTGTCCCCCACACCACCCCTCCAGGAAAAAACAAAATGTTGTCCGCATGCGCAGTAAATGCACAACAGAGTCTGCCTGTGCATAATAACGGATCAGAGATCATTATCATTAGTTCCTGATCATATGGCCACCGTGATATACCTATCACAGTGACCATAGTAACATATTTAGCACTTGACTTGTGCTGGTTCACTCTCTCCTCGCACTGTAGTTGTTTTGTGAGAAAAGAGAAAGATGCTGATGTTTTTTACTGTTTGACAGCACAAATCCGCATGTGTCCCCATATTACCCGTGATTCACGTGATCTTTATTTTCTTATTATGCTATTATAATAGCAGTTATTAGCTGCGGTTTCTCGTAGTATTTTTTGTTTTTTTGTCTTAAATTTAAAAAAAATAATTTTAAAAAATACAAAAAAATAATTAGTTTATTAGTTAGTATAGCGGACATGAATCAAAGAAATCGCAGAACGTTCACTACGGAGCAGGCGTACACCTTGCTGTGCTCCAGCAGTTCAGGCAGCAGTATGGAGACGGCGTCAAAGGCAGAACATAGTTCAGAAGGCGACACAAGTTCTGCTTCTGCCACTGGACCCCCAGCCCTATAGTGGTGGACACAATGTGGGATCCTGCTGTTTCTTTCTCCCCCCCAAATTTTGCCATTTACAGCGACTCCAGGCATCAACACAGATGTCGCAAATTTTACCCCCTATGATTTTTTTAAATTGTTCATATGAGATCATGTCCTGAAATTAATTGTCCAGCAGACAAATTTATATACCCGGCAATTTATGACAGAAAATTCCAAGTCTTGCTATGCCAGAGCATGGATCCCCACATCTGTCTCAGAAATACAATTTTTAGTATTAACATCTTCAATACAGTCCTACTGGGCTACCAGTGCTATCCACAGCACCAATGTTTTTGCAGCCATTATGGCCCGAACGCGGCCAAAATTATCTGTAGACGGATCTCTTATGAGTTTCAAGGGGCGTCTAGACTTTCGCCAATTCATCCCCTCCAAAAGAGCCCGATACAGTGTCAAACTGTATAAGGTGTGTGAGAGCACAACGGGCTACACCTGTATGCATCGACCGCCACCTTAATCCCCCAGGCTGTCTAGAGGATAATGGCATCAGTGGGAAAATTGTCTGGGAACTCATGGTTCCATTCCTACAGAAAGGGCACCTGTGTACACAAACAACTATTATACTAGTGTCCCCCTGTATAAGTCCCTCCATGCTGCAAGTACAGGGGCCTGTAAAAATAGAGCCGACTTCCCACAACAACTGGTGTCCAGGCGTTTAGAAAGGGTGCGTCACTCTCATTTGCAAGTGACTAGTTGCTTGCTGTCAAGTTGAGCGACAAAAAGGAGGTGTACATGCTAACCACCATGCGTGAGAACACCACAGTGGCAGTAAGAGAGAAAGCAGCTATCACTGATAAGAGGAAACCAGTCTGTGTAGTGGATTATAATAAATTCATGGTGGGGGGTATATCTATCTGACCAGGTCCTACAACCTTACTTAGAAAAATGACTGGGGCCTGGTATAAAAAGGTAGCGATCTACCTCATACAGATGGCTACTTATAACAGCTATGTGCTATACAAACCCAAGGAACGCTCAGTTTCCTACAATATCAGGAAAAAATTATTGAGCACTCCTGTTTGACTCCCCCGCACCCTGGGAATCCTTTGAGTCAGAGTCCAAAGGCAACTTCCTTCGCCCCATGTCATGCCCATGGCAGCGGGCCGTTAGACTCACTCACCTCCTGACGCCCGCAGCCATGGAACTGTGAGCACCGGTCCCCATGTCCTTCTCAGGAGACGCCAGCGCTCACTTCCGCTTCTCCCGGCCGGGTCCAGCACGCGCACCTGAAATTAGTACTAAAATAGCCCATGAGCACCCCAGCCCCTTCCTGCAATGCCTGAGCGTTGTTGTCGTTACCCTAGTCTGTCTATGCAAATGGTCTCCCAAGTGTTTCCCAGTGTTTCCTGTTCCTGCTACCTGTAACCTGTATGCCGTGTTATCCTGGTCAAGTGCCATGTTGAGCTGAAGTCATGCTGTGCTGTATACCACACCTGTCCTGCTACACCACACCTGGCGCCTACTTGCTGCCTAGTATCAGCCGAGCCTGTCTTGCTACTGTCTGAGCTACCACAGGTACACTATACAAACTATAGACTGTGACCTGTGTCCTGTTGGCCAGCTACCATACCGTCAAGGCGGTACGGTCCAGTGGGTCCACATACCCAACGGGACAGTACGCTCAGGCCATGGACCCCGCTGGTCAATCCAAGACCACGATGACGAGAGATGTGGACGGATATGCTAGAACTCTGGTCTCAACAGGACCAACTCCACCAGACCTTGAACATTATTGCACGTCGGCTGGAGGTGCAAGCTGCTGTTCCTCCTACTACATTTCCTGGCAGTACTGATCCTCGGACTACACCTCCTGGCAGTGCTGATCCCCAATTTTCTTTGCCACTTCCTGACCGCTATGATGGAGACGCAAGGACCTGCCGTGGATTTTTGAACCAGTGCCAGATCCACTTTAGCCTGTATGCAAGGGCATTTTCGTCTGATGGCGCAAGGGTCACTTTCATCGTCTTTCAGCCGCCTCCTTGCAGAACGTATGCCAGGGTGACACTTCCGTGGGCAAGTACACCATCCATTTCCGCACCCTGGTGGGAGAACTGTTGTGGAACAATGAGGCCCTGGTGGCTACATTCTGGCAGGGACTGTCTCCTAAGATTAAGGACGAGCTTGCCGCCCGAGATCTACCATCTACCCTGGATGACCTCATCCTTCTGGCTGTCTGGATTGATACAAGAATCAGAGAACGGCTCCAAGAAGCTCGTTGGGAGGGAGGACTCCATAGTCCGGTTCCTACTTTGCAGCAACCCCTGCTGTCCTCAGATGCTGATCCTCCTAGGGATCTACTGAGGAGAGACAACGTAGACGCACCTCGGGACTCTGTCTATATTGCGGCCTCGGAGGCCATCTTGTGCGTCTGTGTCCCCAAATGCCCCAGAGCCTAGGGTTGGTGGGAGAGACAACCTTTGGTAAAGAAGGACTTTCGTCTAAATTGTCCATTCCCGTGACCATAGTGTCCGGCGAGAGAACACATCGGGTCTCTGCATATCTGAACTCTGGTTCCGCTGCTAATTTCATTCGTAGGGACCTGGTGGATCTTCTCCAATTGCCCACTACCCCTCTGGAGAGGCCGTTGGTGGTTGCATCCGTGAATGGACTACCTCTGCCAGACCCAGTTGTAGCTGTGACCAAACCGCTGAGGCTTCAAGTGGGATCTCTCTACTCCGAGCTCCTCTCGTTCTTTGTCCTGCCCAAGACCATCATACATGCCCCAGTCCTGGACTGGAATTATGGGGAGGTTCTCCAGTGAAGCCCCGACTGTCTCAGCCGTTACCTGGTGCAGATTCTTTCAGCTCAGCCTCCTCTGTCTCAGTCCTTGGCGGGATTGCCTGGTCATCATTCTGCATTTTCGGATGTCTTCAGCAAGAAAGAGGCGGAGACGCTGCCCCCAAACCGGGCGTATGACTGTCCTATGGACCTAGTTCCTGGTGCATCCCTTCCGCGTGGTAGGTTTTATCCTCTCTCCTTGCCAGAGACTCTGTCCATGTCCGCCTACGTTAAAGAGAACTTGGAGAGGGGTTTCATATGGAAGTCTTCCTCCCCGGCAGGAGCCGGGTTCTTCTTCGTCAAGAAAAAGGATGGTTTTCTGCGTCCTTGCATCGACTAACGAGGTCTCAACCAGATCACAGTAAAAAATAGATATCAGTTGCCATTGATCTCTGAACTGTTTGATCGCATACATGGTGCCAAGATTTTTTTCTAAACTAGACGTGCGTGGGGCTTACAACCTAATCCGGATTCGCTGGGTTGACGAATGGAAGACTGCATTTAACACCCGTGACGGACACTATGAATATCTAGTAATGCCCTTCGGCCTGTGTAATGCTTCTGCGGTCTTCCAGGAGTTCATTAATTACATCTTCGGTGACCTCCTCTATGTTTGTGTTGTGGTCTATCTTGATAACACCTTGATTTTCTCTCCAGATCCAATGACTCATCGGAAACATGTCCGTCAAGTTTTGCTGCGGTTAAGGGAGAATCGCCTGTACGCCAAGTTGGAGAAGTGCGTGTTTGAGAAAGATGCTCTACCCTTCATGGGCTACATCATCTCGAATCAAGGTCTCAAGATGGATCCTGAAAAGGTAAAGTCCATCCTGTAATGGCCACGCCCTCAAGGCTTGAGGGCCATACAGCGCTTCCTGGGATTCGCCAATTTCTACAGACAGTTCATTCCAAACTTCTCCTCACTGACATCTCCCATCTCCAACCCTCACCAAGAAAGGCATGAACGCCAAGGTGTGGACTCCAGAAGCAGAGGCCGCATTTAATAGCCTCAAGAGTGCCTTCACATCAGCCTCTATCCTCCATCATCCAGATGTTTCTCAATAGTTCTCGTTGGAGGTGGATGCCTCCTCTGTTGGTGCTGGTGCACTCCTGTTCCAGAGAGGCTCCAAGGGCAAGTCAATGGTATGTGGCTATTACTCTAAGCTCTTCTCTTCCACAGAGCGCAACTACTCGATTGGGGATCGGGAGTTACTGGCCATCAAATTGGCTCTGGAGGAGTGGAGACATCTATTAGAGGGCGCAGTTCATCCCATCTTCATATTTACAGACCACAAGAACCTCACTTATCTCCAGACGGCCCAACGACTGAATCCCCGCCAGGCTAGGTGGTCACTGTTTTTGTCCGGTTCCAGTATGAGCTCCACTACCGTCCGGCCGACAAGAATGTGAGGGCCGATGCCCTGTCCAGGTCATTCGATGACACTATGGAGTCTCCACAGAGTATCATTAACCCGTCCTGCATCAACCTTGTCAACCCTCTGCAAGTTAGAGACATTCCCCCGGGGAGGACTTTTGTGCGTCTGGCTGACAGAAGAAGAATCCTCCGCTGGGGACACAGTTCCAAATTGGCACGTCACGTGGGTGTCTGTAAGAAACGAGACCTGATTGCTCATCAGTTCTGGTGGCCCACGCTGCCCAAAGACATCTCAGACTTTGTTTCCTCCTGCACGGTGTGTGCAGCAAATAAAGTTGCCCACTCCAATCCGGCAGGCCTGCTCCAGCCATTGCCTGTGCCCGATGCCCCTTAGCAACATATTGCTGGACTTTTCCTCTGCCTACCATCCCCAGTCCAATGGTCAAGTCAAGAGAATAAACCAGATTATGGTGAACTATCTACGACACTTTATCTCCAGGCAGCACGAACAACTGGGTGCAGCTGCTTCCTGGGGCTGAATTCTCCTACAACAACCACACTAGTGAGTCCACCGCTCAAAGTCCATTCTTCATTGTCTATCGCCAACACCCTCGAATACCTCTTCCATTTCCACTACGTCCCAGGTGCCTGCAGCTGACTCAGGGATTTTCTACAGATCTGGCAGCAGACTCGATCTTCTATTCTGCTGGCGGTCGACTGAATGAAGAGAAAGGCAGACACAAGAAGAAGACGAGAGCCTCCCCAGTTCCTTCCAGGTAATAAGGTCTGGCTGTCCTCTAGGAATATCCGGCTGCTCCCAGATTCTTTGAACCCTTCGAGATTTTGGAACAAATCAACTCTGTCTCCTACAAGCTTCGGCTGCCTCCTACCCTCAAGATCCCCAACTCCATCCATATCTCCCTGCTGAAGCCGGTGATCTCGAACCGCTACTCCAAGACTTCCACTACTGCAGTGGCTCCCAGCGGTTCATCAGGCTTTTGAGGTTAAGGAGATCCTAGGCACCAAGAGAGTGGGTGGAAGAACCTTTTATTTGGTGGATTGGAAAGGGGTTTAGTCCTGAATAGAGGTCCTGCAAGCAAAAAGAGAACCTCAATGCCCCTACCCTCCTGAAGAAGTTTCTCTCTTATTCTGGCCCCAATAGGAGTGGCCGTAAGAGTGGGGATACTGTCATGCCTATGGCCGCGGGCTCACTCACCTCCTGACGCCCGCAGCCATGGAGCTGTGAGCGCTGGTCCCCATCTCCTTCTCAGGAGACACTAGCGCTCACTTCCGCTTCTCGTGCCCGCTCTTAAAGGGCCAGCGAGCGCACCAGAAATTAGTACTAAATTAGCACATGAGCAGCCTGGCCTATAAGAAGGGCCCAGCCCCTTCCTGCAATGCCTGAGTGTTGTTGTTGTTGTTGTTAACCTAGTCTGTCTATGAAAATTGTCCCCTCCGTGTTTTCCAATTCCCAGTGTTTCCCGTTCCTGCTACCTGTAACCTGTATCCCGTGTTATCCTGGTCGAGTGCTGTGTTGAACTGAAGTTGTGCTGTGCTGTGTACCACGCCTGTCCTGCTACACCACACCTGGCACCTCCCTGCTGCCTAGTTCCAGTCTAGCCTGTATTGGTACTGTCTGAGCTACCACAGGTACACTATACGAACTATAGACTGTGACCTGTGTCCTGTTGGCCAGCTACCATACCGTCAAGGCGGTATGGTCCAGTGGCGCCACATACCCAACGTGACACCCTATCCCTTCCACTGAGAACCAATGATACCCATAAAAGGCATGTGTCACGATCTGTGGTTGTGTGGACCCACTGGGCCGCACCGCCGTAGCGGGATAGCAGCTGGCCAAACGCCAGTGTACCAAGTCAATGTATATAGTCCAAGCACAAAGGTACCTGCGATAGTCCAGACAGTAGTTGTAAAGGATCTGCCAGACACAGCTTCTGTGTCGACGCCCATGGTTAATCAGTCTGCATCTGCTCCTAGGTCTGATAGAGTGACTCGATCTGCTACCACTCAAGCTGGTAGGCAGAGGAGTGGCAGAACCTATCACAGCCTGGCCAGACGGTTCTAACTTCCGCCCTCGGTCTATGTATACCTTCATTTGCTTCTTGTCTTTGCCTGTGATTCTCTCTTGTTTCCTGGCTCTGCTGTTCCAGCTATTTCTATTGACTTCAGCTTCATTTTGACCCTGGCATTACTGACTACGCTCCTGCTCTGCGTTTGGTACCTCGTACACTCCTGGTTTGACTCAGTTCGTTCACTACTCTTGTTGCTCACGGTGTTGCCGTGGGCAACTGCCCCATTTCCCTTTGCTTCTGTGTACCCTTGTCTGTTTGTCTCTCGTGCAGGTATTGAGCGTAGGGACCGTCGCCCAATTGTACGCCGTCGCGTAGGACGGGTCGTACAAGTAGGCAGGGACTGAGTGGCGGGTATATTAGGGCTCACCTGTCTGTCTCCTTACCCCATCATTACATAATCACAGGCCCATATACCTTTTCTACCCTGGTTCCTACTACAATGGACCCCCTTGAGACCCTGGCTCGGCAAATGCAGGGTCTCTCCCTACAGGTCCAAGCCCTGGCTCAGAGGTGCGACCAGCGTGATGCTAACCAGCTAGTGCCCTCCACCTCACCTCTTGAACCCCATCTCAAGTTGCCTGACCGGTTCTCAGGGACCGGAAAACTTTTTTCTCCTTTCGGGAGAGTTGTAGACTCTATTTCCGTCTAAGGCCCCACTCCTCAGGTTCTGAGAGCCAGCGAGTGGGTATAATTGTCTCCCGGCTCCAGGACGGCCCCCAAGAATGGGCCTTCTCCTTGGCTCCTGACGCCCCTGAACTTTCCTCTGTTGACCTTTTTTCCGTTCTCGGGCTCATCTATGACGAGACTGACAAGACTGCCTTTGCCGAGAGTCAGCTGGTGACCTTATGTCAGGGTAAGAGACCCGTTGAAGAGTACTGTTCTGACTTTAGGAAGTGGTGTGTAGCTTCTCGCTGGAATGACCCTGCCTTGAGGTGCCAGTTTAGATTGGGTCTGTCGAATGCCCTGAAAGACCTGTTCGTTAGCTATCCCAATTCTGACTCTCTAGCAGGGGCGTAACTAGGAAAGACTGGGCCCCATAGCAAACTTTTGACTGGGGCCCCCCCTCCCCTGGGTGTCACACAACCCCCCCTTGTAAATAGTGCCTTTTTTACAGCCCCCCTGTAGATAATGCCATACAGCCCCCCTCTGTAGATAGCGCCATACATCCCCCTGTTGAGAACGCCATACAGCCCCCCTGTAGATAACGCCATACAGCCCCCCTGTAGATAACGCCATACAGCCCCCTGCAGAGAACTCCATACAGCCCCCCCGTAGAGAACGCCATACAGCCCCCCCTGTAGAGAACGCCATACAGCCCCCCCTGTAGGGAACGCCATACAGCCCCCCCTGTAGAGAATGCCATACAGCCCCCCCTGTAGGGAACGCCATACAGCTCCCCCCTGTAGGGAACGCCATACAGCTCCCCCGCTGTAGGGAACGCCATACAGCCACCCCCCCTTTAGGGAACGCCATACAGCGTCCCCCCCTGTAGGGAACGCCATACAGCGTCCCCCCTCCCAAAAAAATGCGACCTACAGTGTGTCCTACAAAATACATGTATCCCCTCTCCACAGGATCTCCACAGGATAGGGGATACATGAGTGATCGCTGGCAGCGATAGGGAGAACGGGGGACTGAAAGTCACCTGAAGTTCTCCATGATAAACCTCTGACTTCCGGCGTCTGCGCAGCTCAATAAAAATGAAAGGAGCGCTGGTCACGCATGCGCACAAGCGCGACCGGCGCTCCATTCATTTCTACGGAGCTGCCGACACAGACCCCGGAAGTCTGAGGTTTGTGATGGAGAACTTCAGGGGACTTTCGGTCCCCCGTTCTCCCTATCAATGCCAGCGATCACACATGTATCCCCTATCCTGTGGAGATCCTGTGGAGTGGGGATACATGTCTTTTGCTCTATTTTGCGCCTTCAGGACCAGACACCGTTTAGCCATTTTTAGCACGTGTTAGTTAAATGGCTATATACTATATTTTTATTTGTTGGGCTAACGACGTGATTTTTGCGACGTTTTTTCCGTAGACAATGCAGATTTCATTTTTTATCGTTTTTATACACACCTTTTTTGCTATTTTAGAATTTTTATTCATAAAGTTTGAAAATAATAGTAAAAAAATAAGCTTTTTTACATTTCAGCTATTTTTTTTTTGGTAATAACATAGTTTTACCCTAAAATAGACCTTTTATTTGTGATCGCCATTGTCTACCGTAAATTTTTATATATTACATGTCTATATTAGGGTAATTGGGTCAGCGCTAGCGTTACAACAATGATTGGCGGGGGGTGAACGTTTTTTTTTTGGGGTGGGTATTTTATGTGTATTTATTATTTACATTTTTTTTGCACTTTACTTTATTTATTTTTTATTACTATGGTCTGTTCCTCAAAGGTCAAAGAAGACCTTTGGGGAACTTTATATATATTTTTTTCTTTCTTTTACACCATGTTTTTCCACTGTAACTGGAGCTGCACAGCAGCCCCAGTTACAGGGGAAATCAGCCCTCTCATAGTGACGATTGTCACTAATAGGGCTGTGCTGGGTCTAGTAAGACCCAGCAGCAGTCTGTCAGTAACGGCACCCAGCGATCCCAGTCACATGATCACCGGGAGGAATAGAGACAGCGCCGCTGCTGCTGTCTCTATTCCTGTACACAGCGCGCATTCAGCGCTGTGTACAAGTGATCAGAGAAGACAGAAGCAGCGAAAGCTGCTTCTATCCTCTCCTCAGGGTCCCCTCAGTGACTGACTGCCGGAGACCCGACACTCAGCTGCCCGATCGCGCGGGCAGCAAGTTAAAACCCGAGCCGTAGAAAGTCTATGGCTCGGGTTTTAAGGACCCTGACCGCTGGCCGTAAAAATACAGCCAGCGGTCGGGGAACCAGTTAATGGCAGAGCGGGGAGATACCTCCCTGCTCTGCCGTAGTGTTCAGTGGTGTCCCGCTGTAACAGCCATAGCGGCTGCTAGCGGAGCCTCCGGCCATGGTGGGGGCCCGTGCTGGTGGGCGACACGGGCCCCCTCATGCCGCGGGCCCCGTAGCAGCCGCTACTGCTGCTACGGCGGCAGTTACTCCACTGCTCTCTAGGTCAGGTTATGGCTTTAGCGGTACGTCTTGACCGACGTCTCAGGGAACGACGACTTGAATGTTTTTGTGCCTTCTCCTCTGGCTCCCCCATGATGGCTCCCGAGGTTCCGTTGCTTCGTTCTTCCACGGGAAACTCGGATGAACCAATGCAACTCGGGGCCTCCGTGTCTCCTCAACAACGTAGAGAGCTCCGCAGGAAGAATGGTCTCTGCTTCTACTGTGGGGATGACAAGCATCAAGTGAACAAAAGTCCTAGGCGTAAGAATAAACTTCCGCGCCTAAGTGACCATCGGGGAGGTCGCTTGGGCGCATAGATATTTCCCGTAAATATGAAACCTAATAAGATCTTGCTTCCCTTTCAGGTCTCTTTTGAGGGTAGGTCTGACACCGGCAGTGCCTTCGTGGATTCAAGGTCTTCTGCTAATATTATGTCAGTGGAATTTGAACAAATGGTACAAGGCAGGTTCCAGCCCAGGTGCCTTTGTACCATTTATACCTGAGAATGCCTGCATATATTTCTGGATCTTATTTCTTTTTCTTTTGGTTTATAATGTCTTCAGAAATGGCACCGTGCTTTATTTACATTGCTTTTTCAGGTACAATTGGGGGTATGGGTTAGCCATAACCTCTTTTTGCTTTTTTGCCTTTGTACCATTGTTCGCTTCCACAGATCGTGTGCCGACACGAGGACCCGGGCGCAGCTAGCAGCGGGATTCTGCTGAAGGTGAGCTGGAGGTTTCTTTCCATATATATTTCCTACTGTGGAATTTGCTATGTCTCTAGCTATGCCATTGCTGGATCTGCCTAAACCTGTCCCGGTAGTGGGTATCGACTCCACTCCACTTGCTAATGGTTATTTTACGCAGCATACCCCTGTTTTTGAACTCATTGTTGGCTCCATTCATTTGGAGCAGTGTTCTGTACTGGTGATGCAGGGATTATCTTCCGATTTGGTTTTAGGCCTCCCCTGGTTGCAGATGCATAATCACACTTTTAACTGGAGTACTGGGGATCTTACTAATTGGGGTAATGAATGCATGACGTCCTGTTTTTCTGTTAATTTTATTTCTCTCCCTGAGGAGGTGAACACTCGACCTGAGTTTATTCAGGACTTCGCTGATGTTTTTTCTAAAAAGGCCTCCGAAGTGTTACTTCCTCATAGAGAATACGATTGCGCTATCGATTTGGTACCAGGAGCTAAGCTCCCTAAGGGTAGGATATTTAATCTCTCTTGTCCCGAAAGTGAGGCCATGAGAGAATATATCCAGGAAAGCCTGGCCAAGGTTTACATTTGCCCCTCTACTTCTCCGCTAGGTGCTGGCTTCTTCTTCGTAGGGAAGAAGGATGGTGGTCTTAGGCCGTGCATCGATTACCGAAACTTGAATAAGGTCACTGTAAGGAACCAGTATCCCCTTCCTTTGATTCCTGATCTCTTCAATCAGGTTCAGGGGGCCCAATGGTTCTCTAAGTTTGATCTTCGGGGTGCTTATAACCTTATCCGAGTCAGAGAAGGGGATGAATGAAAGACTGCATTTAACACGCCCGAAGGTCATTTTGAATACCTCCTCATGCCCTTTGGGTTGTGTAATGCTCCCGCGGTCTTCCAGAATTTCATAAATTAGATTTTAAGAGACTACCTGGGGGTATTTCTTGTAGTGTACCTTGATGACATACTTGTGTTTTCCAAGGACTGGTCCTCCCACATTGAGCATGTCAGGAAGGTGCTCCAGGCCCTTCGGGAAAACAAACTCTTTGCTAAATCCGAAAAATGTGTGTTTGGGGTGCAGGAGATACCATTTTTGGGTCAAATCCTCACTCCTAATGAATTCCGCATGGACCCTGCCAAGGTTCAGGCTGTGGCTGAATGGGTCCAACCTGCCTCCCTGAAGGCGTTACAGTGCTTCCTGGGGTTTGCTAATTATTACAGGAGATTCATTGCTAACTTCTCGGTCATCGCTAAGCCTCTTCCGGATCTTACTCGCAAAGGTGCTGATCTCCTCCACTGGCCTCCGGAGGCGGTCCAGGCTTTTGAGATCCTTAAGAAGTGCTTTATCTCGGCCCCAGTGCTGATTTAGCATAACCAAATGGAGCCATTCATCGTGGAGGTTGACGCCTCCGAGGTGGGAGTGGGTGCTGTCTTGTCCCAGGGTACCAGGTCCCTCACCCATCTCCGTCCCTGTGCCTACTTCTCCAGGAAGTTCTCGCCCACTGAGAGTAACTATGACGTGGGCAACCGCAAACTCTTAGCCATTAAATGGGCATTTGAAGAGTGGCGCCACTTCTTGGAGGGGGCTAGGCACCAGGTAACGGTCCTTACCGACCACAAGAATCTGGTCTTCCTAGAATCTGCCCGGAGGCTAAACCCCAGACAAGCTTGATGGGCGTTGTTTTTTACTAGATTCAACTTTGTGGTCACCTATAGGGCTGGGTCTAAACATATTAAAGCTCATGCACTGTCGCGTAGCTTCATGGCCAGCCCTCCTTTGGAGGAAGATCCTGCTTGTGTTTTGCCCCCAGGTATAATAATATCCTCTGTTGATTCTGACTTAGTCTCCGAAATTGTGGCTGATCAAGGTTCAGCTCCCGGGAACCTTCCTGAGAACAAGCTGTTTGTTCCCCTGCAATTCCGGCTAAGGGTACTCAGGGAAAATCATGACTCTGCACTATCTGGCCATCCTGGCATCCTGGGTACCAAGCACCTCATTGCTAGAAACTATTGGTGGCCTGGGTTGCCTAAAGACGTTAAGGCCTACGTCGCTGCTTGTGAAATTTGTGCTAGGTCCAAGACTCCCAGGTCCTGACCAGCAGGCTTACTATGTTCTCTGCCCATTCCCCAGAGACCTTGGACCCATATCTCCATGGATTTTATCCCCGATCTGCCTCCATCTCAAGGCAAGTCGGTGGTGTGGGTTGTAGTAGACCGCTTTAGTAAGATGTGCTACTTTGTGCCCCTCAAGAAACTACCCAATGCCAAGACGTTAGCTACCTTGTTTGTCAAACACATCCTGCGTCTCCATGGGGTTCCTGTCAATATTTTTTCTGACAGAGGGGTACAGTTTGTTTCATTGTTTTGGAGGGCTTTCTGTAAGAAGTTGGAGATTGATCCACCTGGTGGTTCCAACAATTCCGAGGTAGATGTCGTTCATCGGGAACTGTGCACAGTCTGGGCCCAGGTTCAGAAGAACCTAGAGGCATCCCAGAGCATACAAAAGACTCAGGCAGATAGAAGACGTTCTGCTAACCCCTTGATTGTGGTCGGGGATCTTGTGTGGCTGTCTTCAAAAAAATTAAGGTTCCGTCCAAAAAATTTGCTCCCCGATTTATAGGGCCGTACAAGGTCATTGAGGTCCTTAACCCTGTCTCCTTCCGGCTGGAGTTACCCCGTCTTTTCAAATACACAACGTGTTTCATGCCTCCCTCATGAAACGCAGCTCCCCGTCCTTGGTTACCTCGAGGAAACCTCCCGTCCCTGTTCTCACCCCTGAAGGGGTAGAATTCGAGGTGGCCAAGATTGTGGACAGCAGGATGGTCCAAGGCTCCCTCCAGTACCTAGTCCATTGGAGAGGATACGGGCCTGAGGAGAGGACTTGGGTACCTGCCTGGGATGTTCACGCTGGGGTATTGCTAAGGAGGTTCCATCTTCGGTTCCCCAATAAGCCAGGTCCACCTAGGAAGGGTCCAGTGGCCCCTCATAAAAGGGGGGGTACTGTAAAGGATCTGCCAGACGCAGCATCTGTGTCAACGCCCGTGGTTAATCAGTCTGCATCTGCTCCTAGGTCTGATAGAGTGACTCGATCTGCTACCACTCAGGCTGGTAGGCAGAGGAGTGGGAGAACCTATCACAGCCTTGCCAGACGGTTCTAGCTTCCGCCCTCGGTCTATGTATACCTTCATTTGTTTCTTGTCTTTGCCTGTGATTCTCTCTTGTTTCCTGGCTCTGCTGTTCCAGCTATTTCTATTGACCTCAGCTTCATTTTGACCCTGGCTTTACTGACTACGCTCCTGCTCTGCGTTTGGTACCTTGTACACTCCTGGTTTGACTCGGCTCGCTCACTACTCTTGTTGCTCACGGTGTTACCATGGGCAACTGCTTCATTTCCCTTTGCTTCTGTGTACCCTTGTCTGATTGTCTCTCGTGCACGTATTGAGCGTAGGGACCGTCGCCCAGTTGTACGCCGTCGCCTAGGACGGGTCGTGCAAGTAGGCAGGGACTGAGTGGCGGGTAGATTAGGGCTCGCCTGTCTGTCTCCTTACCCCGTCATTACATTAGTAATGGCTAGGCACAGACGGGACCTTTGGCAGCAGATGATGCAAAACGTAGCGGAGGACACCAGACTTGGTGTAACACAGCAGGCGTAATAGACAGCACAACGCGGCTCCACACTAGAGATGGCATAAGAACAAATACAGCACAGGATACAGAATACGGGTAGCTGGGCACGGGAACACAGGGAACAGGATACGACTACAGGACCATTTGCAAGACTAACAGAGGAATACAATCAACGCTCAGACAAGGAGTAAAAGGGCAGAGATCTTCTTATAGTCCATGGTGATAATTAATGATGTTTTACATGTGCTCACACTGGCCATTTAAGGCCGGGCGCAAGCTTGCACATGCACCCTAAGGGACACAGCGGAGTGGAGCGGAAGTGAGCGCTGGCATCTCTTGGGGAGGAGATGCGGGCCAGTCCTCACAAGTCCATGGCTGCGGCTGTCGAGGGGTGTGGAATCCCGACGCTCCGTAGCGTGGATGTTGCAGGATGCCAGGTTTGCAGTAGACATGGAAGGAGAAGGGATAGCCAGTTTTACTCCTCCATGTGCCCTTCAAAACCAGGCCTGTGCAGCTTTCCCTGTTTTGAGACATATTACACGGTTTCTAAATATTAGTTTTATATAACATTTAGAAAATACCAAAAAGGGTGGGATGGGGGGGGGGGGATTATTTTGAGGGAGTCAATTTCATTTATTCATATTTTTTGTTTAATTTATTGTCTTTCCAAGGAAGGGAGGGATTCTCATGGGGAGGTAGTAAAGTGTATTTTTTTTTAGACTGTAAAACTAATTTTACCCCTTATGATGTTTTATTTAATTCTTGGAAATTAAATCTAGGATGTGATCATTCACAATTTAATTTCTATTATATAATTCTCGGACAATTAAGTCCTGGACATGATCACTCACAAATTAATATTTTTTTTATTGTGCATGAGCCCACATCTGTTTATTCATAACGTGGACCCCCACAAGTGTTCCTGAAATAAAAAATAAATGTGGGCATTGTATTTATTAGTAGATAAATCCAACACGTGGCCTATGCCACCCCTGCATTTGTGGAAGTCATGCATTTTAGCAATGATTACACCATGGGCTTTGTTACAGTTTTGTTCTGGTTTTTGCAGGACTTCTTGCACCCGACAATTCTTCTGGAAATATTGACATCGTTTTGGGGATTAGTGATCCTTTACTGTTCCTATAGATGGTTTTGGATACTGCCCCTTTATATATGCTTTAACCAATTGGTTCTTTTGTGTACATAGCGATTTCTACTCTGGCGATCAGGAGCCTGTTATGGTGTACCGCGTCACTTGGCAGTTCTTCCTTCATATAGAGATTGATGGAGCGAAAGAAACATTGTACAACCAGTCACTGAAAAAAAATAGCTTGCCACGACAGCCCTACAGGTGTTCTTATATCTTGTGAACAAACTCGAGTTTGCCACATGGTTAGATACATTTTCCCTAATTTTTCATAATTTTTTATATTAAGACAGAATGCTGTCCACAATTACATCATAATGGCACAGATGCGGGACAACTGCTTCTTTAGGAAGACATAGTCATAAGTACAGGCAAATGTGTATATACTGTAGTGACATGCATCCTGCTTGACTTCTCTTTTGTATTCTGCGAAAATTTATGAATGGTGCATATTTCTTACAAAATAACCTTTTAACAAATGTTTCCAAATTGTTTTGGTCAGTATACACACTACACCACTAGATGAATACCTTTAGGGGTCTAGTTTTCTAGTCTGGTTTTTTTTTGGGTAATTTCTGGGTGGTTTCTTTTGTTCAGGCAGCTCAATGCCCCTAAATGCATTCCATGGGGCCGGGAATTTATTCAATTGTGCCCTGAAAGCCAAATGGTTCTCCCTCTCTTTTTGGCCCAGCCACATGCCTAGTAAGCAGATTGAGGCCACAATAGGGATATTTCTAAAGACAGGTGAAACAGGGTGATACATTTTAGGGTGTGTTTCATCATTTTCATGTGCGCTGTGTAAAAAATGTGTCTATAAAATAACACATTTGTGTAAAAAAAATTACGTTTTATTTTTTTTCATCTACTTTGCATTAAATTCAGCAAAAAACTGTGGGGTCAAAATACTCACTACACCCCTAGATAAATACTTTAAGAGGTCTAGTTTTCTAAATGGGGTAATTTATGGGGAGTTTATATCGTTTTGTCAACTCAAAGCCTCTCCAAATGTGCAGTAGGGCCTAAAACATTTTCAAGCAAAATATATGTCCTGAAAGCCACCGGGTGCTCCCTTCCTTTTAGGCCCTGCCGTGTGTCCAGGCAGCTCATTAGGGCCACAATGGGGGTATTTCTGAACACATGAGAAATAGTATGATAGATTTTGGGGTGTGTTTCTTCATTCTCATGTTCGCTTTACAAAGAAATGTGAAAAAAGTGAATTTTTTTTTTTCACCTGCATTAAATTAAATTAAGCAAAAAAACGGGTCAAAATTCTCACTACACCCCTAGATAAATAACTTAAGGTGTATAGTTTTCAAAATGGGGTCAATTATGACATCTATGAGCCTCTGAAAACTTGACTTCGTGCAGGAATACAAAATGTAGTTAAAAAAATTATTATTACATTTGTAAGTCTTCTAAATTGTTCAAAATTATTTTTTTTCAAAAGTGCTGCCAAAATAGAGTAAAGAGATGGAAATATATATTTAATTTAAAAAAATCTGTACAGTATGTATTGCAGTTCAAAATAGGGAAACATTTTCATTTTTACAAAATTTCATCAACTTTTGTATTTTTTAATTAATTTACGCATATCGTATCCATCTCTTTTTACCACCTAAATAAAGTACATCATGTGACAAAAAAAACAATGTCAGAATTACTTGGATATGCTAAGCTATTGCAGAGTTATTGTCTGATAAAATCAGACATACCAGATTCAAGAAAATCTGGCTTGGTCATTAAGGTTCAAACAAGCTTGGTCATTAAGGGTATGTTCACACGACCAAATTTCAGACGTATACGAGGCGTATTATGCCTCGTTTTACGTCTGAAAATACGGCTCCAATACGTCGGCAAACATCTGCGCATTCATTTGAATGGGTTTGCCGACGTACTGTGCAGACGACCTGTTATTTACGCGTCGTCGTTTGACAGCTGTCAAAAGACGACGCGTAAAAATACAGCCTCGTCAAAAGAAGTGCAGGACACTTCTTTGGACGTTTTTGGAGCTGTTTTCTCATAGACTCCAATGAAAACAGCTCCAAAAACGGACGTAAAAAACGCCGCGAAAACGGCGTGAAAACGCAGCGAAAAATGTGAGTTGGTAAAAAAACGTCTGAAAAGCAGGGTCTGTTTTCCCTTGAAAACAGCTCTGGATTTTCAGACGTTTTTGTTGACTACGTGTGAACATACCCTAAGGGGATAAAAGTGAAAAAAGCGGTTATTAAAATTGCCAGAGTAGAAAATAAAAAAAATAAAAACAAGTGATGTCATATACTTGTAAACATAATTTATGAATACATGGCAGCTGATATTATACATGTTCATTATAGACTAACTAAACAATTATAAATATTTCACCAGTATTGACAAACATATAAATATTTTTCATGGAACCACAATAGAACATATCAGTATTGTGAGAAACTAGACATGGACCGCACATCCACAATATACACGTTGATGTGAGCCGCTAGGCATAATTTCTAAACATGAACATGAGGTTCTTTGTTAAAGGGAATGTGTCGCTAGAAATTATTATTATTTTTTTTTTTAGTTAAACAGTTAGTGTATACATGATTACATTGTTATAATTTTTTAAAAATTTTCACAATTCAGGAAATATAAATTAGATTCTAATTTATAACATTTCCCTGTGCTGGTCACTAGAGGGAGCAATTCCCAAAATTGCAGCATTGGCATGTGGTAAAGCAACCACATTGCTTTATGCTGCAAATTTGGTGTAAACACACACGCTCTAGTGAGCTCACAGAATCCCCCCTCCCTTATCCTGGCTAGTGCCAGGAGAAAGGAGGAGATTGAATGTTCAAACCTCCTACACTGTGTGCCGCCATTTTTTGAGCGAATACACAGTGTAGTAGGCTTACATACAGTGGTAATCACACAGTATAACACGAACATACACAGACATAACTTCCGGTCCGTCCGCTCCGTCTTCTCCCTCCGCTCCTAGTTCTTGCTTCAGAACACATGTCCGGAAGCCGCGACCGGAAGTAGTCATCTTACTGTCCGGCCGCGGCTTCCAGTCCACAAGAAAATGGTGCCGGATGTCGCTCGGCCGAAGACCTTCCACTTGGACTGTGTGGGAGCGGCGCATGCGCCGTTCCCACACAGACGGCGCACGCTATAGTGAATGGAACGGCTCCCGTTCGCATTCTCTATGGGGATGTATGTGCCGTATTCCAACTCTGTATCTGTCGTTAATCGACACATACAGAGATGAAAAAAAAAATGGCAGCCCTCATAGTGAAGAAAAAGTTATAAAAAAAAAAAGTAAAACACAAACACACAAATAAATATTTTTTTTTAAAATAAAACACTAAAAGCAAATTGATCTAAAAAATTTTTTTTTCGCGACACCCTTCCTTTAACATTTTGATCAAACTGTATAAGCCCACTTGCCACTTCACGGCGACCTCTTTCAAAGTGGGTCCCTACTCTATCGGTGGCAGCACCGCATGGTGACCACTGCCACCGCAGCACCGCTCCTGCAAAGGGAGCAACCCAAAGGCCCAAAAGCACCCATTCTATCAGGCTGTGCCAAGCCTCCTTGGCTCTGGGCCACGTCCCCCCACAAGTGCGGCCAGGGCCGCCATGAGGAATTTCTGGGCCCCATACAGCCAAGATGTCTGGGCCCCCCCCTCCATTACCGGGTTTGGGCAATGGAAAGTGTGGCGCTCACGTTTGTACATTATACGCATTAACTGATTTTTGTGCTGATATCAATTACAGTGAATGAAACTATGGAGCAGGCAGTGACCGGTTAATGTTCTGGATTTTGTTCTATTTAGCCAAAACGTATCTCACTGTATGGCGTACGTCGCCTGGGGAATGGCCCTGTGGAAAATCCTGAAGTCACTGTCCATAAATGGACAAGTGTTGTCAGGAGCTTTCCCAGGGCTGGAGTCCCCGGGCAGAGCTTCTATTAGCGCTCTGCCCAGGGACTCTGGCTTTGCAAAGCTTGAGTACACGGCTGGAGCATCGGCAACGGTCTGGCCAGGGTTTCCGGCCCTGGAGAATCCACTGACGTCTCTTTACATATATGGACAGTGATGTCAGGAGCTTTCCCAGGGACAAAGTCCACCGGTAGAGCACTTGTGATGCTCTGCCTGGGGACTCCGGCATTGGGAAGCTCCTGACGTCACTGTCCACATACTGTCAGGAGCGGTATACAATTTTTTGTGGAATCTCTCAGGATGGAATAGCAAAGTCTACTACGCTATTCGATCCTTCAAAAATAAGGTAAACCGACGTCTACCAGCCCGACCTAGGCTAAAAGGACATAATGGAGCCCTATGAATTTTTGTTTACGTTGTTTATAGTGTACACTAGGAGATTTTCTCTACAATAAATGTAGGGCAATAACACGATGTGAAGGAGGCATTAAGAGAGGGGGAAGCACTTGTGAGGATATAAGGTGCACTAACTTACTTACGTTGCTATTAGGGTATGTTCACACACAAACTCGAAAATGTCTCAAAATACGGAGCTGTTTTCAAGAGAAAACAGCTCCTGATCTTCAGACGTTTTTTGTGCCACTCGCGATTTTCGCTGCGTTTTTTACGGACGTCTTTGGAGCTTTTTTCAATAGAGTCTATGGAAAACGGCTCCAAAAACGTCCCAAGAATTGTCCTGCACTTCTTTTTCGCGGCCGTTTTTTTTTTACGCGTAAAAAAACGCTGTGAAAAATGCTCCGTCGGAACTGAACACCGTTTTCCCATTGCAATCAATGGGCAGATGTTTGGAGGCGTTCGGCTTCCAATTTTTCGGCTGTTTTTCGGCCGTTTTTCGGGCGTTTGCGGCACGAAAAACGGCCGATAATAGGCCGTGTGAACATACCCTTAAAGTCCAATGTGTTTTTATGCAGCAAAAATCTGAGGATTACACTTGGATTTCTGCCGCAGATGTGCCGCAAGAGTGTAGCAGATCCGCACGAGAATTAGTCCCATTGTCATTCAAAGGGGTTTATGCTCGGCTTTTCCGTGCAAAATAAGTAGCATGCTTCTTATTGCTGTGGTGGATTTATTTTCATGGTGCGGACAAATATAGACTAGGAAATTTTTTCATAGCATGTGAGCTGGCTTGCGGAAACTTCATGTGCATGGGATGCAGATTGTCTTTGAAACCCGTATCAAATCCAACACGTGTGAACGGGGCCTTATTTCAATGGGAAAAACTGTGTTTCGTTCCCACAGGGCGTTTTTTTACGCGCCCGTTTGTAAAAACACCCCGTAAAAAAGAAGCGCATGTCCCGTCTTGAACCGTTTTTGGAGCTGTTTTTTATTGTCTCAATAGAAAAACAGCTTCAAACATGGCTGTAAAGAACGCATCAAAAAATGCTTGATGCATAAAAAACGGCTGAAAATCAGGGGCTGTTTTCCCTTGAAAAGCTCCGTATTTTACGGCTGTTTTTTGTTTGCTGTGTGAACATACCCTAAAGCAGGGGTCTTAAGCACGCGGCCCATGGGGCTGTCATCTGCGGCCTGCGGGACACAGAGCTACTAGTACAGACTCTGCTCCGGGACTCTGGAATTCCCTGACATCGCTGTCCACATATGGACAGTGTGTCAGGGTCTTCCGCAGAGCGGAGTCCCGGGCAGAGTGCTAGTATCGGCTCTGCTCCTGGACTCTGTGGAATTCCCTAACATCGCTGTCCATATATGGACAGTGTGTCAGGGTCTTCCCCAGAGCGGAGTCCCGGGCAGAGCGCTAGTATCGGCTCTGCTCCGGGACTCTGTGGAATTCCCTGACATCGCTGTCCATATATGGACAGTGTGTCAGGGTCTTCCCCAGAGCGGAGTCCCGGGCAGAGTGCTAGTATCGGCTCTGCTCCTGGACTCTGTGGAATTCCCTAACATCGCTGTCCATATATGGACAGTGTGTCAGGGTCTTCCCCAGAGCGGAGTCCCGGGCAGAGCGCTAGTATCGGCTCTGCTCCGGGACTCTGTGGAATTCCCTGACATCGCTGTCCATATATGGACAGTGTGTCAGAGTCTTCCCCAGAGCGAGTCCCGGGCAGAGCGCTAGTATCGGCTCTGCTCCAGGACTCTGTGCAATTCCCTGACATCGGTGTCCATGTATGGGCACACATGTCTGGGGCTTCCCCAGAGCCGCAGTCCCGAGCAGAGCACTATTTTAGGCTCTGCTCCGGGACTCTGGGGAATCTTGTGACATCGCTGTCCACATATGGACAGCGATGTCTAGGGCTTCCCCAGAGCTGGAGTCCCGGACAGAGCGCTAGTATCGGCTCTGCTCTGTGACTCTGGGGAAGCCTCTGACATCGCTGTCCATACATCGACAGTGATGTCAGGGGCTTCCCAAGAGCAGGAGTCCCAGTGATGTCAGGAGCACAGCTGGAGTTCCAGGAAGAGCCTACTAGCGCTCTGCCCGGGACTCCAGCTCTGGGCAAGCCCCTGAGATCAGTGTTCATATATGGACACTGATGTTAATAACTTCCCCAGAGTCCAGGCGCAGAGCCTATACTAGTGCTCTGCTCCGGGACTCCGGCTCTGGGGTTGCACCTGATATCACATTCCGGTCCAGGAGGATCCCCTGACGTCATTGTGTATGGACAGTGACGTCAGGGGCTTCAACAGTAGAGGAATCCCCTGCCAAAGTGTTGGAAATGCTCTGGCTGGGGATTCCACACCTAGAGGGACCCCCAATGGAGCTATCTACTTGGGGTGTGTGGCATTATCTGCGGAGGGCACTGTGGCAGCATCTATGGAGGGCACTTTGGCAGCATCTACGGAGGGCACTGTGGCAGCTTCTACAGAGGGCACTGTGGCATTATCTACAGAGGGCACTGTGGCATTATCTTCAGAGGGCACTGTGGCATTATCTACAGAGGGCACTGTGGCATTATCTACAGAGGGCACTGTGGCATTATCTACAGAGGGCACTGTGGCATTATCTGCAGAGGGCACTGTGGCAGCATCTACAGAGGGCACTGTGGCAGCATCTACAGAGGGCACTGTGGCAGCATCTACAGAGGGCACTGTGGCAGCATCCACAGAGGGCACTGTGGCACTATCTAAAAAGGGGCAGCCCAATCTTGACATGTGTGTCTGCCAAACACTGCCAACTGAGCCGCCGGACTGCATTTAGTGACACTTAAACTGGATTGTTGAAATAAGCACGTGGAGAATTCTCTCAAATTTTAAACCTAGCGCTATTGTTATAGTAATGTAGTATTATTATTATTATAGTAATATAGTGTTATAGTAGCTCAAATAACTAATTGATTAAGAATAATTTTATATTATATCAAATTTGAAAGCAATGCGGCCCATCAACTTGCCATTTTTTCTATATGTGGCCCACTTACCCGGCCGAGTTTGAGACTCCTGCCCTAAAGGGTAAAATACGTTCCAATTCTGCAACATAATCGGCAGCACTTCCTAAATTCCATGCAGATTTTTTTCTGCTGCATGTGGATGGGGTTTTGAAAATTAGTTAGGGCTTATTCGAACGTGTTAAATGTCAGTGTGACGGCCGTTGTTTTAACGTCCGTCACATGGGTGCATGTACTTCTATGGTGCTATTAACACAGCCGTTGTTTAACAGACTGTGTAAAGGGCCGTGAAAAAATAGTACATGTCCCATTTATTTTTACAGATCCCTCAATAGACTCAAGTCTATGAGGGATCCTCGAGAACGGGTCCCACACAGGTGCAAATTGGCAGTTAAAAACTGCCATTTCGCACACGTTCATGAACATTTGTAGTGAATTTTCAGTGCGCAATCCGCACAAGAAATAGGAGACAAATCCGCCACTTCTGAAGTGACCTTGTTGAAACGTCCGTGTTTGGTCCATTTTATATGGACCGTATGTCGGCAGTATTTCCCAGAACGACCACAGTTCAGGGAGCCCGGCTCCTAGCATCATATTTATCTATGATGCTAGGAGTACCTGTCTCTCGGCGAGAATACTGTCCCCGGTCCCGTACTGAAAACATGATTACAGTAAGGGACAGTTTTCCCGCGGAGAGACAGGGACACCTAGCGTCATAGATGACCATGTTGCTAGGAGCCCAGCTCCCTGAACTGTGGTCGGTCCGGGAATAAGGCCTTAGTCTATTTACACAGTGCGGTCAAATCTATTTTTTTTGCAAAATGGCAACAAAAACGTGATTTTACCGCACTTTGACTATAGCCTAACAGCCCTGTTTTAGCATGTTTTGTCCCCTTTTTGAATGCAATTTTCATAATTGCGGCACAAATGACGCGGTTTTGCTGCGATTTTCAAAAACGCGGCATAACGGCGCCATTTTTGCCGCGATTACGAAAATCGCAGCAAGAAACCGCTAGGGAAACAATTTTAACATACTTTATATAATCAAGTTATATATAATCAAGTGGGGTCAGGAGGAATGTGAAGCTGGATGGAGAGAGGGACACACACTCACCAGCCTGCAGGTCCAGTCGGTGGTGTAGAGAAGGAGCTGCCTGGGGGGGGGCGAGATCTCTCCACACGGAGCTTCTGCTTCTCAAACATATATTAAGAGGAGTGCTTCTTAATAAATTAGGCACGTTTTATTCCAACGTTTTTGAGATTAAGACTGTCATTTAAAACGCCCAACGTGTACCGTTTTGGCCACCTGTTTATAAGCAGGACATAGCTGAACTAGAGCTGGTGCAGAGGAATAGACCAAGGTAAATAAGGAAATTAGTGGATTGCAGTACCAAGAAATGTTAACTTATTTGTAGTTATTCAGTTTAGAAAAAATACAGTTATGGGGCTATTTAATTTACAGTGTACAAATATATAATTGGACAGTACAGGGATCTTTCTAATGATCTTTTTAACTATGACAAGGGGCATCCCTATATTTAAAAGAAAGAAGGTTTCACCCTCATCATAGATGAGGATTCTTTACTGTAAGGCTGGGTTCACACGACCTATTTTCAGGCGTAAACGAGGCGTATTATGCCTCAATTTACGCCTGAAAATAGGGCTCCAATACGTCGGCAAACATCTGCCCATTCATTTGAATGGGTTTGCCGACGTATTGTGCAGACGACCTGTAATTTACGCGTCGTTGTTTGACAGCTGTCAAACGACGACGCGTAAATTGACTGCCTCGGCAAAGAAGTGCAGGGCACTTCTTTGCAACGTAATTTGAGCCGTTCTTCATTGAACTCAATGAAGAGCAGCTCAAGATTTACGAGCGTCACAGACGTCTCGCATAATGCGAAGAGGAGCTTTTACGGCTGAAACGAGGCAGCTGTTTTCTCCTGAAAACAGTCTGTCTTTTCAGACGTAAAAGCCTCTCATCGTGTGCACATACCCTAAGGGCAGTGAGACTATGGAACTCGCTGCCCAAGATGTTGCAATGATTGATTCATTTAAAAAGTTCAAGAAGGTCCAGGATGCCTCTCTTGAAAAATATAATATAACAAATTATGGGTACTAGATTTCTGGAGATGGGACGTTGATCCAGGAATTTATTCTGCTTGCCATATTTGGAGTCAGGAAGGAATTTTACCCCATAATGTAGCGCAATTGGCAACCGCTTTTGCCTTCCTTTGGATCAATACAGCAGGATTATAGGTTGAACTTGTCTTTTTTCAATCTTATCAACTATGTAACAATGTATTAAGACAGCTATACTGTAGTCTCCTAGTAGTCCTTGGTTATACACTATTTGGTCACCACTTTTAATGTAATGTCATCAATGTTCGATTGGTGGGAGTCAAACCCATGGGGACTTCAGTCAATCATCAGAAAGAAGGGGCTACAGCAATATTTCTGTGCATTCTTAGCAAATCCAGATCAGCTCTACCAGTGACTAATCCCACCACAGGGGACGGTTTACCCCTGTAACTTGGGTTGCTAAAGTATAGCTGTCCCCCAGAAGTTTTTTATAACCTATATAAAAATATAAATATATAGGAAAAAAGTATGTTAGCCTATACTAATGCTTTATTTTAGTGTGAATTTACAAATGAAAAAAATAAAGACCTATAAATAAAAAATATATTTATTTCTTTTGTACAATTTACCCCTAATAAAACCTAAAAAAGTCTTGCTATAAAAAAAAGCTATGAAAAAAACATATCTTTCACAAAACAAATGGTGCAAAAATTATTTTAATAGTCGAAAAAATAAAACAGTTATGGCCGACACTTGTGCAAAACCACTAAAAAGCGTCTGATTATTTAGGACCAAAACACGCTGATCGTTAAGGAGTTATTAATGTATGGCTTTAACCCCTTCCCGTCGTAAACAACTTTCAGATTTTCATTTTCGTTTTTTCCTCCCCACATTCCAGAAGCCATAACGTCTTTATTTTTCCATCGATATAGTACTATGAGGGCTTGATTTTTGCGGGACGAGTTGTAGTTTTTCGTAGCACCATTTATTTTGCCGTATAATGTACTAAGAAACAGGAAAAAAATTATTTGTGGGGTAGAAAATTAAAAAAAACAGCGATTCCTACATGGTTTTTTGCGCGCTGTTTTTTTTACGGAATTCACTGTGCAATTAAAACAACATGTTAACTTTATTCTGTGGGTCAATACGATTACGGAGATACCAAATATATATAGTTTTTTCTATGTTTTACTACTTTTACATGTAAAAAACTAAGTGTAAAAAAGAAAATTTATTTTGCGTTGCCAAATTCCGAGAGCCATAACGTTTTTATTTTTCTGTCGATTAAGCGGTATGAGGGCTTATTTTTTGCGGCATAAGCTGTAGTTTTTAATAATACAATTTTGGTGTAAATCCAACGGTTTGATCACTTTTTATTTCATTTTTTGTGGGAGATGAGGTGACCAAAAAATAGACATTCTGGTGTTTACAATTTTTATTTTTTTACGGCGTTCACTGTGCGGGTTAAATAATGATAAATTTATAATAGTTCAGACTTTTACGGACGCGGCAATACCAATTATGTTTATTTATTTATTTTTTTACTATGCTCTAGGGGGAAAATGGGAAAAGGGTTTTTTTTTAAACTTTTAATATATATATTTTTTTTTACACCAAAAACAACTTTATTTAACTTATTTTTACTTTTTTTATTAGTCCCCCTAGGGGACTTCAACCAGCGATCGTCAGATCTATTGCACGATATACTGCAATACTAATGTATTGCAGTATATCGTGATTCTGACAGGCACCTATTAAGCCCCCCTCTTCCTGACGATTGAAATTCTGCGGTCAGTATTGACCGCGGCATTTAACGAGTCAAACTAGCGGGATCACGCTCGAGCGCGATGCCGCTAGTTACTCTGAAGTGTCGGCTGTAACATACAGCCGACACCGTCATCGTATGGAGCGAGCTCACTGCGTGAGCCCGCTCCATACTTCCCCTACCCGACTTTGGCGTATGGATACGTGTCTCCTCATTCAAGATATAGGAGAACATTGATATAGGAGAACCCTTGACGCGGGTTGCAAGCTTGCATATTCTGGCCAAAAATATCATCTGATATCTAATGTTTATAATTTTTGCAGGATGCAGCCTGGCCGTAAGGGCTCATTCAGATGAGCGTAATATTCGCCTGTGTGCAGTGCATTGAAATAACTCACAGCACGCGGACTCATTCATTTCAATGACACTATTCAGACATGCGTAAGTTTTCACGCAGCGAGTGTCCGTTGCATGAAACTCACTGCATGTCCTATGTTGGTACGTTTTTGCGCACCTAGTCGCCCATTGAAGTCTATGGGTGAGTAAAAACCATGGACAGCACACTGACGACATCCGTGTGCTGTACATGTTTCACGCATCAGATACATAGAAAAGCAGAGAAATAAAAAATAAATAAAAAAGAAGTGCTTGCACGGAAGGGAAAAACGCATGCCACACGCAAAGCACACTGATGCCAATACGGAACGCACACGGATATGAAATGTAGGAAAAATGTTGAATTTTTTAGACGCGCAAATTGGACACATTTGTCTGAATATAGCCTTAGATATTGGGGGAGAATGGCATGTCAGTACTGTGTGTGGTACACTTAGAAGGTGCAGGGCAGCCTGCCTGATCGAATAGCATGGGCGTAACTAATAAGATGTTAGCCAGCATGGTACCTTATCTATGTGCAATGATAATACTAAACAGCCAGCCCCCTCATAAATGGTAAGTGTGAGAGTGTCTGTTTATTAGTATTTTGTACCAGCGCTACCTCCTCCGTATAGCATTGCTGCTTGGACTTATGACCTTTTTCTGGGACTGTGAGATATTTGAATGGCTAACTAGCATATAAATATCGATAATTTACATATGGATAAACACTGTTCAGTGTATACTCATATGAAAGTTTTCCCTTCATTAGACAACATTCTGGACCACCTGAAGGCACAGGCCTATTAATCTGGCCCTGGAAGTGGCCGACTTTGTTGGGAATGCCAACAACTGCTTGTATTCGAGTCTATGAGGAACATGTGAACATGGTCCAATATCTCATGACATAATTTAGGAATATCTATAGTCATTCCCATCAATGATTACTTATCATCAATATATATGACTCAGAACATTATATGACAACGGAAACAGTTATCTTGAAATCCCTTTTTAGTCCCCTAGCTCAATTATCCTCAGTGTTTACTGGGAGAAAAGACAAGACACGCTTTTTCCCAAACACACAGTATCTAGTTACGCACATAGGATGTTTACTTAGTAAATTGCTGTACACTGCATGTCAGGGTCATTACTAGTGACATTCATGAATACAGATGAAGAATGGGGAACCATATTGTCATAAAGTAATTACATGATAATAAATCTGATATTTTATAACCAGGCAGCTGCTGAATTTCTGAAATAGCCTGTTTTCCATAAATGAAGTGTCCTACACATAAAGTCTACCAGCTCAAATGAGTGACCTGTTGGCGTTGTGGTGTTGTAACTAATCCAGGCACTATATAATCTAAAGGCCTGTTCACATCAGCGTCGGGTTCTGTTTGGGGTTTCAGTTCATCTATTCCATCAGAGAAACAGATGAACGGAAAGCTGAATGGAAACTATAGCTTCCGTTTGCATTACCATTGATTTCAATAGTAATGCTTCCGCTTCAGTTGGTTTCCGTTTATAACCGTTACGTAAAGTTTCATTTTTTTTTTCACGGAAACAATAGCGTAGTCGACTACGCTGTTGTTTCCATAAAAAAAAAATACCTTTAATAATTACCACTAATATTCTAATTTTGAGTAAAGGTACAGAGAGGAGGAGACCTCATCTCTCCTCGGTAGACGTTGCCTCTTGCATCACTTGGGACGCTGTCCAATCAGAGCTGCCCACCGCACAGTGATGCAGAAGACCCGCTCTGTTTGAACAGCGTCACTGTGATGCAAGAAGCAATGCCTACTGAGGAGAAATGAGGTCTCCTCCTCTCTGTACCTTTACTCAAAATGAGCATATTCGGTGCCAAGCGGAGCAGGGGCCATAGCGAGACCGAAAAATAGGAGGATTCCTCCAGCTCACCTTATCACAGGTATGGATTGTTGAAAAGCGCTCGGGTCCTCATGCCGGCACACGAATAGTTAGACAGGAAAGTGGAAAAATAGATCCAGCGCTGAGTTTTGTGTATCTGTTAAAATGGGAAACTTCTTCCAAGTTTTATTCCAAAAGTAGTTAAAATTCCAAAAAATTTACATGAGTGTTTCCAAAGTACAATAAGTGGTTAATGGTATAAGCGGTGCCAACAACAGAAGGGCCAAAAAATAAATAAAATTACAGAGCTGGAATCGAGAGAACGCCAAGAATTAGGGGAGGTATGTGGTTTAAAAAACAAAAAACATGACGTCCTTTTTACGCTGTATAAAAATAGATTGTCCAGAGTTTGTAGCAGTAATTTTTCTCAGTTAGCAATTCTCATGGCTGACTAAAATGTTTGGAATTACAGTAATGAAACTGTGATATTATTGTGCCATTTCTCCTATTTTATCAGTGGTGATAATAAGTTTCAGTACCAAAGTGAATTATAGTAGGTTTTGACATTTTCCCTGGGTCCCTATTCTATGAGAAGAGTTGACCACATATGTGAATGAGTAAAGGGCCTTTTACACCTGACGATATTCAGCCGATGCAGCGAGCGTCGATCAAGGAGACATCGTTGATCGGCACTCGTTTGCTCCTGTCACATGGAGCTATGGATGGGGACGAGCTTGGGAGATGTGCTGCCGACAACGATAATGTTTCACTTTTTTAAAACGATACGATCAGCAGATCGTAAGCATGGTAAGCAACATCTCAGTGGGCCATACAGCAGAGCAGTTGCAATACTCACAATAAATTATTAGAATTAGAAATAATGTGAAAAATTCGAACTTTTATGGTTAGCCAATTAAGGTATCATACCTACTATACTTTTGTCTTTTTTGATACAAAAGTATTTGACATTACATAAAGAAAGTTAAAATTCATATTTTAAGAAAACACCAAAATAAGCAGTATAAGACTGGTCTGTTTTTTTTTGTTCTATTTCTCATGATGTTTTTTCATTTCTTTTTTTGCTGTTTTGGTGCCCTTTTGTTCCAATTCATTCGGTCAGTAGTGTTTTTTGTTTTTTTTTCAAAACGCAGCATGCTCTGGATGTGGCGTTTTTGTGGCATTATGTACATATATACAGCACCAGAACCAAGCCCAGTACATAAATCCAGCACCAGAACAAAGCTCAGTACATAAATACAGCACCAGAACAAAGCTCATAACATAAATACAGCACCAGAACAAAGCTCAGTACATAAATATAGCACCACCAGAACCAAGCTCAGTACATATATACAGTTCCAGAACCAAGCTCAGTGCAAAAATACGGTACCAGAACAAAGCTAAGTACATAAATACAGTACCAGTACCAAGCTCAATACATATATACAGCACCAGAACCAAACTCAGTACACAAATACAGCATCAGAACAAAGTTACGTACATACACTCCTAACATTGAACAAAATTGAAAATTGCAACAACAAGAAGGGCAAGCCATAAGGTTATGCAAATCGAGGAAGTATCAGGTGTCACTAAGATCTGCAAATGATCAATTTTTCAAGCACCTAGCTCCAATCTGTCCATACACAATCCAAAGGAAAGATTCCAAGGAAGAAAAGCAGCACTCCTTAGTAGTATACAAAAAACTGTGTAATTTCACCCAGTGTGTAGGTAACGTTTCACCTTATCATTAAAGGCATTTTCAAGCCGGCTTGAAAATGTATTCAATGAGAAGGTGAAACGTTGCCTACACACTGGGTGAATAAACTCAGTTTTTCTGGTCATCCTAAACATCAGCACAGAAACCAATGGGTTACCACCCCACTGCTGGTAGGACAGGTGACAAGAAACAATAAAATAATAAATTAAGTAGACTATATGTAGGGACCTAAGCCCCACCCCTCTGTGTCTTTTTTTTCCTACAGTTGGTGATGGCAGGTGATATGGTAGTTCTGTTTCCCAAAGGTGGTTGTTCCCCCTTTCCCAGGTCTCTTTCTGGGGAGGGGGAAGCTTTGCAGAACTTCTTGCCAGTAGTGGCATCCAGGGGTTTATTTTCTTTACTTCGGCCATTGTTTTAATGTTCACAGCACAAGCTGTAGGACCTGCTTGCTGTGACACGATTGGCCAGTAAGATTACAGGGGGCAGAGCTGAATGATATCAGCAGCCCTCCTTTAGCTGGAGCCAGTCTCGTTCATGGGCGCCCCCATCTTTTTGGTGGCGCCGCTCTTGATTGGTTGTTCCTCCTCTCCTGATGCCGGTCAGGGGTGGAGCTAGACACTGTGCTCTGCAATCAATTTAAATGCATGGATTAGTAGAGCTTCAATTTTAGAGGTTTCTCTCTTATAGAAAGGACAGTCTTTAGGTGTCTTTCCCGTGTTTCTTGGGTAGAGAGTGTTTTCTTCCTGAAGAAGTTCCTACTAAAGAGGGGGAGTTACCAAACCAGTGGGTTCTTTCCACTGGGAGGGGTCTTTTGTTTCTTGAAGTATTTAAAGCCCCAGTCTGATCAGTTAGTTGCCTGTGAAGAATCTCCTCATAGGCTGCTGAGCTGTCTGCTGGCCCTTTCAAAGTAAGTTGCAAAGGAGAAGTTATCTCTCTTCAGTTACACTTGGGATCATTATTACCGTTATGTGTTTTTGTTATCAGATGTCCAGTCAAGGCTCTGAGGACTGAAGAAGATCTGAGCGAAGAAATGGAAAAGTGTCTTCTAAGAGAAGGAACTTAGTTTGTAATACCTGTGATATACAACACAACACGACTCCAACTCTTCACGGAGCAATCAGTCAATCTAAAACATGTGTGTGCTCTGGCTCATTAAGGCCGGAAATGAGCTTGAGCGCACACCCTAGTGGTCACTGCAGGACAGGACGGCCGCATGTGCTGGCATCTCTGGGGAGGAAGATGTCTGCAGGATGATAGGAGTCTGTGCTCTGCAACCGTGGATGTTACAGTATCCCCCCCTCTTACTCTTCTTGGGGCCAGAACGAGAGAGGAACTTCTTAATGAGGGAAGGAACCTTGACGTTCTCCTCTGGCTCCCAGGCCCACTCTTCTGGACCAATCCTCTTCCAATCCACCTAGTAAAAGGCTTTTCCTCTTATCTTCTTGAAGTCCAAGATCTCCTTGACCTTGAATACATCGACAGAACTTCTGGGGGCAACTGCAGGGCTAAGAGTCTTAGCGTAGCGGTTCAGGACCACCGGCTTCAGAAGAGACACGTGAAAGGAGTTGGGGAGTCTGAGGGTAGCGGGCAGCCGAAGCTTATAAGAGACCGGGTTGAACGGCTTTAGGATCTCAAAGGGACCGAGGAACCTGGGAGCGAATTTGCACGACGGTACACTCAGCCGGATATTCCTTGAGTACAGCCAGACCTTGGTACCCAGAAAAAACTGGGAAGGCTCTCTTCTCCTTGTGTCTGCCTTTCGCTTCATGCAGTCACCCGCCAGCAGAATAAAGGATCGGGTTTGCTGCCAGATCTGTAGGAAGTCCCTGAAAGCAGAGTCAGCTGCAGGCACCTGGGACGTAGCGGACACCGGGAGAGGAATTAGTGGATGTTGGCCATAGACAATAAAGAACGGTGAAGAAGCAGTGGACTCACCTGTGTGGTTGTTATATAGGAGAACTCAGCCCAAGGAAGAAACTGCACCCAGTCATCATGCTGCCTGGAGATGAAGTGTCGTAGATAGTTCTCCATGATATGGTTGATCCTCTCGACTTGGCCATTGGACTGGGGATGGTAGGCTGAGGAAAAGTCCAACTTTATATCAAGGAGTTCACAGAGGGCTCTCCAAAATTTTGGGGTGAACTGAACCCCCGATCCGACATGATATGCAGAGGTAAGCCATGCAGGTGGAAGATGTGTTGGATGAAGAGGTCGGCCAGTCGAGAAGCAGAAGGTAGACCGGTCAGCGGAACGAAATGAGCCATCTTCGAGAATCGGTCCACCACCACCCAACCTTGTTAGCCGCGCACACCATGCAGAACGAGACAAAGTCCATGCTGACTTTTGGCAGCGTGGGTGTCACGTGCTCTCTGGTTGTGGCTCCCTCGGTCTCCAGGACATCGAGAGTTACTCGCTCGGGCGTCGCCCGGCCTGGCAGACTGAGGCAGTCTGCAGCCAATAGGATTTCAGGAGCGTCAAGCCAATCAAAGCCTGGCTGATGTTCCTGAGCTCCTGCCCTCTTCTTATTTAGTTCAGCCTGGGGTAGTTGGCCTTTGTCTGTAATTATAGTTTCCTTGGCTGGTGCTTTCCCTTGTTTCAGACTCCCCTGAGCGACTTGCTTTTTGACTTCTTGTGACCTGACCTCGGCTGGACTCCTGACTTTTCTTTGCCTTCTGACTTTTTTGTTTTTTCCGCACTCTCCCGGATTGACCCTGCCTGCCTGACTCCGCCTTTTGCGCCCCAGACTCGTCCACGGCGCAATTGCCCTGCCTCTGCCTCCGTGTACTTCCCAGGTTACCCTTTGTTATTTCGTACTGTCTCTGTCTTATCTATTTGTCAGTTTCACTTGTACCAGTATAGGGAATGCGGCCCTCACATTCTTGTCGGCAGGGCGGTAGCAGTGGCGGATTATCATTAGGGCGTTTCGGGCGGTCGCCCAGGGCCCAAGGCTGCCAGGGGGCCCAAGGCTCCCAGGGGGCCTATGACCGCCCGAACCCCCTCATGCCCAGTGGCGTCGCTAGCACCGGAGGGAGCCCCGGTGCCAGGACCGCACCTGTCAGGCGAGCGGAGCTTTGCTTCTACTTAGCAGCCGTGGTCTGTGCTGCTTTAGAAGCTCCCCCTCCAGCCCCCCTTCCCTGCTCTAAACATCTCTCCTCTGCTGCTAGCTGTCGGGACATGGGGGAGGGGAGACTGTTGGCGGGCTCTGTGCTGTGAGCAGGAGAAGAGCTGCAGTGAAGACATAAAAGGTAAGTGCATGTGTGTTTAATGTCCATATTCATGTATGTTTAATATCCATATTCATGTGTGTTTAATGTCCATATTAATGTATGTTTAATGTCCATATTCATGTATGTTTAATGTCCATATTCATGTATGTTTAATGTCCATATTCATGTGTTTACAAGGTGTACTTTGTGTCTAATGTGCATACTCGTGTATAATGTGCCTACTTTGTGTATAATGTGCATACTGTGTGTACTTTGTATACTATGCATACTTTGTGTATAATGTGCCTACTTTGTGTACTTTGTGCATAATGTGTGTACTTTGTGTACTGTGCGTACTTTGTGCATAATGTGTGTACTGTGCGTACTTTGTGCATAATGTGCGTACTTTGTGCGTACTTTGTGCATAATGTGCGTACTTTGTGCATAATGTGCGTACTTTGTGCATAATGTGGTACTTTGTGTACTGTGCATACTTTGTGCATAATGTGCCTACTTTGTGCATAATGTGCGTACTTTGTGTACTTTGTGCATAATGTGCGTACTTTGTGCATAATGTGCGTACTTTGTGCATAATGTCCTTACTTTGTGCATAATGTGCGTACTTTGTGCATAATGTGGTACTTTGTGTACTGTGCGTACTTTGTGCATAATGTGCCTACTTTGTGCATAATGTGGTACTTTGTGCATAATGTGCATAATGTGCGTACTTTGTGCATAATGTGCGTACTTTGTGCATAATGTGCGTACTTTGTGTACTGTGTGTACTTTGTGCATAATGTGCGTACTTTGTGCGTAATGTGCGTACTTTGTGCATAATGTGCCTACTTTGTGCATAATGTGCGTACTTTGTGTACTGTGTGTACTTTGTGCATAATGTGCCTACTTTGTGTACTAGTGTTTAGGTAGTGTTAGCAATAGTTACGGCGCGGCAGGGTGGTGGTGGAGAAGGGGGGCCCAAGTTTGGGTAACAGCCCAGGGCCCATGGTCTTCTTAATCCGCCACTGGGCGGTAGTGGAGCTCAAACTGGAACCGGGCAAAGAACAGCCACCACCTTTCGGAGGACGGAGGACCCAGGTAACTGGTGGGCTGAGATACACACAAAAACACATCAATATTGCCAAAGGCAAAGAGATTAGCCCTTGTTTCCCAGGTATCTATTGAATGCTTACTAATATTATAACATATACCTTTATTGTAAATAACTATAAGCATACAAATGAAGGTTAAAAGCGCAATGTGAACTGACGGGGGTTCAATCATTGGGCCTTCTGGAGATAGGTGAGGTTCTCGTAGTCAGTAAATATCAGGATGGGAGGAACTGCGCGCTCTAGTAGATGTCTCAAAAATAAAAAACGGAGGACCCAGGTAACTGGTGAGCTGAGATACACACAAAAACACATCAATATTGGCAAAGGCAAAGAGATTAGCCCTTGTTTCCCAGGTACCTATTGAATGCTTAGAGACAACGTAGAAGCACTGAAGCACAGGGGACAAAACACCCCAATAAATGGTATTATACATATAGTAGTCACGTATTGTAAAAGAATATATAAATCTTTATTAATAAATAACAATACATGGTATCACATGAAATATAATAAACATACAGACAAACACATGGAGAGCAGCAGCACGGTAGACCGATAGGTGTACCAAAGGGTTAGCAGACCTGACCCAACTCAGAGTCTAACGTCCAAAGTCAGATAACAAAATAATGAAAAATAAATAGTAAAGGAATAATTAAGTATGTGTTGCAGAAGTAAATATACCAAAAAGACGCTAAAGAGACTGCATAGTGTATATAGGACAATAATCTAGAAATATGTAAGAGAACCTATGGATATAACCAGGCAAAGTGATGGCAGTAACAGCAACATCTAATGATAGCCTAATACTGAAAAAGGCAACACATACCTAAGGACATGATGGAAGAGGAAGACAACTGAGATGTGACACAGGAGCAAAGACGCCTCGACGCGCGTTTCGCCACGGACCGGCTTCGTCAGGAGGCTGACGATATTAAAATAAAGGGGAACTTATATAGGGTAGCTGGCAATAATAATACTACACACCTGTGGATGCTGCGCAGATCGACGCTCACACCGCATGTTGCGAGACTCCTCATCACCAGAAGCGCCAGAGTGTCCGCATGGTGATGATGCGTCACGTCAGATGACGCAAGGCGCACATCACCACTATTGAATGCTTACTAATATTATAACATATACCTTTATTGTAAATAACTATAAGCATACAAATGAAGGTTAAAAGCGCAATGTGAACTGAAAGTCTACTAATATTGCTCTGTAGTCTGTACTATCTGAGTGCAGAGTCAAACCACCATCTCTGATGACCGCACTGCCTGTATGAAACAACTATAATTTGTGGCTGCAGTCCACTTGAAAAGGAACTTCGAATTGTCAGAACACATTGAATTTTAAAAAGAAATGAGCCCCCCCGACATGTTTCACCATCGTAGTGGCGTCCTCAGGGGAAAATGGGGCTCTAGTATATGTCTCCACTCCTCCAGGGCCAATTTGATGGCAAGTAACTCATTGTTCCTTAACAACTCACCCGCCAGGGTGCGGAAGTGAATGGCATACTCGCCCACGGAAGTGTCTCCCTGGCGAAGGACTCATCCAGGCTCCTCAAACACCATTCTAAATGTCCGAAGGAACCCCTGGAAGTCACGGGTCTCTGGTCCTCGTCGTTCCCAGATCGAGTTCGCCCATGCTAGGCCCGGCCAGTGAGGAGAGAGATAATGAAAGCGAGCCTTGTGCCGTCCGTAGAAAATGCTCTGGCATACAGACTGAAGTGGATCTGGCACTGGTTCAGAAATGCCCTGCAGGTCCTCGTGTCTCCGATCTGGTAGTGGTAAAGAAAATCGGGCGTCAGCACTGCCAGGAGGTATAGTCAGGGGGTCCGTACTGCCAGGAGGTGTAGTAGGAGGAACAACAGAGGCAATAGGAGCAGGTGCTGGGGAAACTGCAGCTTGCATATCCAGCCGATGTGCAATAATGTTCAACGCCTGGAGGAGTTGGTCCTGTCGAGACCGGAGGTCTAGCATATCCGCTCGCATCACTTGTGACGTCGTCATGGTCTTGGGTTGATCAGCGGGGTCCTGCGCTTATTGTCACGATCGGTGTGTGGACCCACTGGGCCATACCGCCATAGCGGGATAGCAGCTGGCCAAACAGGATACCAAGGCAAAGTCAATAGTTCGAATAAGGGTACCTAGTCTGGCGGGATGAAGGCTTAGATCCCTGGATAGTGCAAGTTATCTCAAAGGGTTATGCAATAGATTTTCAATTTCCTCCACAAACAAAGTTTCAAGTCACAGCTTTCTCCTCAGACCTCCAGGCAAAAGAAGATCTCAGAACATCTATCATAGAATTTATCCACAAAGGAGTACTGGAAGAAATTCCACTAGCTTCAAGAGGCAAGGGCGTTTATTCCTCCCTATTCCTGGTTCTAAAACCAGACGGGAAGTTTCGGGTCATTTTAGACCTGAGATACCTAAATACCTTTGTAAGGAAACAAAGGTTTCGTATGGAAACCATAAGATCTGCAACAGCCTTATTAGAACAAGTGGATTTCATGGCGACACTGGATTTAATGGAAGCATATCTTCATATACCCATAAGAATATCTTGCAGGAAATTTTTAAGGGTGGCCTTCCCGAAAAAGGGTGTTATGAGACACTTCCAGTTTACATGGCTACTGTTTGGCCTATCTTCAGCCCCATGGACCTTTACAAAGGTGGTAATTGCCATGATGGTGAAGCTAAGAACAAAAGGTATAACGACAGTTCCATATTTAGACGACTGGCTCTTGATAGCCAAGTCAGCAAGTCTGATGGAGAGTCACCTTCAGGAGGTGATAGAATTTTTGATCAACCTAGGTTGGCTCGTAAATAGGACAAAATCCAATTTAAATCCTTCACAAAGGTGCCGGTTTCTAGGATTCATCCTCAATTCCGAAACTATGATAGTTGCCCTCTCGGAGAGACGTCACAATTTAACTGCCCATATTGCAGAATTGACGCTGATCAAGGTGGTTTCATTTTGCAAGGTGATCAAGACTCTAGGACTTATGGCTTCAACAATAGAAGCGTTCCCATGGGCCAAAGGGCAATGGAACAGATCCATAGTCCCTAGATGAGTCCTTGGTGATTCCTTCTACCACCAGAGAGGCTTTAGGAATGTGGCTGAGCTCGTTGAACGGCAAGTCAATAAAGTCACCGAGGTGGACGATTTTGTCAACCGATGCTTCAGGGACTGGATGGGGAGCCCACATAATGGGTCAGAGGATGCAGGGGCATTGAACCCCCAACAACAAAGGGTATCTTGAAATCTAAGAGAGCTGTAAGCAGCCTCAAACGCGTTAAGGCATTTCAAGCGCTTATTTTAAGGCAAGGCAGTGAAGATTCAATCAGACAATATTGTGACGGTCAGTTATCTGAACAGACCGGGTGGCATCAGATCCATCCTTTTACAGAAAGAGACAGCACGGATCATGAGATGGGCAGAGGTCCATGTACAGGATTTAGTGGCAATCCACATCAGAGGAGTCAACAATGTATGGGCAGACAGACTCAGTCGTCATCAAGCCATTCCAGGGGAGTGGGAATTGAACCCAGAAGTTATCAACCAGATAATCTGGAGAATTGGGAATCCAGTGATAGATTTGATGGCGAGTCGTGCCAACAAGAACTGCCTAGATTTTTGCTCCCTATTTTGTCACGACAGACCGTTGGCATTAGATGCCTTCTCAATCAAATGGACCTTCAGGTTGGCTTATGTCTTCCCCCCGATTCCAATGATTATGAGAGTGTTAACAAAGATCCGAGAAGACCATTCCTCAATGATAGCAATCATACCCTGCTGGGCAAAACGGGTATGGTTTCCCATGTTAATCCAGATGTCCATGGGCAATTTCTGGGAACTACCTCACCTCCCAGACCTGTTGTTACAGGAGAATCTATACTGTCCAAATGTCAAAATGCTCAGACTAACAGCCTGAAAATTGACAGGCCCATATTAAATGAGCTAGGACTCCAAGCCTCGGTTATAGATACCTTCATGCAGTCCAGAGGACGTGCAACTAACGAGATCTACAAGAGAGTAGTGGAAACTTTTAAAAGATGGACGATTAATCAGGGGAAGACTGAACAGGAACCTTCGGTGACGGATATCCTTTCCTTTCTCCAGGCTGGATTTGACCAGGGGTTAAAACCAGGCTCTCTGGCAGTCCAAATATCAGCTATGTCAGCCTGGTCAGGAAAGTCTTGGGCTAAAGAATCGCTGGTGAAGAGATTCATGACAGCAACGAGGAGGCTCAGACCAAGGGTCTTAGAGCCATATCCTACTTGGAGCCTTTCATTGGTCTTAAGAGCACTTACAGGCCCTCCCTTTGAGCCCTTACAAGATTTGGATCTAAAGACGCTGTCACGTTGGGTACGTGGACCCACTGGGCCGTACCGCCTTAACGGTGTGGAAGCTGGCCAACAGGACACAAGTAAGTCTATATTTCATATAGGTGTACCTGTGGTTGCTTCAGACAGTAGCGAGGCAGGCTCGGAAGGGACTTTGGCAGCAGGCAGATACCAGGCATTGTGTAAAAGGACAGGTGTGGAACACCGCACAGCATGACTCCAACTCAATGCGGTACGTAACCAGGATAGCACGGGATACAGGTTACAGGTAGCAGGAACAGGAAACACTGGGAACTAGAAGACACTAGGAGACCATTTGCAGAGACAAACTAGGGTAACAACAACAAAGCTCAGGCAATACAGGGAGGGGCAGAGCTCTTCTTATAGTCCAGGGTGCTCTGGGTGCAATCAGCTCAATCTCACACCTGGCTCCTGAAGGCTGGACTGAGCTTGTGAGCGCACCCCGGTGGTCACCTTGGAACAAGACGGCCCCATGTGCAGACATCTCTGGAGAGAAGGGCGTCGACCGGATGGAAGGAGTGCGAGGTCAGCAACCACGGACGTTACAGAGGCTTACATACAAGGTATTATTTTTGACTGCAATTACATCAGTAAAAAGAATTATTGACATCCAGGCCCTGGCATGTAGTGAACCGTATATTTCTTTTTTTCCAGGAAGAGTAGTTCTGAGAACTCTACCAACCTTTCGCCCAAAGGTACCATCAATGGTGAATATTAATCAGTAAATATGTTTACCATAATTTTTGATGGAAGAGTCAGAGGCTTCGGCTCAGAAACTTCACGCACTGGACGTAGGAAGAGCGCTACAACATTGAAAGGACTAGGTCCTTTAGGAAGGTGGAGAATCTGTTTGTCATGTTACTTCCAAGGAAGAAAGGTTTTAAAGCATCCAAAGCTACGTTAGCCAGATGGCTAAAAGAGACTATTATCCTTTGTTAAAAAATGTGGAAGAGAACCGCCTCCTGAAAAAGTTTGTGCTCATTCAACGCGTGCTATGGCAGCTTCGTGGACGAAAAGAGGAAGGTTTCCATTAGAGAGAATCTGTTCGGCAGCTTCTTGTTCTCAACCAAACACCTTCATGAAGCACTATAGACTGGACATTGGGACTTCAGAGGAATTAGCCTTTGCACGTACAGTTTTGTCTTCAATTTGCCCACCCGTATAATCTTGCTATATCCTATTGGTTTCTGTGCTGCTGCGTAGGACGACCAGGAAAAGAAGGAATTATACTTACGCTATTATTATTTCCTGTAGTCCAAGCAGCAGCACAGTGTTGTTCCCTCCCATTAAAATCTTTTTGTTGATCTGCATTTCTGGTATTCTTTTTAAGAGACACAGGGGGGTGGGGCTTAGGTCCCTACATATAGTCTACTTAATTGATTATTTTATTGTTTCTTGTCACCTGTCCTACCAGCAGTGGGGTATTAACCCATTGGTTTCTGTGCTGCTACTTGGACTACAGGAAAGAAGAATAGCATAAGTATAATACCTTCTTCTCTTGTATACTACTCTGGAGTGCTGCTTTTCTTCCTTGGAATCTTTTCTTTGGATTGTGTATGGACTTTAATGGTGGGGTCTTTTGGTCCGGATCCCTTGAGGCTTAGCACCCAATATATATATTTTTTACTGTGCAGCTCCTATTTGCTTTTTGGTTGAATTGTAGCTCCAATGTGTGGCATGTGGGAGGGGCATAAAAGCCAGATTAAATGCAAAGTTTTTTAGCCACGTGAAAACCTCGAAAATCAGATCAAGTGCTGTGGGATGATTGTGCGATGCCTCCTGTTCGTTGACGTGCCAGTTATCGCCACTTGTTGCAAACTGAGAGGGACAGAAACCCGAACTAAGAAAGCCTGGTTTATCACTCTGGCAGATCGCTACGTGCCTAGGCCGAGATGTCAGCACTGTTCAATGTTGCATGTTCCGGAGGTTTGTAGAACAACAACAAACGGGAATGACAGCAAGTGGTTCACGGAGGCGAACCTCTGCACGGACATCTGATTGGTGCGCAGTGATCTATTCTGTACTGCAAGTGAGATTGGACATCACATCCCAAGCCTACGGCGGCAAACTAGTGTCAACACAAGCTATCAGAAGGCATTTGCATGACATTGGGCTACGAGCCAGACGTCCAGCTACAGGTGTTCCATTGACCACACACCACCGCTCTCAAAGGCTATCATGGTGCACAGCAAGATGGCATTGTCACACCAGTCCTACTCTCGTGGTTATGGTTTGGGGTGGCATAATGTATGGTAGCCGGATCCCTAGTCTTCATTTCAGGTACACTAACAGTTCGGTGTTACGTTGATTTAGTCGTGGAAACTCAGATTCTAGTCGTTCTTTTTCTCTTTTCTTCTCCATCCGGTGAAGACCTCTATCACGACATCTCCTGGCCACGACGCATTTCTGCAGAGTTTGCCACTCAGATGTCTTCAGCTCCTCACTTTTTGAACATTTCCGCACCTATAAACAAAGATAAAATGATCACAGTGCCACATACTAAATATAATAGCACCATACACTGCGCCCCTGAATATAATAGTACCATGCACTATACCTTTGAATTTAATAGTACCATACACTCTTCCCCTAAATACTTTTGAATACAATTGTGTCAAACACACACACACACACACACACACACACACACACACACACACACACACACACACACACACACACACACACACACACAGTGCCCCCTGTAGATAGTTGTACTCACAGTGCCCCCTGTAGATAGCAACACTCACAGTGACCCCTGTATTAAGTGTCACAACATTGCCCTTGTAGATGGTGCCATTCACAATGCATACTGTGGATAGTGCCCCATATAGAGCTCCCTGTAGATAGTGCCGCTCACATTGGACCCTGTAGATTGTGCCATTCACAATGCCCTCTGAAGATAGTGACCCATATGGAGCCCTTGGGATAGCGCCACTCTTAGAGCCCCCTGTAGATAGTGCCCCCCATAGAGCGCCCTGTAGATAGTGCCACTCATAGAGCCCGCTGTAGATAGAGCCAACATCGAGTCCCCTGTAGGTAGTTCCCGCATAGAGCCACCTGTAGGTTGTGCCTATCACAATGCTCCCTATGGAAAGTGCCCTATGTAGAGCCCCCTGCAGATAGTGCCCATCAGAGCCCCCTGTAGATAGTACCCCACATAGAGCCACTATAAATAATTCCACTCATATAGCCCCCTGTAGATTTTGCCTCCATTGGGTCCCTGAATATAGTGCCCCCATAGAGTCCCTGTAGATAGCATCCCCATAGACCCCCTGTAGATAGTGCTCCCATAGATTCCCCTGTAGATAGTGCCCCATTTTTCTGCAGCGTGCGGATGAGAATGGAGAATCCAGATGAAAATTTTGCACTGTTGACGCTGCCTTACCTTTATAAGAAATTTTGTCTCTATTAGGTTTATAATCAATTACCTTTTAACAGATTGGTTACACCAAACGACACAGAAAAAAGATCACTAGGGCTGGGCTCTAACTTTGCGATCAAAATGCATTTTTTTGTCGCAAATGTATTTTCACTATGGTGTGAGAACCAAGTCCTAAACCAATCAGTCAACCAAGCAATGTTTAGCCACTTTTTAAAGGGTAACTAAACTTTCAAAAAACTTCTGACATGGCACCCCACTGATCACTAAAACGAAGAGGCAGAAGTGCTCAGGTAAGCGCTGAGCCGCTTGGTTTCTGATCAGCTTTTCTCGGAAAGCCGATGTAACAGTGTACGGACTGTTTATGAATATATACTCAGCAGGTCAAGTCACAGGTTAGGTGCCAACAACGCAATGTCCAAGCACCTCCAATGTATAGTTACATAGTAGCATAACTCCAATACATCATGAGAACAAATTGAGAAAAAAAAGGAGCCACAGCGCCACAAGTAATGAAAATGATTACAAAACGTTATTAGTATTTGAACACACAATATTAAATAACACAGATTAAAAATAAGGATCTAAAATACCAGTGTGGTTGATTTAAGAAAAAATTATTTAACCACGAGTGTCCTACGTTTGAGAAATTCAAATGAACATAAATGCACTCAGTGATGACCAGAAGCCAATATCAATATTGCATCATTATAGCGTCAATATATCAAGTGTAAGATGGTATAGAGATGGCAAGGTATGAGGACACACAGCAAAAAGAGGGTCCTAGTGCCAATAGTGTAAAGTATTTAGAGGAGACGCTAAAGAGAGACACAAACCGAGAAACGGCTCAGGTTCTAGAGTAAGTACAAAAAGGGAGAAATTTCCCGGCATATATAATAATGTTACGTCAAACAGGGATCTGCCTTAAATGGCAGGTATCAACGTAAGCTTAGCCATGGAAATAGAGATGGTCAGACGGCCCACACAGTAAAGCCTGATATGATGGCGCCCCAACGCGCGTTTCGCTAATGTAGCTTCCTCAGGGGGTGGTGTTTGATAAATGAAAATGTCATGTTTATATAGCTGGGCCATAATGAGAATGATGTATCGGTGTGTCCTTCTGGTCCGGTCTCCGGCGCATGCGCGGGAGTTTGTCCTGAGCCGCGAGATCCCCGTTGCCTGTCGTCACACTCATACTGCCTGCGTGCTCCCAAGGACGCGTGTCCAAGGAGACAGAGCAGGTGCAGTACCAGCGTCTAGACGAGAGGAGAACGGGGCGGGGCTCCCAGACTCACCACCGCATGCACAACCCCGGAACGGAGGATAAGTATAGGTATGTCTGTAATAAGTTAATAAGATAGTGCAGGTCATTAGTGACTAATAGATGCCAAGTTATATCTCCCATTTGCTTTATAGTGAAAAAGGTGAAAATAGAAAAAAGGGAGGGGAAAAAGGAAAAAAGTGAAAGATATTATTCCATCGCGTTTTATAATAAGGTATATTGTTTATACCTTCTAATATACAGAGGGAAAAACAAGTGAAAATAATAAAACAAAAAACAAATAATTTGACAAAATCGGTCAAAAAAATCGCAGTAATGTGAATATGGTACAAAGCACATTAAGAAAAAAGTATCAATGTAATGTAGTATTTATACAAAACTCAAAAAAACATAAATAAAAAACTAAAGTGAAGGAAGAACATGATTACCATGTAAGGAAGACGCAATTATAAGGTTGCGAATGTGAATGCAAAAACACATAATATTTTGTATCAAACAGGGGGAATGATGACAACTTATTCAGTCACAATGAAATGACATATGCTGTCTATCAAAACTGGAATGACAAAGATCTCAGATAAGACAAGATCTTTCTCAATTTTGCTAGATGATCCTTCTATCCAATATATCTCCGAGGATACATCAGAAATGAACACAGAATAGGTCCACCCAGCGAAATCTAAACATGAGTATAAAACAGGCACATTAATAACAAATTATACAGTTTAAAATTCGAAAGACATTTTAACAGAAGAGGAGTTTCTAACCACTTTTAGCAGAGCTTTAAACAGGGATAGCCCTATAGGAAGGCTGCGAAGCTTAGATTCTCATTGAGACCATGTGGAGTCATGGTGCCCAATGTGACAATCCACCTGCATTCTTTTTGTGCAAGTGTCATCTTCACATCTCCACCTCTGACACCACAATGTATCCTATCTATGCCCCGTACAGAGAAGGTTTTGGGATCACATCCATGGTACAGTTTGAAATGTTTAGGCATTGTTTTCAAGGTCGTTAAATCATCTATATCCTTTGCGGCGGATATATCCCGTACGTGTTCCCGAACACGCATTATCAGTTTCCTCGAGGTTAGGCCTATATAGACCTTAGGACAACCACATGTAGCATAATAGATGACATGGGTTGTACTACAGGAGATATATTTCAAAATTTTGAATCGTCTTTCATTCTTGATAGAATCAAAAAATGTCGTACGTGATACATTAGGACACGCCACGCAGTCCCCACAGCGGAAACAGCCTTGTACAGGACCTCTAGTTGAGAAGGGATTTTGTTGTTTAGGTATGTAGTGACTTTTAACTAACATGTCCTTAAGATTTTTACTTCTTCTCGCCGTCATTTGAGGGTTTGATGGTAGGGCTACAGTCAGGGTTGGTTCCAACCCTGGGCTTCAGCAGCGTCCTCAGGGGATAAATTCGGGGCTAGTAGCCGCGTTTTCATTTTCCTCTTCCTGTTATAGGAGGGGGGACCACCTACAGAGGTGCGTCATCTCCAAGAGGTAGCCAATGATGATTGCAAAGAGGGACGAGCCCTCATTGTGTTTTATTGACATGATGGCTGGCCTATATAGTGATGTAGCCGTTCCTCCAATCGAGTGTCGAATTACTCGCATGCGCTCCATCGTCAGATCGGGTAATATAAATTTAATCTCGGAGTGCCGCTGTCATTGTAAGGGCACACTTTCGGCGCATGCGCACCCTTATCGGATCTAGTGATGGAATTTGGGTGTTTGGAAGAACAAATGTCCCTGTCAGGACACAGAGGGAGGCCGGATGATGCATCAAGGTGAGGCATGCTGTTATCACGTCTTAGTTTTTAAATTAGTTAGTTAGTTAGTTAGAAGTGCCCCAAGCGATGGCATACAGAAGGGGAAGAGAAAAAATGATATTATTTTGATGTTGTACAGTAACAAAAGATTTTGTGTGCGTGTTTATAGTAAACTTAACATTGACTCTGCTGAGAAAAGTATATCAATACTTTATAGATATATGTAAGAATTGTCTCATATAAAAGATTGTATCAATAAATGATAATAGATATTTATGAGTTAATTTAATGAGATATTAAAGAGAATATGTTACCAATGGTTTTCTTGGTGACTGTGGTCCCAGCTGCCTTGAGATCATTAACAAGTTCCCCCGTGTAGTTTTCGGCTGAGCTCTCACCTTCCTCAGGATCAGTGCTACCCCACGAGGTGAGATTTTGCATGGAGCCCCAGATCGATGTCGATTGACAGTCATTTTGTATGTCTTCCATTTTCTTACTATTGCACCAACAGTTGTCTCCTTCTCACCCAGCGTCTTACTTATGGTTTTGTAGCCCATTCCAGCCTTGTGGAGGTCTATGATCTTGTCCCTGACATCCTTAGAAAGCTCTTTGGTCTTGCCCATGTTGTACAGGTTAGAGTCAGACTGATTAATTGAGTCTGTGGACAGGAGTCTTTTATACAGGTGACCATGTAAGACAGCTGTCTTTAATGCAGGCACCAAGTTGATTTGGAGTGTGTAACTGGTCTGGAGGAGGCTGAACTCTTAATGGTTGGTAGGGGATCAAATACTTATTTCTCTGTGCACAATGCAAATAAATATATATAATTTTGACAATGTGATTTTCTGTTTTTTTTTTTTATATAATCTATCTCTCACTGGTAAAATTAACCTAGCCTAAAAATTCTAGACTGTTCATGACTTTGACAGTGGGCAAACTTACAAAATCAGCAAGGGATCAAATACTTATTTCCTCCACTGTACTATTGGACTGAATCAGGAGATCCATATAGCCTCGTGAGCAAGTGGTGGAAAGTTGTTCCCATTTATCTCTAAAGCTTTCCTCCTCAGTGGGAAAGGGAGGAAATACTTGGATTCTCAGGCCTCTTGGGATTAATCCCTTACTTAGATACCTTTCAAGAAAGGCTTTATTCCACCATATTTTTGTCCTCTGTTTAACCCCTTCCCGACATTTGACGTCTCCATACGCCAAAGTCGGGTAGGGGAAGTATGGAGCGGGCTCACGCAGTGAGCTCGCTCCATACGATGACGGTGTCGGCTGTGTGTTACAGCCGACACTTCAGAGTAACTATCGGCATCGCGCTCGCTAGTTTAACTTATTAAATGCAGCGGTCAATACTGACCGCAAGATTTAAATAGTCAGAAAGAGGGGGGCGACCCCCTCTAACAGCTCATCCCGCCCCCCGCAACACAATCGCGGGGGGCGATGGTTGCTATGGCTGCCTGGGGGCTTAATGAACGCCCCCAGGTCCGCCATCTTTGTACACCTATTAAGCCTTGCCGCCGGCAGGGCTTAATAGGTGCCTGTCAGAATCACGATATACTGCAATACATTAGTATTGCAGTAAATCGTGCAAGCGATCTAATGATCGCTGATTGACTAATAAAAAAAGTAAAAATAAGTAAAATAAAGTTTTCTTGGTGTAAAAAAAAAAATAAAAATATTAAAAGTTCAAAATACCCCCCTTTTCCCATTTTTCCCCTAGGGCATCTTAAAAAGATAAATAAATAAACATAATTGGTATTGCCGCGTCCATAAAAGTCTGAACTATTATAATATATTGTTATTTAACCCGCACGGTGAATGCCGTAAAAAAAAAAAAATTGTAAACGCCAGAATGTCTATTTTTTGGTCACCTCATCTCCCACAAAAAATGAAATAAAAAGTGATCAAACCGTCGCATTTACACCAAAATGGTATTATTAAAAACGACAGCTTTTCCCGCAAAAAATAAGCCGTTATACCATTTAATCGACTGAAAAATTAAAAAGTTGTGGCTCTCGTAATTTGGCTACGCAAAATAAATTTTCTTTTTTACATTTAGGTTTTTACATGTAAAAGTAGTAAAACATATAAAAAACTATATATATTTGGTATCTCCATAATCGTATTGACCCGCAGAATAAAGTTAACATGTTGTTTTAATTTCACAGTGAATTTCGTAAAAACAGCGCGCAAAAAACAATGGAGGAGTCACTGTTTTTTTCATTTTCTACCCCACAAATAATTTTTTTCCCATTTCCTAGTACATTATACGGCAAAATAAATGCTGCTACGAAAGACTACAACTCGTCCCGCAAAAATCAAGCCCTCATAGTACTAGATCGACGGAAAAATAAAAACGTTATGGCTTCTGGAATGTGGGGAGGAAAAAACGAAAATCTGAAAGTTGTTTACGACGGGAAGGGGTTAAATAATGATTTGAGCCTAGTGGTTAATTCTCTCATGTCTTTCCCATTACAATCTAAAAGAAAATTCAGATCCTCCTTAAAAACATAGACCACCTGTAGATAGTGCTCCCATAGATTCCCCTGTAGATAGTGCCCCATTTTTGGGAGGTCTTGTTTTTTGCGGGACGGGTTGTAGTTTTCATTGGTACCATTTTGGGGTAAATGCAACTTTTTGATCACTTTTTATTCTATATCTTGGGAGGGGTGGTGACCAAAAAATAGCGATGCTGACCGTTTTCAGTTTATTTTGTTTGCGGCGTTCACCGTGCGGAAAAATTAACATTATAGTTTCATAGATTGGGTCGTTACGAACGCGGCGATACCAAATATGTGTACTTTTTTTTAACGTTTTCATTTTTTCCCTATAATAAATGACTTATTATAGGAAAACAAAACCTTTTATTTTTACACTTTTATAAAACATTTTTATTAACTTTTTTTTACTTTTTACACTTTATATTTTTGTTTATTAACTTTTTTTTTTACTTTTTACACTTTCTTTTTTTGACCTGCAGCTCTGATCGCTGCTAGAATACATTACATTACCTAGGTAGTGTAATGTATTCCAACTGTCAGTGTGACGTCACAGTCACTCTGACAGTTGGTCTACGAGGATCAGCAGAGGCTGATCCTCATAGGCTGACATACATGGCAGACCTGGGGGCCGTTGTCTGGCCCCCAGGTGCCATCACAAGCATCAGAAGCCCCCACGATTGCATGGGGGCTGCTGATGCGCTACAAACCCGCTACATGCGGAGATCGCAATCGAGCCCCGCATGTAACGGGTTAATTGCCGAAATCAGCGGCGATGAGCCGCTGATCGGCAACACTGGAGAGTGTCAGCTGTCGGGGACAGCTGATCTCCAAGTTCCCGATGCACACTGTCGCCGACAGTGTGCATCGGGAACGGCACAGTGACTTTCTGTCACTCTGACAGGAAGCCTATCAGGACCAGCCGAAGGTTGGTCCTGATGGGCTTCTGTCCATGGCAGACCCGGAAGCCATTGTTTGGCTTCCGTTTGCCATACTAACTATCGGCAGACCCCGCGATTTCGGACGGGGGTCTGCCGATATGTTAGAAACCCCTAAAATTCGGCGATTGCACCCGATCGCCGAATTTAAGGGGTTAATGCGCCGAAATCAGCGGCAAAGGACCGCTGGCCGGCAAGAGGGGAGTGTCAGCTGTCGGCGACAGCTGACCTCCTGGTTCCCGGTGCACACTGTCGCCGACAGTGTGCACCGGGATTAACTCAGTAACTGTACGTCCTCGTGCGGGAAGTAACTTCCTGCAACGACGTACAGTTACGTCCTGGTGCGGATAGGGGTTAAAGGGTAACTAAACTTTCAAAAAACTTCTGACACGGCACCCCACTGATCGAGGCAGAAGTGCTCAGGTAAGCGCTGAGCCGCTTGGTTTCTGATCAGCTTTTCTCGGAAAGCCGATGTAACAGTGTACGGACTGTGTAAGTCTATGGGCCCGTACACCACTACATCGGTTTTCCAAAAAGAACAGATCAAAAACGAAGTGGCTCAGCACTCACCCGAGCGCTTCTGCTGCTTAGTATTAGCGATCGGTGGGGGGTCTCAGTGCTCGGACCCCCACCGACCAAAACTTCTCACATCACTATGACATGTCAGAAGTTTGTTGAAAGTTTATTTACAGTTTGAACTAGTGTAGTTATGCTCTGGTTTAATAGACGCATATTTTTTTCATCACAGTATCAGCTGATTTTGACATCTTTTTTTAATAGACAGGTCTTTATATTCATGCCATTATTTTTGCATGTAGTATTTTTTCTACAACAGTTTATGGTTATTTTTACAACCTAGTTTTTCTATAGCTTAGAATGATTGCCGGTATCTGGATTTATGTAAACCAAGCTTAAACATTGTATACTAAATGTTTCCAATATACTTTGGGGGAATTTAATAACGCTTCTATGCAGGGGCGTAACTAGGAAAGACTGGGCCCCATAGCAAACTCTGTAGATATCTACAAAGGGGGATGTATGGCGTTATCTACAGGGGGGGGGGCTGTATGGCGCCATCTACAGAGGGGGCTGTATGGCGTTATCTTCAGAGGGGGCTGTATGGCGCTATCTACAGGGGGACTGTATGGCGTTCTCTACAGTGGTGGCTGTATGGCGCTATCTACAGAGGGGGCTGTATGGCGCTATCTACAGAGGGGTCTGTATGGCGCTATCTACAGAGGGGGCTGTATGGCGCTATCTACAGGGTTGGCTGTATGGCGCTATCTACAGAGGGGGCTGTATGGCGCTATCTACAGAGGGGGCTGTATGGCGTTATCTACAGAGGGGACTGTATGGCGCTATCTACAGGGGGGCTGTATGGCGTTATCTACAGGGGGGCTGTATGGCGGTATCCACAGGGGGACTGTATGGCGTTATCTACAAAGGGGGCTGTATGGCGCTATCTACAGGGGGGCTGTATGGCGTTCTCTACAGAGGGGGCTGTATGGCGTTATCTACAGGGGGGACTGTGTGGCGTTGTCTACAGGGGGGCTGTATGGCGTTATCTACAGGGGGGCTGTATGGCGCTATCCACAGGGGGCGTTGTATGGCGTTCTCTACAGAGGGGGCTTTATGGCGTTATCTACAGGGGGGACTGTATGGCGTTATCTACAGGGGGACTGTATGGCGTTATCTAGAGGGGGTCTGTATGGCGTTCCCTACAGGGGGCGTCTGTAGGGAACGCCATACAGCCCCCCCCTGTAGGGAACACCATACAGCCCCCCCCCTGTAGGGAACGCCATATAGCCCCCCCCTGTAGGGAACGCCATACAGCCCCCCCCTGTAGGGAATGCCATACAGCCCCCCTGTGGATAGCGCCATACAGCCCCCCCTGTAGGGAACGCTATACAGCCCCCCTGTAGGGAACGCCATACAGCCCCCCCCTGTAGGGAACGCTATACAGCCCCCCCTGTAGGGAACGCCATACAGCGTCCCCAACCCCCCAAAAAAATGCGACCTACAATGTGAGAAGACAAAAGACATGTATCCCCTATCCACAGGGTAGGGGATACATGTGTGATCGCTGGCAGCGATAGGGAGAACGGGGGACCGAAAGTCCCCCAAGTTCTCCATGACTAACCTCTGACTTAATGTGAGGTAAATTGGGATTAAGTAATGCACATACAGTTACCAAAGTGTGGCGCAGTAGGGTTAGTGTGAGGCACAAGGGGTTACTAAATTAATAACCCCATTTAACTCTAACTACTAAATTAGTAACCCTTGTGCCTTACATTAGTAATATAATTTGTATTAATTATATTAAAATATTCACATCCAGTACAGTGCATGCAGAGACAGAGATGGGCACATGCAATTCAGGAACATGCTTCTGACACTGTGGTAGGCGGTCCTCTATGCTGCTACAGTAGCGTTCCCACCGTGATTGTGCCCCTCTTTGACTCTAGCTTTCCTTCCTTCCTACCGCCTGGCATCTTCCCTCCCTGAACTATTATTCTATTGCTGACAGTGGTCAGTCACTCACATAGTAGAGGAGGAAGATCCCTCCTTTGCTACAGTAGTCCAAAGCTCACTTAGATGCATCTGCAGCAGAAGAGGCAGGTCCATCCTTCACAGCCCTCTGTCTGTCATCCCGGTGTGTGTCAAGATTAGTTTTGACCTGCCTAGGTAGAGTCGTGCGTTAACCTTAGATCATCCTATCCCCCCACCCCCACTTTAGTAAAGACACGTGACACCGAGGTTGGATGTGAAATGGCCACAGCAGCCGTTTATTAATTTCACAGTTTTATAAAAACAATTTAAATCCGAAACATTCGGATAACTAATTAGGAATCCGCCATAGAATTCCTCCTAATAATTCACATGACCCAACATGGGTCAGAATCGTAAATAACAATTTAACGTTAACATTAACCCGAGCAGAGGAAGTCCTTGAAGCCCCTTCAGATGTTCCTTTTTAAGAACACACCGAATTAGCCATCTGCAAACCACCAATTACCTCCAGCCGTAAACCAGCTCGGAAGCACCGTTCACCTCTGCAGATGGCTCCAACCACTAGAAGTCCACTTCAAGGGGATAACACCCGATGAAGCCCTCAAGTGATATACCGACCACTAGAAGTCCACTTCAAAGGGATAACACCCGATGAAGCCTTCAAGTGATATACCTTCTACCAGAAGACCACTTCAAAGGGATAACACCCGATGAAGTCTTCAACCATGTACCTTTTTTGGGGGACGCATACCCCCGATGCGACCCCCCCACCATTTTGTACTGACTGGCCTCAAGGACTCCCCCCGCACAGCGAAACAGGCCTTGACCACCTTAAGCCTGTGAGTTCCTCCACACCACCACCGCCCTTTCTATGCCTTCTGCTATCGCCAAGCTCCAAAGATCAATGCCAACCTCGGTCAGATGAACCCCGTCACTCCTCCAGAAATTCCCCACTCCTGACTCCAAATCCCTATGCCTCACGCAAATGCCCCCGTTTCTTGCCACAAAACGGGACACCGCCCGGTTAACTTTAATGCGAGCCTTATTGACTCTCTCCACAGATCTAGCTAACCGCCAATGCTTTCTTGGGACTATGTCCGACCACACTATCACCAACTTGGGATAAGATACCCACAAACACAACATATCATGTTTGATATCCCGCACCAACTCACGAAAGGGGCGGACTCCTAAGTCATTCCCACCCACGTGCAACACTAAGACCTCCGGAACCCTATCAAGCCGCGCATATGTCTGGAATTCCGCCAACACCCTGCTCCATGACATACCTCTAAAACCCAGCCAATGCACAACCGCGTCCTGTCGCGGAATGCGCAACTGGCGACCATCCGGGCGGACGTCCGCCCTCAAAGCCCCCCAGTGCACGTACGAATGACCCATCAACCACACCAAACACGGATGCGAATCTGAAACGGAAAACACAGTTAGGCACCACCATATAACATTAGTAAAGCGTAAGCAAAATTATAACATATGGGGGCGGACATAGGACTTAAACCTTTTAGACTCCCAACGACCAATACGCCTCACCCCCTCATCATCCAACCCCCAGCGCCCCGCTTCCGTTGCTGCGCCAATCCTGAAGGAATGAGATGAATATGAGCCTGCCGCAACACCAACCGCCGTCAAACATTTTTTAAATACAGCTCCAAACTGAAACCTGGACAAAAACGACCCGTCCACATGACGTAACAAAGGCAAATCTGGAGACCCCCTGTTTTTCGTAAAACCCCGCATGCACTCTACTGGGCACATGACCGACCCCGGGAGGGCGAACAAAACTATCAGTTTACCCTTCCCTACTTGGTCAGTTTTAGATCGACGCAACCATACCTCCAGCCGGTCTGCGAATAGGCTCACCTCCCCAGATCTCAGCCTTCGATACATCCTGAAAGCCCCGCAACTTAAACCCAAACGCCACCGCAGATATGAACCGGTTCACCTTCGCTACTGAAAACCCCGCCTCCCAGGCGTCCCCTAACCAGTACAAAAGTGCCACCAACCTGTCTCTATCCGTATTGACGTCACCCAACTCTCTTACCCACTCCTCCCACTGCCTCCAACAAGCAGCATAAGCACTCCACGTCGTGCGCGCCAAAGACCTTTGTAACAGCTGTTCTATGGGACCGATACCAGATCCCAAAGATGCTCCGGACAAGCCAAACCGAGACGTTCCGCTCCCGGTGCCAATTGCCGAAACCGGTCCCACTGCGAGCGAGAAAGAGCATCAGCGATACAATTCCGTACACCTGGGACATGCACCGCCACCACCCACGCGTTCAACGACAAACACACCAACACTAAATGTCGCAACAACTGAACTACCGGAGGAGAGGACGCCGTGATGTTATTAATGGCAAGCACCACCCCCATGTTGTCGCAGTAAAAACGGACCTTCTTATCCCTGAGCCTGTCCCCCCAAATGGTAGCCGCCACCACGATGGGAAACAGCTCGAGCAGGGCCAGATTCCGCGTGAGTCCACTGGACACCCAGCTAGCCGGCCATTGACCTGCGCACCACGGACCTCCCCCGTAAGCTCCAAAACCACCCGCCCCAGCCGCATCCGTGAAAATATTCAAATCACTCGTATCCTGCGCTGGGGCCATCCATAGCGAGCGACCATTGTACTGGCCCAAGAAGTCATCCCAAACCTGAAGATCAGCTCGGTGCTCCTCCTTGAGCCGCACAAAATGATGCGGCGCACGCACTCCCACCGTTGCCGCCGCCAACCTCCTACCAAACACCCTCCCCATCGGCATAATCCGGCAGGCGAAATTCAACTTCCCCAGCAGCGACTGAAGCTCCCTCAGCGTCATTTTCTTCATTCTACAAGCCCGTCGAACCTCCAGCCTCAAAGCACCCAACTTATCCGCCGGGAGACGACACTCCATTGCCACCGAGTCTATTTCGATTCCCAAAAAACAAATCGTCGCTCCCGGGCCCTCCGTTTTTTCCGGCGCCAAAGGAATCCCAAAATCCCTCGCCACCTTCTGTAGAGCATGAAGCAAATTACCGCAAACCGGCGAACCCCCCGGGCCAACGCACAAAAAATCATCTAAGTAATGGATCAACGAGTCGACCCCGGATACTCCCCTCGTTACCCACTCCACGAAGCTACTAAATGCCTCGAAGTATGCACAAGAAAGGGAACACCCCATCGGAAGGCACCGATCCACGTAAAAAGCCCCATTCCAAAAACAACCCAACAGCCGTTGGCTTTCTGGATGGACCGGCAACAACCTGAACGCCGCCTCGATGTCAGTTTTTGCCAGCAGCGCCCCAGGACCCGCAGCCCGCACTAACCCCACCGCCTTATCGAATGAGGTATAAACTACGGAGCACAACTCGTGATCAATCCCGTCATTTACCGACGAACCCTTGGGATACGATAAATGTTGAATCAAACGAAATTTTCCGGGCTCGCGTTTAGGGACAATACCCAAAGGGGACACAACTAAATCTTTTAACGGGGACTCAACAAACGGCCCCGACATGCGGCCCAACGAAACTTCTTTTAACAACTTTTCCGACACGACTTTCGCATGCAAGTAAGCCGATTTTAAATTCCTCCGCGTAACCGGAACCTCATAAGGAGGCGGAGGAATAACAAAACCAACACGAAACCCTTCATAAAGCAACTTAGCCGCCGCCCTATCCGGATACTCATTTAGATAAGGGGCCATCTTTTCCACCCTCACCGGCGACACCCCCTTGACCAGCCGCGTGCTGGTTACCTGACCTCTTTTTTCGCAGACATTTTGCCGCCCCGTGTGATGCACCATTACACTCGGAACACACGTGCTTGAACTTGCACGTGGCCCCGAACTTGCACTGACCTTCATTAAATTGCCAGCAAAACCCCGCCTTTCCCCCGCCGCTTTGTCCCACCTGACTAGACTGGCCTCCCTGGCCGGCGCTCCCGGGAAAGGACTGCCGAACCGGACCCGTAACCCGTAACCAGAGAGCAATATCCTTCTGGTCCCACCGAATCGCCGGCCGAACCGCCTTCCGCTGACGGAATTGCTCATCGTATCGCAGCCACGCTTGCCCCCCATACGCCCTATGAGCCTCCCCAATAGCATCAAAATAACAAAACAACGCCGAACAATTTTCCGGCGCCTTTTCCCCTATCACACTAGCCAATATGGCGAACGCCTGCGACCAATTAACGAACGTCTGCGGGATAAGCCTATACCGCCGCCGTTCCTCCTCGTCCTTTTTACTCTCATCCCGCTTGCTCTTATCCAAATTAAATTTAGCGAGCGGCAAGAGAGAAAAAATTTCAACATACTCGTCCTTCCAGATCCGCTCGCGCACCTCCTGCTTTAAATGCGCCCCCAACGGACCTTCAAAACAAACGTACACCTCCCCACGAGCACGATCATCAATACGCACTCGATCGCCGTCCTTCTGCGCCTCGGTCTGTACCGACACCGCGACCGCCTCTCTAACCGCCGCCACCGGACGCGCCTGTAACGATCCCACGTCCCTGGGGCCTTCCCAAACTACCGCAGGGGACACTTCCGTTACTACCGGCGCCGCGGCCCTGTCCAGGCGCCCCACCAGCTCCCGTAAGCAACCCACTAAGTCTGCCAAACCCGCTCCATCGCGTCCGCCCGCGCCACTACCGGCCCCCGATGCAATGCTAGCAGCCCCCCCGCCGACACCCGACATAAAAATCGCTGGATAAGACAATGATGGAGTTATACACTCACCGGGCTGCACAGGCGCTGTGTTCCCGTCAGCCGGACCATCCTGACCTCGACGATACACGTCCAGTTCACCTTCCTCCAATTCTTCTCTCGCCGACGACTGTCCATCCCAACGACATCTTCGGAACGGGGATGAGGACGCGCTGACCGATGGGCCGGCCACCTGCCGCCCGACCGCCGGGACCCAGACTTCCGACCGGACTTGTTGCCTCGACGTCGCTGCAGATCTAGGCGTCCGTCTAGACGATCCTGACGAAGCTTGCCCCCTGGCCGGAACATCACCATGCGGGGCGGCCGTACCTTGTACTCCACATCTTCCATCTGATGGGGGAGGGGTGACAGGGAGCCCAGCCTCCCTGCTTACCGCCGGACCCCGTCGCGGCCTGGGATTCCTGCCAGGACGCAGGGCCTGGGAAGGGGCGGTCCTCCCAGCTGCCTGGCCTGCAGCGTCCGGGATCGGGCTCCCTCTGCGACGCCGTGTCCGCGGGACTGCCTCCGGGCTGAGGCGCTCTAGAGGTCGGGACCGCCGAGAGGGACGGGTCGACCCGGCCTGCGTCGCCGTCACCCCTGGCAACGCTCTCTGCCCACCCAGCGCAGGAGCGGTTGTTGCCGACTCCCCCCCCGCCGCCATAGCCATGCTCGTGAGGGGGCCGGGGGAGGGGAGCCTGTCCTTTGCAACAGACCCCGAACCCCGTGCCCGACGTGGCGAAACGGCGTCCGGGATCCTCGTTATGGCAGCCACGGTCTCCTCTAGCCATCCGGGACCGTGGTGCACAGCAGCGGCACGCAGCCGCTCCAACATTAAGGCCTCTGCCATCCCTAAAAGCACTGGCAACGGGGGAGCTTACTGTTCTTGTGTTACTCCTCCCGCTGCTTCCGGCTCAATGCCGAGAAACAGCGGGAAGCGCAGAACAGCCCCCCCGTCCCCCTTAACTCCTCCCCGTCCCTCCTCCAGCTCCTACCAACTCTCCCTCACCTAATTAACCCTTTCCCTACCAGGACGGTCATGTCGGCTTCCCTTAATCCCTGCGGGCTGCGTCCAGCCTCTTCTGGAAGCTCTGTGCTCGCACGACCCTCAGCTTAAAGAGACCACTACTCCCCTCCTAGTCTTGTCAGCAGGGGGTTTGGACATCATGCATCAGCAGTTCAGATTTGAACTGCAGTGTGCGAGTTGAGCAATCCTTGATATAGAGGATGGGATTAATAGCACAGTTTCTATTTTTGCAAACGACAACAAGCTACGTAATGTAATACAATCTATTAATTATAAGCTGACTTAGACACATTGGCCCACATTTATAAAGCATTTTACACCAGTTTTTGGTGTAAATTGTGCCGCTAAAATGTCCCCAATAATGACGTGCAAAATTTTAGTGGTAGAATTTTTAAATTTCATTTGATTGCTTGCTTATTTTGGACAGTGAGAAGCAAAAGTGTTTGTGGACTCCAAAGGATATGTAGTTTATCTTAGGAAATTAAATCTATGCCTGATTTTTGCCGACTTTGAAACTATCAAAATTTTGCGCAAATCTCTCCAATGACGTTCTACTGTAAAAAAAAAACGCTAGTCTTCAGAAATAATTTCCATTGAGTATTTGGGCAAATGAGTTTGAAAGTAAAGAACTGATTCTTGGTACTAATAATCTGCATGCACCATATGTCCTAGGGGGAGTTAAATTGTTGAGTCCCTTGTTGAGAAGGATCTGGGTGTACTTGTAGATGATAGACTAAATAACAGCATGCAATGTCAATCAGCTGCTTCTAATGCCAGCAGGATATTGTTGTGTGTTAAAAGAGGCATGAACTCGTGAGACAGGGACATAATCTCACTACTTCACAAAGCATTAGGCCATGCCTAAGAATGCCTGAGAATTTTGTTAGGATGTTAGGATTTAAGCGCGGATTCTGCAATTCCATGCCTAAATCCTGACAGAATCTGTTAACATTCCTCCAGCAATGCATGTTAACGGAAAATATCCATGCGGAATATGGAATGCACTGCAAATTTTAAAATACACAGTATGTTCATTATTGCCGCGGATTCCACACTGAAAAGCTGTTCACTGTAAGGTCACCTGAAAAGACAAGGTGGCCCCCCCCGCCCCCCCCCCCCCCCCCCCGGAACTGGAGGAAAAAAGTTTCAGTCTCCAGCTGCAAACAGACTATTCTACTGTAAGAGCTGAGAGTTAAGGTGACATTACATGGCCTGACGTGGGCTGTGTAAAGGAGCGCTATCGTTGGCTCTCGTTTGCTCCTTTCAAAAGGAGCTAGTATGGAGACGAGTGCTCGTTACTCCGATCGTTCATGTCTCCATACATTTCTATCATGTCGGCAGCACGTCTCCCTGTTTACAGGGAAATGTGCTGCAAACAACGATAATAGTTTTGGCATTAAAAATGATGCAATCAGCCGATGAACGAACGTTTGCTCGTTCATCGGCTGATCGTTGCTCTGTTTACACAGGGCAATTATCGGGAATGAGCGTTCTATGAACGATCATTTGCCCAATAATTGGCCGATGTAAAAGGGCCTTTAATTATTGAAAAGTCACTGATATTGGTATTAGTGGACACAGCTGAATGCTTTCTTAAATCAAGATAACATAAATGTTTATATACCTGGGGGTTACAAAGCATTTTTTTCTCATTTAACCTCTTAACGCCGAAGGACGGATATATCCGTCCTCAGCAGCTTCTAGTTCGCGCAGGAGGACGGATATATCCGACCTGTGATGGCGCGGGTACTGAGACTGTACCCACGCGATGAGCGGCAGGAGCACAGCTGTTATACACAGCCTGGCTCCTGCTGCAACTGCCGGAATCGAAGCGCGCTCCGATTCCGGCAGTTTAACCCATTAAATGCCGCTGTCAATAGTGACAACAGCATCTAATGTGTTTGACAGAGGGAGAGAGCTCCCTCTGTCACCCCATCGGCGCCCCCGCAAAGAAATCGCGGGTCGCCGTCGGGTTTCCATGGCAGCGGGGGGTCTAACAAAGACCCTCAGGTCTGCCTTCAGCATCTGCCTGTTAGGTATACCAAAGCATTATATATGCGATCAGCAGATCGCATAGTGAAGTCCCCTGGTGAGACAAAAAAAAAAAATGTAAATCAGTTAAATAAAGTTGGTGAAAAAAAAAATAATAATAATTACAGTGAAAATCAAATAAAACGACTTTTTTTGCCCAAAAAGTGGTTTTATTTAGTAAAAGTGTCAAAACAAATCACACATGCACATATATGGTATCCCCGCGATCGTAACGACTTGAACAATAAAATGAACACATTAATTAAACCGCCGGATGAACGGCATCCAAAAAAAACGAAAAAACAACGGCAAAATTCTCTCTTTTCTCCCATTCCCCCCATAAAAATTAAATAAAAATTAATCTATAAGTCCTATGTACCCCAAAATACTACTAATGAAAACTACACATTGGCCCACAAAAATCAAGCCCCCATACGGCCACATTGACGGAAAAATAAAAACGTTACGGTTCTTGGAATGCGGCGATGCAAAAACAAGTAATTTTTTTCTAAAAGGCTTTTTATTGTGCAAACGTAGGAAAACATAAAACCTTTACATATTTGATATCCCCGTAATCGTACCGACCCATAGAATAAAGTGAACATGTTATTTACGCTGCATAGTAAACGGCGTAAATTTATAACGTGAAAATCAATGCTGGAATAGCTGCTTATTTTCAATACTCTCCTAAAATAAAGTTAATAAAAGTTAATCAATATATTATAAGCATCTAAAAATTGTACAATTACAAAATACAACTCGTCCCGCAAAAAACAAGCCCTTATACGGCTATGTCGACGGAATAAAAAAAAAGTTACGACTTGGAATGCGACCGTGAAAAAACAAAAAAATAATCCTTGGTCATTAACGTGCAAAATGGCCCGGTCATTAAGGGGTTAAGGTAAATTAGCTCATTCCTATCTGGCTCAAAAAAGGTAAACTGAGATTCTTTATTTTTAATTCAGAGAATCAACCACCAGGCTTCAAAGTCCTGAGGTAAGCTAGAAAAGTCGCAAATGCCTCAAAAGTCGCAATTTGAGTAAAAAATTGAAATAAAAAATGTGTCACTTTTGAAGCATTTGCTGCACTTACGCTATCTTACCCAAAAATTGGGTGGGGCTTAGTGGGAACGACATTGCCTTCCACAACCCAAAAAATTCAATAAAATTGACGCCAGAAACTAGCATAAATTATTGCACAAATTTACACCAGCTCTTACTATATTTTACTTTCCGGCACACATACAGCCAAAGATGCACCTAATTTATTAAGAGGCGGGAACCTCTAAATAAATAAAGCGTATCTTACTCCAGCGCTATTTAAATTAAGACTTGTGTCTGAAATGCCAGTCTTAATACATTTTCCCCGAAGTCTTTTCACTGCAAAACCTAGAAGCTTAGGCACATTTGTACCTAATGAACAATCTCGGTCTGCCATCTCCTACAATCTGTTGGTGAAAACAGGGTCGATCTGGACTACCTTGAGCCCAACAGAGGAGATGAGCTTGAGGACCCGCTATCCCATAGAGGTACCCTATCATTTGTAAACTCTGCTGAACTTCATGGGCCCATTATCATTTCAGAGCCTGAGCTCACCAGAGGGTCCTCCTGTCCGTGGTGGGCCAGTCTAACCCTGGGTGGGGTGAAAATTTTTACTTTCAGATATAAAGATAATTTTGCAGTATATCTTTATTTCCATGCATTCTCAAGTTACAGTTCTCCCATTTACAACCAGTCTTATATTGTACACATTGAACCCGTAATGTGGAAGTAAAAGGTTGAATAGAACGTTGTCAGTCAGCAGTAGCTAGGAGAGTGCTGACAAACAAATCTGCACCTGTATGCTGGCAATGTCACACAAATCCTGTCCAGATAGTCCCTCGAGTGCTTTGTTCGCCCAGCTGTCACAGAGCTTTGTATACAGGTGGAAGCATGGACTTTGCTGTCTATAAAAGAAAAGTGTAATAGCAGAAACCAACTTCCTCTTTAACTCCCTGGAGATCAAAGTTATTGTATTGCTATATAATAGAGAGTTCATGACTGGCAGCTTAATGAATACTATATATGATCCTTGACTATCAGTATACACGTGATTAAGTAGCTTACCTAAAAACTAACTATTTAATTAGACTTGCGTCTTTTTATTGGTAGGATTAGAGCAAACATTTTGAGCAAATCAACACATAAAATGGGAAACTGAAAATTGACCCTATAAAAACTCAAGGCTATTCATCATTATTTAATATGCACAATATCGAAGTCATAGTAAAGGGAAACATTACTCTTTAGGCTTCTTTCACATCTGTCGTTGGGGTCCCGTAGTCAACTACGCTATGCTTCCGCAAAATGACGGACGTGCAATGCACCGGATCCGTCACCAT